>NW_022992204.1:0-31158 GCF_902827175.1 Gymnodraco acuticeps | reverse complement strand
TGCGGCCCCCGGCCTGGTGCTGACGGGGGGGTTCGACACCCTGCTGCGTCTCTGGAGGGTCGACGTGCCCGACGTGAACGGGCAGCTGCTGCAGGAGGTCGAAGGTCACCGCAGCTTCATCAACTCACTCTGCTTCGACCCCACAGGTACAGGAGAAGTACCGTTTATATCAAAGTCTACTTTATTGTCAATCTTTCAGTTTGTGTGTACAGAGAGATCGAAATACCGTTTCCCTCAATCCAAAATACAAATATATATAAAAATATGTATATCCTATATACACACAATCAACACATTTATACATATAGTATTCTGTTTAAAGCTGGTATCTGATGTGTGTGTGGTCAGGACGCAGGATGTTCTCTGCTGATAACTCAGGCCTGATCCTGGTGTGGAAGACGACAGGAAGTGAAGGAAAGAAGAGTCTGCTGAGTCAGCGCTGGGTGGTGGAGAAGGTACTGTTTAGAGTTTTGAGAGGTCCTGATCATTTATTCCGGTAAATTACTCTGACCTCCTAATTGACCTTTCCGAAGATTATTGAGTCTATGTAAGTTTGCTGCGTGGCTCAGATCCACCAACGTCAGCAAGATCTCACCTCTTCCTAACCCCCCCGAAGAACCAGGTTCAATTAACTGCTGTTTCAATTCAGACAACTCTCTTTTAATCTGTTTAAGCGATCCCGAAGGATTTTGATATCAGTAAATGGAGTGTGCTCCTACCTAAGTGTGTGTGTGGCAGGGTGCAATCTTACCTTTGACGCAGGAGAGGAGGGCACAGGTGTCTTTTAAAGGATCCCAATCCAACAGGTGGGATTCAGTTTATTTGAAGAAAAATAGGTCCAAACTAATACAGGGTTTTTACCTTCTCTCTCACAACCTTATAATCATATTAACAAAAAAAACCGTGCTGTGATCATGTTCAAATGAAACTTTAATTCACAGTCTTACATTTATTACCAAAATGTTTTAATTTCAACTGCCCATTTCAGTTGTGACATTTTAAAATTCTCCCGATAGAATTTAGAGGTATTTCCTCGTAAAAAGACCGGTGACAATAAAAAGCGCATTCAACTTTCCATTCACCCATTTATTCACATCAGTTTCATACCGTTTTTTCCGACACAGACGGCGGATTAACACTCAAAAACCCATTCCTATCCGCAAATTTCGGGGGACCAGATTTTCCCCACAGTATTTATAAAGGTTCATACACTTTCTCTCATCAAATCATTCCACTCAGCCAACAACCAATAAATTCGAGAGATATTTACCCCGTCTAGAAGGACCTTACCGAGAGCTATTAACCCAGCTCTGAAGCACACAGCCTACCGGGAGAGAGTCTACCAGGGGTCACCCCCCCCTCTCTCGCGCTCTCTCAAAAAACCAGTCTCTTTATGCTAAAAAAACTGGATCCTAAACCCAAAAAAACAAACTCCTCCTCTTCATGTTAGGGTGAAAAGGACATGAACTCTCTTTGGCCTCTTAATGTGTCTCCTTAGTGTGAAGCCCCCCCCCCCCCCTCCCTGTGGACTGCTGCCAGAGGAGAGGAAGAAAACTCAACCTAAACAACCCACTTTGTTTTGTTTATACTGTAACTATAGAAAACCTAAAATATGAAGCATTTTCATTGTGAGTTATACAAGAATATAATTGATTATATTTGATTATAACTAACTTTCGTTTTTAAGTATTAAACATACTATGAAAACTCACAACACCCTCTTTTCAAAACGCAAAGTTCTCAAATAGCAACAGAAAAAATTGTAAGCATAGATACATATTCAAAAACCGTCAAGAAGCATTCTCATTATGGGTTTATACAAGAATATGATTGATCATGTATGATTTATAATTAACTTTCGTTTTTTAAGTATTCACTTCATACCATGATCTCAATTAACTTTCGTTTTAAGTATTCACTTCATATGAAGATCTCAACACCCTCTTTTCAAACGCAAAGTTTATCAAACTGGCAACAGATAAAATCGTAAAAACTCATACATATTACATCCGTAAAACTTCATGCATCAATATCATGAAAAGTTCTTCAGTATGTGTAATCAGGACGACCCTTTGATGAACCTGGTGTGAAAAAACACCGAAAACATAGTACCGTACAGGAATGTCCTTGGGCGAGGGGCCCATCTGTTGTAGACTCCTAAATCCATGTTGCTATCTGATGTATATCCTTGACCCTGACCATGGAGGGGTTGCAGTTTTTCGCTCGACGACATCTCCAAACGAAAACCAGATAACTCGGTCGACAGTTGTTATGGATTTTTTAGACCTCGTCAATAATCGCTCATGACTTTGTGACAAGGTCAATGAGTCCCCACACAATGATAGCACACACGAGGAACCAGAGGCATATGAAACAGCTTAGCTGGCACTGGCTCATGACATCCTGTGTGTGCAGTGTGAGATTAGGTGTATGTGGTGCCAGTGTGGTGTTGGTGGTACTTGTTGTCGTCTTCCGTTGGTGACTAGGACACATCACTTGTTGTCGTCTGTTTCTACCGTCTCTCCTGGCCTGTGACTACGACCTTGCAGTGGCTGGCGTGGACCCACGTGGCTCTCTCGGTGACCTTGACCGCTGTCTGGGTGATGAGGAGCACCTGGTAGGGACCTTGCCAACGGTTGGATTTCCAGCTCTTTCTCCGGAAGTCCTTGACCAGCACGAAGTCGCCGGGTTGGAGATGGTGAAGTGGACCAGTGGCAGGGGGTAGGTAGGGTTGCTGCTACCTGGCGTCTGATATCTGACCATGCAGTTATCAGGTAGTCGTCATCCTTTTCTGGGAAATCCACTGCGATCTGAGTGGCTCAGCGGGTAGAGATGCAGCCTGTCCCACAGAGCTGGAAGAATCATCCTCCTTCTCTGGCGGGGTCATAGGTGACTCAGCCTCTGATCCATTAATAATTGTTTCAATTGAAACAATTTCCCCCAGGAATCCTTCCAAGGGGTCTGGTACTCCATGTTCCTCTGGAATGTCTATTGACAGCAAGGACATCTTTTTGGCTTGGGCACCCGGGGAGACCTCTGAATCAGATCGCTCTTTTCTCTTACGAGTCTCCTCCTTTTCACCGCTTGCCCCTTCCGGTCCTTCTGCACAGGTTTTCTGGGTCCAGGAGTCTACTTAGCTTCACTTGAGGCACTGTGACTGAAGTTTCCCCGCTAGGCAGGTTCAAATCCTCTTGGTAGATTGCTGAGGTATTAATCTCAACAATATAGCTAAAATCAAGTTTAAATCATTTCTCTGATTCATAAAAAGTTGTTTCAGTTAAAATAAAAACTTCCCCAAGGGTTTTCTCAAGAGGGTCGTGTATTCCATATTGCTCTGTAATTTCTATACACAGCAAGGTGATTGTTTCTCCTCTTACTCAGTTGGCCTTTAAATGGCAGAAAGCACTGGGCCATAATTTACTCTTATCAGTTTAACGACCTGACAGCCCTACACCTTCATGCTGTGTGAGAACCAGCAAAAAAGAAGGAGAGATGTATTCAAAAAATCTAATTTAAATGAATACTCTTTTTAGGGTGTAAGCGTATATCAATTAAAAATAACTGAAAAGAAAACTAATAGTGTAAAGTTAAAAAACAATGAGAAAAATAATATAAAGGTTATTTTCCATTTCCTCTTTGATACTGAGGTATTCTCCATCCAAGCTCTAATGATCCATATGCTAATAGACAGAGTTTCGTCTTGCCATCTTTCTGCATAATTCACTATAGATTCTAACAGTTCTACTGCTAAATCCTTTGCATTGGAGCTATTGCTTGTTACTCAGATTTAAATTCCCTCTTTTGCTCTATCAAATATCCCTTGGTACAGAATTCACCAAGACAAATTCTAACTTATTGCGGGAAGATCCCACAAAAAGCCATCCTCTCCTGTGGAAGAAAGCACATTAACTGCCACGTGTGTGTGCAAAACATGTCATGTGATGTGAGACTGATAGCATCAACAGTGGATGGGTAGGCCGCAGTCATATTCCTATCTGGATTCTAAACTCAGTTGGCTTGGGTGAACCGGTCCTCTCTTCTGGAGTGAAACTACTTTCCCAGAAATTGACTTCACTGTATCCAAACCTTCTGATTTAGTTTGAAGCTAACCCTTCTCTGGACTTTGCCCCTTTCTGGTCACCCATACACGATTTCTGAATTAAACGGAAAAGGTGTGATAGTTAGATATGACCTGACCTTTGCCCTATAGGTAGCTTTTCCATACTTATAGGAATATATTCAGCCTTGTCAAATTGATTGGAATGTCCCAATTTGTTTTACAGTTTTTTATACTCCACTCTTTGGCTGCTCTAATGCCTGATACTTATATGGTAAAGACCAGATAGGTGTGATTCCCTTTATCCTGCAAGGGTGACAAAAACTTTCTCATTTTTAAAGTGAGTGACATTATCCATTCCTATTTTCTCAGTTTTTAGGAAAAATACTTATATGTTCCGCCATTTTAGCAGACACTGTGTTCCAGTTGCTCTGGTCAGAGGATAAACATGTTTATGACTCCCTCCATTTATCAAAGGTCACAAGGAAATACTTATTCCCACTGGGAGTGCGGGTCAGAAAAGGACCTGCTTATGTCAGCACTAAAAATGGTTAGTGGTCCTTCCTCTATTATTTTAAGATGCTCAGGATGAACTTTCTTAAACCCATCCACCTCTACACATTGAAGACATGTTGACCATGTGTGTTGTAGGTGCAATCGCAGTTTTGGTAAGAGGATTTTATTGTGGAGACAATATGTTCCTCATCTGAAATAGGCCCACATGGCCTAAACTGCTGTGTAATTCACGCACAACCTAAGGAGCTTCTTCAGGTGGTACGTGAATGCTTCCACCCTTTTTCCATATTCTAGGGAATATGGCAGTCCGGTGGTTAACTCGTCCCGTGCTTTAAGCAAGGTCAAACTTCTCTATTACCCTGATAGTTAAATTATATCTTATCTATATGGCTACAGACATGATTCCATTCTACATGCCTGCCTTTAACTCTGCAATAAGACCCTCAATAGATGGGCAGGTGTCAGCGTTTCACCTTTCACATTTCTGAACTGCCTTTGTTCCCAATTATTAAGCTCTTCTTTACCCGCTTTTTAATAATAATCACTATCAGTAATAATACGGATGTGTGCTATTTTTCCTTTTTTAGCAAAAGGAAGTCCCTCAACAAATGGCCTTTTCCTCAGCAGGCTGTACCTGGTATTGCACCCTTTTGCTTGCAAAGTACTTCACCTGAATTAGTTTTCATTATAAAGGCCCAAGTGGCTGCTTGGTCACCTTTCCGCAAACTCCCATCTGTAAACAGTGTTATCTGTGGAGTAGCGGTTTTCTGTAAGGGTTTCAATGTTTCCCTTTGTGGCTTACTTCCTGTGGTCCTCTGCACCCCACATCTGGATCAGACATTATCATCTTCCATTTTCTTCATCTACTCATCATTGTTTTTGCTCCCTGAACAGTTTGTTTAGTAGCTTCAGATATTGGAAAATAAAGAGTGTATATGCACATTTTGGTACCTTGAGACATTTCCCTCAGGGCTGGATACATTTTTAATGCAAGTGCAAGATGCTTCTCTTCAGGTGATAATTTTCCCTCTGTTCCTGATCAAGTCATGGACATGAATAACACAGATTTTCTATCACCCTGGTTCCTTATCTCCACATTGTTAGTTTCTGAGAATGGGTCTCAACATACTATTTTGGTTTTTGATATTTGATATTATTGTTCTGGTGTTAAGATAATTTTTTGAATCTCCCTCTTTTCTTAACAACTGGAGCTATGTCTATTTTAGATCCGACTTGGTTAAGAGTTGATTTATTCATTGGTGAGAGGAACACTATTTCCCTTGTGCTGAGGCCATAAAACTTTTAATGGTCTTTCGTGGTCTGCTCAAATGTTCTTCCCCTCCAGAGGTCACGCCTGTCTTTGACCCTGTGTGCTGCGTGTTTTCTGCAGCACCTCGGGAGCAGAGAAAAGAGGAGACTTTTTTTCCAAAAGTGCATTCTCCTTCATGAGAAAAATAGCACCACATTTAACTCTCATTGACTTGTCTTTAAAGCGTTCTTTAAGGCTTGAATTGAGTTTTCCGTTGTGTAACGGAAAATCCCATTCCCAAACAGGGGTCAAAAGTAAATACTTTAGTTGATTTTGGTAAAGTATTTGAGCTTTAGCTTCGCAAAAACTTTCTCATATTAGTTTTGAAGATATTTTTGGGGCTTGATTATCTGCTGATAGTTCCCACATAGGTTTTTTCTTAAAAGTACATTCAAAACAACCGGTATTTGTGGGTCATCTGATCACCACATCGCCTTCTGACAGTTTAATAGTCCTTATCATATTATCACACTGTGCTTGCATGCTAGGACCTATTCTCTTTGCCAGAGCTACTGCTATTTCTCCTGCATGTTTTAGCTTCCTATTAGCAGGGTTTATTAACCTGGTTTGTTGATCCAGTTTTAGGATTTTCAATATTTGACATTATTTATTTCCAACATTCCTTTTTCCTGAATATCATGTCTAACAATGTGTTTTTTTTTTTTTCTAGGAGTAGTAGATGGGATACTCCTAAATGGCATTTTTTGAGCTTTTATCCCTGTATGGTGGAGATAGGGTCTCAAACATTATACCCAGTGCTTGAATTGGAATGAAAAAGGTGCCAGTACTCTAAAATCAGCAACTTTTTCAAGTCAATTTTATATATACAGCCCACAAACAAGAATTTGGCTACTATAATGCTGGTGGGTTTGTCTCTTTACTACTGTATATTTTAGAAAGGTTCACTGTACTTAACATTTGTTATGATAGGCAGCGGATATGGCTAAAGCTTAGTAAGGTCAATATTAACTGAAAATATAGCAATCAAAGTCTAGATCTTCTGCTGAAGACACATGAAGCAGAGACCTTTCAGGTGAGAGCCCCTCTGGTGGTGTTCAACATTAATGACAAGGAAACAAAGCTCTGGTCAGAAGCATTTTTTATAAAAAGCTTTAACAAAATTAAGTATTTCTGTACATTTTGAATGCAATCTAACTTTCCAACTCAGAAAACGAAAAACGAAAAACGAAAAAGTGCCAAAAGTCTTCTCACATGGCTGAGCTGCTTTGCAATATACTTCACCACTGAAGAATACAAATATGTATAAAGTAAACTATGATGCAATCTAACTTTCCAACTCAGAAAAATGATAAAGAGCATGAACAAAGAACATGTAAAAACAAATGCAAAATTTGCACAATCTAAAATGAGAAACTGTAACTGCAAGTAACAAAGTCTGAGCCATGGTAAAGAGTTACATTGAACACCAAGCTGATCAGATAACTCCCTGGTTGGTCTGAAGTCCTTCTATCTCCAGGATCTGTACAAATCGGCACATTATGCCAAAAGTCTTCTCACTGGGTGAGCTGCTTTGCAATATACTTCACATTGTTAGAAAAGGCTCCAGAAGGCCTTGGGGACATCAGTATCAGGGGCTGGAGCTGGACAGGCTCTTTCATCAGCACTTCTCCTTCCCTTTGCCAGCCAGGACCTCACATACTGTTCCGGATTGAACTGTCCTAGTGATGGTCCATTACATTTAATGAAAACCAGGCTGGACAGTCGGCTGACAGAGAGAGCATTCCTTTTTGCAGTAAGGATATCGTTCATGCAGCTGAATGCCCGCTCACACTCACTAGTGGAGACAGCGATGGTTCGGACTGCTTTCAGTAGAGGCTCCATGGCAGCAGGTGTACGGGATGCCCTGGTTTCCTTGTATTCGCGAAAGCCCTGAACAGTCTCTCTTCTGTCCACTTTCAGCACTTCGCACAAACGTAGCACCTCTACGTCCCCATACTGTACGTCTAATTCCTCTTCAGGCCAACTTCCAGGATGGATAACTTTCATGTCCTGGATTAGCTGATTGTCCCGGGCCTCCCGGCCATGTAATGGGATTTATCTTGTGCTGACATGAGAGGAGGTTGTGGAAGTCATTCTGTGTCTCAGATTCTCTACCATACTGCGGAAAAACTGACCTGCATGAATCTGTACAAGCCTGCCATTCTCACGCAGGGCAACACCCTTGAAGGACTTCTCAGCTAGAGCTGTATGAACTGTAGTCATGTGTGGGCCAGGCATGGTGACCATGGATTCAAAAACTCGTATTTCTCGAGTTAAGAGCCTATCTGCTGTAGGCAGTGTCATCTCTCTTTTTTGGAGTTGCCGAGAGAGGTCGCTGAGCTCTGTGAGCGCATCGTACATCAGTCCCAGATTGCTGACAAACGTTGCAGATGTGAGCACATCATCCAGGCCCTTGTACTTTGCTCTGTCTCTGGAATCCCTGCTCGTGTCGTTTGCAGCATTTGTGAAGTGATCATGAAGCACTCGGTAGTTTTCCCAGACTGCTCTGACGCTCCTTTCACTTGAAGCCACCCAGCGGATGGACAAAACACGCCCTATCACCAGGAGACGCTGTCCGACTGCTTGCGCACACTGCGCTAACTGCCTCTGATTTTTGGGGGAGGCATGGAACAAGGAATAGAGTTTGTCAAAAAAGATCTGGAAATGATTGAGCCCTGAGACCTCCTTGACCACATCCCCAACTGCCAGCTCTAGACGATGATTGGAGCAGTGCCACACAAACAGGCTTGGGAATTTACTACACAACTGGGTAGCAACGCCTGTTCTCTTCCCTAGCATGACTGAAGCCCCATCACATGCAAAATAAACGAAACACTGACCTAAAAAGTCCTCATTAAAATCTCTTCCAAGACACTCCATTAACGCCTTTGTGATGTCATCAGCCGTTGTTCCATCCAACTCGATCAGCTCCCAAAAAAACGTTTCGGGCTCAGCATCAGCTAATGCTGAGCGTAGACACACAACAAGCACTGTTTTACCACTAATAGTGGTAGATTCATCGACCAAAACACAGAGTTTTCTTTGCTTTTCTGTAATGTCTTTTGCCATTTTTTTCTTCAGCTCATGAGCTATGTGGTCGATGATTTCGCCACAGGTTTTATTGGAGTGCAAAACCCTGCCCACGTTCAGCCCATTCAGTTTCTGTACATTCAAATCAATTGGCATGTCTGTGAATGGCCGGCTATGTTTGCCAATTTTATATGCCGTTCGAAAAACTCTGATAGTGGTGTCTAATTCAGATTTATGCATAGACTGCACTTGATGTTGAATAGTTTCACGTGAAGCAGATGTAAGGATGTCAGCAGCTTTTACATGGGCTTGTGATTCTTTATGTTCTTTGATTTTTTTTCTCAGGCTAGCTTGTTGTTTGCCCTTGTCAACACCGAAATGAGACACTGCACACTCACCCCATTCAGTTGACAGTTTCAGTCCTTGTCCAGTGTGTATTCCCAAAGATTTGACATCTCTGCATATCCGACATCCTAGCTTCTTATCTTTAAGAAGGAGCCATGCATTGGTCTTGCAAAAATATTGCACCTGGTCCGTTGTCCAGCAGTCAGGTGCATCGCTTTGCCCGGTGTTGGTGGTGGCAGTTGCGCCAGCAGCAGCTAACGTTAGAGGCTCTGGAGGAGGCGGCGGAGCTAGTGCTAATGCTAATGCACTAGAACTTGGAGCAGGAGGATCAACCAAAGAAAGCTCCCCATCAGACACAATTTCCAACACAGGCACAGCATTCTCTGTATTTGAAGTTTCTTCCGGCGACAACCGCTGTCTTTTTGCACTTTTATTAATCCACGCTAACATTTTAGAAATGCTCATTTGTGACGTGACTTGCTTTCCTTCTCTCGGGGGCGTGCCTGCTCTGTTCTATCACTCTACATAGCCACCCACTGGGTGGGAGTTGCACTGCATAAACACAACACACGTGCATCTAGGTATGTCAATTGTAAAGCATTAAAACATGGTTTTACTAACAGTTTTCAGTATGTTGTTACTTCGGCATTATTATTATTATTATTTTGAAACGTGTATTACTATTAAATCACGGTCAAATAGGTTAATTTTGACATAGTCGTTTCCACCACAGTATTTACATGGAGAAGATAAGCCCCGCCCCCTCTCCAGCACGTTCTGTTTGAATGACAGGAGTAAACAGCTGACAGCCGCTGTGAAACTCCAGCGGTTAGAGCGATGAGAATGTCCGTTCGGCACCTCATGACGCATCTACTGAGTACCGGGCGGCTGTATATATATATATATATATATATGGATGTATAATAAGAACGGCGGGAGAGTGTTGAGTACTGGCACGGTGCATGAGTACCGGAGTACCGCCAGCATGCCGGTACTGAGCAAGAAGTGCCGGTACTCCATGGGTCAGAACCAGAAGTGCCGGTACTGCGTACCGGTGAGTACCGGCCCAATTCCAGCACTAATTATACCACCTGCTTGTTGCTCTCTGTCAAACGGTAGTCTGACAGGAAAGTATTTTGGTCGCGGTACGCCCGTGGGTCTGGGCTAAGCTGACCAGGGCGGGCAGAAGCTCCGGATTTTGCTTCTGTGTATCCCCCCTGTGTGGTTGGCTCCGAGTCATTAAAAACTGCGTTCTAACCTCGTCCGCCATTTATTTTTGTTTGTTTGTTTAAAAAAACAACACAAAAATGTATTAAAGGGTTCAAGTTCACTCTTTTATACACATGCAAGTTCCTAGGCTTTACTCTCGACGGGTGATCAGTCCGACTATACCGTCACTTGGTTCTAAGTTCTCTTTCTGGATTCAGTTAGTACATGCGGGTACCTCAGCTAAGAGTGTTATGTACCGAGCTTCGAATTTTTTAAACAGCATAGGTACCTTTAGACCTATGTTTATCTTTATTAAATCTCCCATTAACTCTTCCCCACGTTATGTTTTAACGCAAAAGTTCAAACCGCAGCTCTTGGTCAAGTCCTACCTATAAGTTTCAAAGTAATTGGACAAGTACTGAGCAGTGCTCCTACGGCTGACTTCACTTTAGCCACCTAAACCTGTGTTAAAGGGACCACAGGCTTCTCAATTTGACTAGGGGAAAATGAACCTTCTTTAGCTTCTTTAATCAGACAGCTATATCCGATATAATATAACCCTCAGTCCGGTGCAATAGTATTAACTTAAATTACTACACTTTCAGGTTTAATTATATATATTCTAGGATTTGGGGTAGGTATTTTAACAAGACTTTCAGCCTGTATTTCGCTGATTTGTATTCCTCGACTTTTTTCACTAGGTCGTTTTGGTTCTTGTATTTTGACTCTGTAAAAATATTACTTTTCACAGAGCCCCACGTTGGGCGCCATGTTTAGAGTTTTGAGAGGTCCTGATAATTTATTCCGGTAAATTATTCTGACCTCCTAATTGACCTTTCCGAAGATTATTGAGTCTATGTAAGTTTGCTGCGTGGCTCAGATCCACCAACGTCAGCAAGATCTCACCTCTTCCTAACCCCCCCGAAGAACCAGGTTCAATTAACTGCTGTTTCAATTCAGACAACTCTTTTTTAATCTGTTTAAGCGATCCCGAAGGATTTTGATATCAGTAAATGGAGTGTGCTCCTACCTAAGTGTGTGTGGCAGGGTGCAATCTTACCTTTGACGCAGGAGAGGAGGGCACAGGTGTCTTTTAAAGGATCCCAATCCAACAGGTGGGATTCAGTTTATTTGAAGAAAAATAGGTCCAAACTAATACAGGGTTTTTACCTTCTCTCTCACAACCTTATAATCATACTAACAAAAAAACCGTGCTGTGATCATGTTCAAATGAAACTTTAATTCACAGTCTTACATTTATTACCAAAATGTTTTAATTCCAACTGCCCATTTCAGTTGTGACATTTTAAAATTCTCCCGATAGAATTTAGAGGTATTTCCTCGTAAAAAGACCGGTGACAATAAAAAGCGCATTCAACTTTCCATTCACCCATTTATTCACATCAGTTTCATACCGTTTTTTCCGACACAGACGGCGGATTAACACTCAAAAACCCATACCTGTCCGCACATTTCGGGGGACCAGATTTTCCCCACAGGTCGCGGTATTTATAAAGGTTCATACACTTTCTCTCATCAAATCATTCCACTCAGCCAACAACCAATAAATTCGAGAGATATTTACCCCGTCTAGAAGGACCTTACCGAGAGCTATTAACCCAGCTCTGAAGCACACAGCCTACCGGGAGAGAGTCTACCAGGGGTCACCCCCCCTCTCTCGCGCTCTCTCAAAAAACCAGTCTCTTTATGCTAAAAAAACTGGATCCTAAACCCAAAAAAACAAACTCCTCCTCTTCATGTTAGGGTGAAAAGGACATGAACTCTCTTTGGCCTCTTAATGTGTCTCCTTAGTGTGAAGCCCCCCCCCCCCCCCCCCCTCCCTGTGGACTGCTGCCAGAGGAGAGGAAGAAAACTCAACCTAAACAACCCACTTTGTTTTGTTTATACTGTAACTATAGAAAACCTAAAATATGAAGCATTTTCATTGTGGGTTATACAAGAATATAATTGATTATATTTGATTATAACTAACTTTCGTTTTTAAGTATTAAACATACTATGAAAACTCACAACAGTACAGGAGAGGAGGTTAACTCGTACAGTCCATATGTTTCATGTAAAGTATAACTGAGCATGTGTCCGGCAGGAGATCTCAGAGAGCGACCTGCTCGGCGTCCCCATCAACAAACTGCAGCTGCATCCCAACGGACGCTGCCTGCTGATCCACGCCAGAGACAGCGTGCTCCGGGTGATGGACCTGCGCATGTAAATATCTATCACATATAATCTGGTGGTTTTCTGCGTCAGATGCAAATATTATATTTGTTTATGACTGAGGGTGAGAGGGCAACTCAAAGTGTAAATATGACATGAAGTGTATACAAATGGGATCAGTAAAGTACATCTGATCTCATGTGATCTCCTCTGATCTCATCTGATCTCCTCTGATCTCATCTGATCTCATGTGATCTCCTCTGATCTCATCTGATCTCCTCTGATCTAATCTGATCTCATGTGATCTCCTCTGATCTCATCTGATCTCATGTGATCTCCTCTGATCTCATCTGATCTCCTCTGATCTCATCTGATCTCATGTGATCTCCTCTGATCTCATCTGATCTCATCTGATCTCCTCTGATCTCATGTGATCTCCTCTGATCTCCTCTGATCTCATCTGATCTCATGTGATCTCCTCTGATCTCATCTGATCTCCTCTGATCTCATCTGATCTCATCTGATCTCCTCTGATCTCCTCTGATCTCATCTGATCTCATCTGATCTCCTCTGATCTCATCTGATCTCATGTGATCTCCTCTGATCTCATGTGATCTCATCTGATCTCCTCTGATATCATCTGATCTCATGTGATCTTCTCTGATCTCATCTGATCTCCTCTGATCTCATCTGATCTCATGTGATCTCATCTGATCTCATCTGATCTCCTCTGATCTCCTCTGATCTCATGTGATCTCCTCTGATCTCATGTGATCTCATCTGATCTCATGTGATCTCATCTGATCTCATCTGATCTCATCTGATCTCATGTGATCTCCTCTGATCTCATGTGATCTCCTCTGATCTCATGTGATCTCATCTGATCTCATGTGATCTCATGTGATCTCATCTGATCTCCTCTGATCTCATGTGATCTCATGTGATCTAATGTGATCTCATCTGATCTCATCTGATCTCATGTGATCTCATCTGATCTCATGCCTGTGGTCAGCCTGGCGGTGAAGCGCTACATCGGGGCCACGAACTACCGAGAGAGGCTCTGCAGCACCTTCACCCCCTGTGGGAGCTTCCTGTTTTCAGGCAGCGAGGACGGCATGGCCTACGTCTGGAACACCGACACCGGTCAGACCCTCTTATTATCATTACTATTACATACCTATCTATATACCTGCAGCTGACCCCCCCCCCCCCCCCCCCCCCCCCCCTCTCTCAGGAGACCAGCTGGCGGTGTACTCGGAGCTGAGTTTCTCCACCGCGCTGCACGGGGTCTGCTTTCACCCCCACGAAAACATGGTGGCCTTCAGTGCCTTCGGACAGGAGCAGCTGATCCACCTCTACCTGCACGACCGCACAGGTGAGGATACACACACGCACGCACGCACGCACACACACACACACACACACACACACACGCAGTCAATGGGTTAACCCTAACCCTGACCCAGTCAATATGCAAATAAAAGAAACTTTTATAAAACATTAAAAACTGGCACAATTTTAAAACAACTTCAATGATGGGATATAAGCGCAATCACATCGACCAATCACACCTCTGTTCTCTGTCCGCCCCACAGTGATCACATCTGACAGTTGCTGCTCCTTCTTCACTGTATTCCAGGCAGAAGGAGCAGCGTATCTAAAGCAGTTTGACCCAGCTCTCCCTTTAGGAACCAGCACCTTATCAACTAAACCAGCACCCGATCAACTCAACCAGCACCCGATCAACTCAACCAGCACCCGATCAACTCAACCAGCACCCGATCAACTCAACCAGCACCCGATCAACTCAACCAGCACCCGATCAACTCAACCAGCACCCGATCAACTCAACCTGCACCCGATCAACTCAACCTGCACCCGATCAACTCAACCTGCACCCGATCAACTCAACCAGCACCCGATCAACTCAACCAGCACCCGATCAACTCAACCAGCACCCGATCAACTCAACCAGCACCCGATCAACTAAACCAGCACCCCGATCAACTCAACCAGCACCCGATCAACTCAACCAGCACCCGATCAACTCAACCAGCACCCGATCAACTAAACCAGCACCCGATCAACTAAACCAGCACCCGATCAACTAAACCAGCACCCGATCAACTAAACCAGCACCCGATCAAACTAAACCAGCACCCGATCAACTAAACCAGCACCCGATCAACTCAACCAGCACCCGATCAACTCAACCAGCACCCGATCAACTCAACCAGCACCCGATCAACTCAACCAGCACCCGATCAACTCAACCAGCACCCGATCAACTCAACCAGCACCCGATCAACTCAACCAGCACCCGATCAACTCAACCAGCACCCGATCAACTAAACCAGCACCCGATCAACTCAACCAGCACCCGATCAACTCAACCAGCACCCGATCAACTCAACCAGCACCGATCAACTAACCAGCAACCCGATCAACTCAACCAGCACCCGATCAACTCAACCAGCACCCGATCAACTCAACCAGAACACCGATCAACTAAACCAGCACCCGATCCACTCAACCAAGCACCCGATCAACTCAACCAGCACCCGATCAACTCAACCAGCACCCGATCAACTAAACCAGCACCCGATCAACTCAACCAGCACCCGATCAACTCAAACCAGCACCCGATCAACTCAACCAGCACCCGATCAACTCAACCAGCACCCGATCAACTCAAACCAGCACCCGATCAACTAAACCAGCACCCGATCAACTAAACCAGCACCCGATCAACTCAAACCAGCACCCGATCAACTCAACCAGCACCCGATCAACTCAACCAGCACCCGATCAACTAAACCAGCACCCGATCAACTCAACCAGCACCCGATCAACTCAACCAGCACCCGATCAACTCAACCAGCACCCGATCAACTCAACCAGCACCTATCAAACTCAACCAGCACCCGATCAACTCAACCAGCACCCCGATCAACTCAAACCAGCACCCGATCAACTAAACCAGCACCCGATCAACTCAACCAGCACCCGATCAACTCAACCAGCACCCGATCAACTCAACCAGCACCCGATCAACTAAACCAGCACCCGATCAACTCAACCAGCACCCGATCAACTCAACCAGCACCCGATCAACTCAACCAGCACCCGATCAACTAAACCAGCACCCGATCAACTCAACCAGCACCCGATCAACTCAACCAGCACCGATCAACTCAACCAGCACCCCGATCAACTCAACCAGCAACCCGATCCACTCAACCAACCAGGCACAACCCGATCAACTCAACAAGCACCCGCTCAACTCAACCAGCACCCGATCAACTCAACCAGCACTCCGATCAACTCAACCAGCACTTCCGATCAACTCAACCAGCACCCGAGCAAACCAGCCCCGATCAACTCCTAACCATCCACCACGATCCACTCTCAACCAAGCACCCGATCCAACTCAACCAGCACCCCGATCAACTCAACCAGGCACCCAGATATCAACTCAACCAGCACCCGATCCAACTCAACCAGCACCCGAGTCACACTCAACCAGCACCCGATCAACTCAACCAGCACCCGATCCAAACCAGCACCCCGATCAACTCAACCAGCACCCGTTCAACTCAACCAGCACCCCGATCCAACTCAACCAGCACCCGATCAACTCAACCAGCACCCGATCAACTCAACCAGCACCCGATCAACTCAACCAGCACCCGATCAACTCAACCAGCACCCGATCAACTCAACCAGCACCCGATCAACTCAACCAGCACCCGATCAACTACAACAAATTGATCTGGAAAAATAACTGCGATATTTTCTGAGATTTCGTGAAAGAGAACAACATTACAGAAAGATGATATGTTTTAAAAATGTGCAAACATGAATACTCACTGAAGTTAAAGTAGAAATGATGAGAATCAAGTCTAAAAGAATATTTGTATTTTTTGTTGTAAATGTATCACGTTCATTTTAGAAGATTTGAACTCAGGAAATGCCCCCCCCCGTCCTTTTGTACGTCTTCATCATTTGTGTTTCACAGCAGGGGGTGTTATAGCATTCAACCCTAACCTAAGTGTCCCCCCCCCATGTCTCTCTGTCAGTGTCCCAGCTGGAGGGCCAGAGTCTGAAGGCCAGCAGCAGGTCGTCCTCTGCAGACCCCCGGACCCCCCCCCCCCCCCCCCCCTGCAGGACTCCATGGATCAGCTGATCCTCACCACCAGGCTGGCTCTGAAGATGCAGAGCGTCAAGCAGCAGCTCGACTCTGTGCTGGTTAATATCCTTTATCATAACAACTATTATTATTATTTATTTCTATTATAGCCTTTTAAATATATATATATATTTATTGCTATTATTATTAATAATCATATTTTAGTTTTATTATTATTGCTTTGTTATTTTTATCATTGCTAATATTATGAATACCTATTATATATTATTTCTTAATATGTTTTATTATATTTGCTGATTGTACCATTGCCTTTATTTTTATTATAATTATTATACTTATAATCATTATATAAAGTTATTGATAGTAACAAATCAAAACCTTTATTGTTATTTTGTTGTCCTTTTTATTTAAAATATTGTTTTATATGTTTTTATATAAAAATACAGATTTTTTTTCAGGAGACTCCTCGGTCCTCTCTGTCCGGACACAACGAGCCAGGTGCTGCCAGGGTGTCATATCTAATATCTCCATCAACCTGTCAATCAAACAGGGCTGTTTACTTATAGTGTGTGTGTGTGTGTGTGTGTGTGTGTGTGTGTGTGTGTGTGTGTGTGTGTGTGTGTGTGTGTGTGTGTGTGTGTGTGTGTGTGTGTGTGTGTGTGTGTGTGTGTGTGTGTGTGTGTGTGTGTGTGTGTGTGTGTGTGTGGTGTGTGTGTGTGTGTGTGTGTGTGTGTGTGTGTGTGTGTGTGTGTGTGTGTGTGTGTGTGTGTGTGTGTGTGTGTGTGTGTGTGTGTGTGTGTGTGTGTGTGTGTGTGTGTGTGTGTGTGTGTGTGTTTCAGATAAAATGAGCTTCATTCACTCAGGGAGGAGCTTCACCCCTGACTCTGTCACAGTGAGTTTTAAATCAGATTACAAATATTTTCTGTCATTTTAAACACCAAACACTCCTCTAGGAATCCTCATAATAATTCATAATGATAGCGGTTAGTAGCAGCTGTAGTTAGTGAACGTGGTCTTATTGAGGTGATGTAACATTCATGGCCTTCATATCAACAATAGACCTCATTCAGTAACTTCATGCTGAATGTGTTTCTGCTGCTCCAACCCGCAACAATGTGACCAGGAGTCCCATACAGACGCTCTTTGTAAAGCTACATATTTAATACCATGGGAGCATTATTACTAATCTGATTACAGACATGTGGGAAAGAAGTCCTGAACACAGAGTATAGTCCGGCTCCTTTTCACTAAATACATATATTTCATGTATTCTCCACTTTGGATTGACCTCTCTACATTGAATCAAGAACAAGATTATTGATGAAATGTGTTCATGTAAAGTAGATGTGTGTTTGAAGTGAAATTAATCTCCTGCCCCTCTTGTTTCAGACGGGGTTAAACTCTTCGCTGCCCCCCCCCTCCTTCCTCTCTCCTCACGCCAAACTGCAGATCTCTGGATCTGTGGCCGAGACGCTGATCCCTCTGGCCTCGCTCAGCACTCAGCAGCGTGAGTTATTACACTGCTGTTACACTGGTGTTACACTGGTGTTACACTGGTATTACACTGCTGTTACACTGGTATTACACTGGTATTACACTGGTGTTACACTGGTATTACACTGGTATTACACTGGTGTTACACTGGTGTTACACTGGTATTACACTGCTGTTACACTGGTATTACACTGGTATTACACTGGTGTTACACTGCTGTTACACTGATATTACACTGGTATTACACTGCTGTTACACTGGTATTACACTGGTATTACACTGGTGTTACACTGCTGTTACACTGATATTACACTGGTATTACACTGCTGTTACACTGATATTACACTGGTATTACACTGGTGTTACACTGGTATTACACTGGTGTTACACTGCTGTTACACTGGTATTACACTGCTGTTACACTGGTATTACACTGCTGTTACACTGGTGTTACACTGCTGTTACACTGGTATTACACTGGTGTTACACTGGTGTTACACTGCTGTTACACTGGTA
The DNA here is from genome assembly GCF_902827175.1 of Gymnodraco acuticeps. Taxonomy (NCBI): domain Eukaryota; kingdom Metazoa; phylum Chordata; class Actinopteri; order Perciformes; family Bathydraconidae; genus Gymnodraco; species Gymnodraco acuticeps. The sequence goes on along the minus strand of NW_022992204.1, from coordinate 12,357 downwards.
TTACACTGGTATTACACTGGTATTACACTGCTGTTACACTGCTGTTACACTGGTGTTACACTGGTATTACACTGGTGTTACACTGGTATTACACTGCTGTTACACTGCTGTTACACTGCTGTTACACTGGTATTACACTGGTATTACACTGCTGTTACACTGGTATTACACTGCTGTTACACTGCTGTTACACTGGTATTACACTGCTGTTACACTGGTATTACACTGGTATTATACTGGTGTTACACTGGTATTACACTGCTGTTACACTGGTATTACACTGCTGTTACACTGGTATTACACTGGTGTTACACTGGTATTACACTGCTGTTACACTGGTATTACACTGGTGTTACACTGGTATTATACTGGTGTTACACTGCTGTTACACTGGTGTTACACTGGTGTTACACTGCTGTTACACTGGTGTTACACTGGTGTTACACTGGTATTACACTGGTGTTACACTGGTGTTACACTGGTGTTACACTGCTGTTACACTGGTGTTACACTGCTGTTACACTGGTATTACACTGGTATTATACTGGTGTTACACTGGTGTTACACTGGTATTACACTGCTGTTACACTAGTATTACACTGCTGTTACACTGGTATTACACTGGTGTTACACTGGTATTACACTGGTATTACACTGGTGTTACACTGCTGTTACACTGGTGTTACACTGGTATTATACTGGTGTTACACTGGTGTTACACTGCTGTTACACTGGTATTACACTGCTGTTACACTGGTATTACACTGGTATTATACTGGTGTTACACTGGTGTTACACTGGTATTACACTGCTGTTACACTGGTATTACACTGCTGTTACACTGGTGTTACACTGCTGTTACACTGCTGTTACACTGGTGTTACACTGGTATTATACTGGTGTTACACTGGTGTTACACTGCTGTTACACTGCTGTTACACTGGTTTTACACTGCTGTTACACTGGTGTTACACTGGTATTACACTGGTGTTACACTGGTGTTACACTGGTGTTACACTGGTATTATACTGGTTTTACACTGGTGTTACACTGCTGTTACACTGGTATTATACTGGTTTTACACTGGTGTTACACTGCTGTTACACTGGTGTTACACTGGTGTTACACTGGTGTTACACAGCTGTTACACTGCTGTTACACTGCTGTTACACTGGTGTTACACTGCTGTTACACTGGTATTACACTGGTATTACACTGCTGTTACACTGGTATTACACTGCTGTTACACTGCTGTTACACTGGTATTACACTGCTGTTACACTGGTATTACACTGGTATTATACTGGTGTTACACTGGTGTTACACTGGTATTACACTGCTGTTACACTGGTATTACACTGGTGTTACACTGGTATTACACTGCTGTTACACTGGTATTACACTGGTATTACACTGGTGTTACACTGCTGTTACACTGGTGTTACACTGGTATTATACTGGTGTTACACTGCTGTTACACTGGTGTTACACTGCTGTTACACTGGTGTTACACTGGTGTTACACTGGTGTTACACTGCTGTTACACTGCTGTTACACTGGTGTTACACTGCTGTTACACTGCTGTTACACTGGTGTTACACTGGTATTATACTGGTGTTACACTGCTGTTACACTGGTGTTACACTGGTATTACTATTAACTTGCATCACTGTTATTTTAACAAATAGAGACTCTAAATCCCTACAGTAGTAGGACACATAAAGCCTCTGTGTGGTTGGTGGCCCCTGGTCTGATAGTCCTGGGAATGTGGGGTCACATATTTGTTGGATTACAGCTGAGCAGATCAGGGGTGAATGTTCTCCGTGCAGTGGAACATGTTCTCCGTGCAGTGGAACATGTTCTTCGTGCAGTGGAACATGTTCTCCGTGTAGTGGAACATATTCTCCGTGCAGTGGAACATGTTCTCCGTGCAGTGGAACATGTTCTCCGTGCAGTGGAACATGTTCTCCGTGCAGTGGAACATGTTCTCCGTGTAGTGGAACATGTTCTCCGTGCAGTGGAACATGTTCTCCGTGCAGTGGAACATGTTCTCCGTGTAGTGGAACATGTTCTCCGTGTAGTGGAACATGTTCTCCGTGTAGTGGAACATGTTCTCCGTGCAGTGGAACATGTTCTCCGTGCACAGAGACGGGCCTCTGATCCTTACACCTGTGTCCGTACGTCTGTAATGAATCACTGCGTCCTGTTACACTCCAACACTCCCACAAGCTAACAGCCGATTGTTCCTGTCCCTTCAGGAGGCTTCAGTCCAGTGGGTCAGCGTCTGAGAGGAGCCCCGTCCTCCAGGCTGCACACGGTAACAGATCATACTGTGTGTTATAAAAGGGTTTCTATTCCACTGAGCATTTAGTCAGCTGCTAAAGCTATTTGTGCTGCCGCGCGATTAAAAGGGTTTCCAGGGGTCCTTTGAAAAAAGTGCATTTTCCAAAATGAAACTCTGAAACATTTTGAGATGTTTTTGTGTCCCTCCTCCAGAGCGTCTCGGACCGTGTCTCTGCAGGAGGACATGTCTCTGCAGGAGGACATGAGACAGAGTCAGCTGATCAACAGGTGGTGAGTCTTAATCCATCAATCAATCTAGTTCCTCAGAGACTCCTATAGGCCTGCTGCTGGTTTCAGAGAACAGCTTTCAGGAGCTTCAGTTTCACTTCCCCCCCTGCAGGTGGTGTCTCTGTACGACTACAGGGCGTCCCGCTCTGACGAGCTAACGCTGCGCCGCGGGGACGAGGTCCAGGTCCTCTTCAGGGACAACGAGAACTGGTGGTTCGGGCGGCTGTCTGACGGACAGCAGGGATACTTCCTGTCCTCATACGTCTCCGACCAGAGTGAGAGAGGGGGGGGGGGGTAGGATCATGGATGTTTAATAAGAACTGGATACAGCGTTGGAGGCGGGGCCTGTTCATTATGAGAGCTGCTCATTGGCTCATGAGGACAACATGGCCTGACATTTTAGAGAGCAAAACGTCACAGATTACCCATCATGCCTTGCTGTCAGAGCAGAAGTACCCGTATGTAGCTCATAGAGCACAGTTTAGTTTCCCCTTAAGCCACGCCTCCTGTAATTAAGCCCCACCTCCTGTTATTAAGCTCCACCCCCGATCTCCCGCTCTTCAGTAGAATGAATGGAGAGAGAAAATAAATCTGGATTCGGCTTTTAGTGCATTTTACAACTTTAAGGACCGAATGATTCTAAAAAGGGCTTTCACAGAGTTCATACTGGGTAGTTTATTAAGTTAAAATGATCCTCTGATTGACAGACGTCTCTTTCCCAATGTTAGTCAATGGGAGAAAGTCTTTCTGGGCCAGTGACGTCACGGACTGATACGGAAGTTGCCGTACCGCCGTTTGGACACTAGGAATATTTTCCTCAGAGTGCGGAGCACTTCCCGGGGGTTTGGTTATAATGCAATGTGTAAAAGATGCATTGTGGGTAAGAGTTATTGTCTGTTGCAGGAGACGAGGAGGGGGCTCCGGCTGCTGAGGAGACCGAGAGGAAGACTCCCACCAGGGTGAGGGGACGCCATCATACAGATTCATCTACTGCTAGTTCTGATTATATGATACTGGTTTAAAGGAGACCTGATGGTGGTCTTCATCACTTCCTGTCTCTCTCCAGGTGTCTGCTGCCATCAGTTCCTCCGGAGAGCTCCGCTTCCTGTCAGAGACAAACGACACAGAGCCAGAGACACAGGACACCAGGTGAGACACTGAGACACAGGACACCAGGTGAGACACAGAGACACAGAACACCAGGTGAGACACTGAGACACAGGACACCAGGTGAGACACAGAGACACAGAACACCAGGTGAGACACTGAGACACAGGACACCAGGTGAGACACAGAGACACAGAACACCAGGTGAGACACTGAGACACAGGACACCAGGTGAGACACTGAGACACAGGACACCAGGTGAGACACAGAGACACAGGACACCAGGTGAGACACTGAGACACAAGACACCAGGTGAGACACTGAGACACAGGACACCAGGTGAGACACAGAGACACAGGACACCAGGTGAGACACTGAGACACAGGACACCAGGTGAGACACTGAGACACAGGACACCAGGTGAGACACTGACAGAGACACAGGACACCAGGTGAGACACTGAGACACAGGACACCAGGTGAGACACAGAGACACAGGACACCAGGTGAGACACTGAGACACAGGACACCAGGTGAGACACTGACAGAGACACAGGACACCAGGTGAGACACTGAGACACAGGACACCAGGTGAGACACTGACAGAGACACAGGACACCAGGTGAGACACTGAGACACAGGACACCAGGTGAGACACTGAGACACAGGACACCAGGTGAGACACTGAGACACAGGACACCAGGTGAGACACTGACAGAGACACATGACACCAGGTGAGACACTGAGACACAGGACACCAGGTGAGACACTGAGACACAGGACACCAGATGAGACACTGAGACACAGGACACCAGGTGAGACACTGACAGAGACACAGGACACCAGGTGAGACACTGAGACACAGGACACCAGGTGAGACACAGAGACACAGGACACCAGGTGAGACACTGACAGAGACATAGGACACCAGGTGAGACACTGAGACACAGGACACCAGGTGAGACACTGACAGAGACACCAGGTGAGACACTGACAGAGACACCAGGTGAGACACTGACAGAGACAGAGATATAGACAACAATAAATAGTGACTGTTGTTGTGTTCCTGCAGAGTGAGGAGGAAGAAGAGGGTGAAGAAGGCGGGACTTCCTGCTTCAGACGCTCCTCAGGAGATGAGCAGGAGGAGAGGAAGATCAACAGACAGTCCTCTGGCTCACAGACACTCAGGAGGACACAGCAACGCTGCCTTCACTCCAGACACGTAGACTCCAGACACGTACAGACACGTAGACTCCAGACACGTACAGACACGTAGACTCCAGGCACGTACAGACACGTAGACTCCAGAGACGTACAGACACGTAGACTCCAGACACGTACAGACACGTAGACTCCAGAGACGTACAGACACGTAGACTCCAGACACGTACAGACACGTAGACTCCAGACACGTACAGACACGTAGACTCCAGACACGTACAGACACGTAGACTCCAGACACGTACAGACACGTAGACTCCAGACACGTACAGACACGTAGACTCCAGACACGTACAGACACGTAGACTCCAGACATGTACAGACACGTAGACTCCAGACACGCACAGACACGTAGACTCCAGACACGTACAGACACGTAGACTCCAGAGACGTACAGACACGTAGACTCCAGACACGTAGACTCCAGACACGTACAGACACGTAGACTCCAGAGACGTACAGACACGTAGACTCCAGGCACGTACAGACACGTACAGACACGTAGACTCCAGACACGTACAGACACGTAGACTCCAGGCACGTACAGACACGTAGACTCCAGGCACGTACAGACACGTAGACTCCAGGCACGTACAGACACGTAGACTCCAGGCACGTACAGACACGTAGACTCCAGACACGTACAGACACGTAGACTCCAGGCACGTACAGACACGTAGACTCCAGGCACGTACAGACACGTAGACTCCAGGCACGTACAGACACGTAGACTCCAGGCACGTACAGACACGTAGACTCCAGGCACGTACAGACACGTAGACTCCAGGCACGTACAGACACGTAGACTCCAGACACGTACAGACACGTAGACTCCAGACACGTACAGACACGTAGACTCCAGACACGTACAGACACGTAGACTCCAGACACGTACAGACACGTAGACTCCAGACACGTACAGACACGTAGACTCCAGACACGTACAGACACGTAGACTCCAGACACGTACAGACACGTAGACTCCAGACACGTACAGACACGTAGACTCCAGACACGCACAGACACGTAGACTCCAGGCACGTACAGACACGTAGACTCCAGGCACGTACAGACACGTAGACTCCAGAGACGTACAGACACGTAAACTCCAGAGACGTACAGACACGCAGACTCCAGACACGTACAGACACGTAGACTCCAGAGACGTACAGACACGTAGACTCCAGGCACATACAGACACGTACAGACACGTAGACTCCAGACACGTACAGACACGTAGACTCCAGGCACGTACAGACACGTAGACTCCAGACACGTACAGACACGTAGACTCCAGGCACGTACAGACACGTAGACTCCAGGCACGTACAGACACGTAGACTCCAGGCACGTACAGACACGTAGACTCCAGAGACGTACAGACACGTAAACTCCAGAGACGTACAGACACGCAGACTCCAGACACGTACAGACACGTAGACTCCAGAGACGTACAGACACGTAGACTCCAGGCACATACAGACACGTACAGACACGTAGACTCCAGACACGTACAGACACGTAGACTCCAGGCACGTACAGACACGTAGACTCCAGGCACGTACAGACACGTAGACTCCAGACACGTACAGACACGTAGACTCCAGGCACACTTGCCCTGCAGCTGTTCTTATTTCTGACGTCAGTATGTTGTGTGAATACAGATTCATGAATGGACTGTAAAGACGTGCTGATGAAATGATTCATAAAGAGTTGAGTAATTCAAAGGTATGTTTATCATATTGATCCACCTGCAGGAGGTGAGAGGGTCAGGGCGGCTGATGGTCTAAACTCTGAAATATATGTTCACATGTTGCCGTTGGGCAGATTTATGAAGTGTGTACATGTTACCGCTGATATAGAGAAACTAGATGTATGTCCTCAGCCTGTCAGAGATTACTCCTCTTCCTCACAGATATGCATTTGTAAAGTACATCATGTGAAGGCACAGGTTTGATATCAGACTTGTTTTTATAATAAAAACACTTGAAAGCGATGTTTTGAATTTAATTTGATTTTTGAACATACCTGTAAAACCATGATAATTATTATTATATATTACTAAGAATTATTTATAAGTAGTGTGGGGGAAACTTCTGAAGGAGACAGGACTCAGAGAGACACGAGGAGAGCTGGAGCTTTGATGGACTCAGAGACACGAGGAGAGCTGGAGCTCTGATGGAGTCAGGACTCAGAGAGACACGAGGAGAGCTGGAGCTCTGATGGAGTCAGGACTCAGAGAGACACGAGGAGAGCTGGAGCTCTGATGGAGTCAGGACTCAGAGAGACACGAGGAGAGCTGGAGCTCTGATGGAGTCAGGACTCAGAGAGACACGAGGAGAGCTGGAGCTCTGATGGAGTCAGGACTCAGAGAGACACGAGGAGAGCGGGAGCTCTGATGGAGTCAGGACTCAGAGAGACACGAGGAGAGCTGGAGCTCTGATGGAGTCAGGACTCAGAGAGACACGAGGAGAGCTGGAGCTCTGATGGAGTCAGGACTCAGAGAGACACGAGGAGAGCTGGAGCTCTGATGGAGTCAGGACTCAGAGAGACACGAGGAGAGCTGGAGCTTTGATGGAGTCAGGACTCAGAGAGACACGAGGAGAGCTGGAGCTCTGATGGAGTCAGGACTCAGAGAGACACGAGGAGAGCTGGAGCTCTGATGGAGTCAGGACTCAGAGACACGAGGAGAGCTGGAGCTCTGATGGAGTCAGGTCTCAGAGAGACACGAGGAGAGCTGGAGCTCTGATGGAGTCAGGACTCAGAGACACGAGGAGAGCTGGAGCTCTGATGGAGTCAGGACTCAGAGAGACACGAGGAGAGCTGGAGCTCTGATGGAGTCAGGTCTCAGAGAGACACGAGGAGAGCTGCAGCTCTGATGGAGTCAGGACTCAGAGAGACACGAGGAGAGCTGGAGCTCTGATGGAGTCAGGACTCAGAGAGACACGAGGAGAGCTGGAGCTCTGATGGAGTCAGGACTCAGAGAGACACGAGGAGAGCTGGAGCTTTGATGGAGTCAGGACTCAGAGACACGAGGAGAGCTGGAGCTTTGATGGAGTCAGGACTCAGAGACACGAGGAGAGCTGGAGCTTTGATGGAGTCAGGACTCAGAGAGACACGAGGAGAGCTGGAGCTCTGATGGAGTCAGGACTCAGAGACACGAGGAGAGCTGGAGCTCTGATGGAGTCAGGACTCAGAGACACGAGGAGAGCTGGAGCTCTGATGGAGTCAGGACTCAGAGACACGAGGGGAGCTGGAGCTTTGATGGAGTCAGGACTCAGAGAGACACGAGGAGAGCTGGAGCTTTGATGGAGTCAGGACTCAGAGAGACACGAGGAGAGCTGGAGCTTTGATGGAGTCAGGACTCAAAGAGACACGAGGAGAGCTGGAGCTCTGATGGAGTCAGGACTCAGAGAGACACGAGGAGAGCTGGAGCTTTGATGGAGTCAGGACTCAAAGAGACACGAGGAGAGCTGGAGCTTTGATGGAGTCAGGACTCAGAGAGACACGAGGAGAGCTGGAGCTTTGATGGAGTCAGGACTCAAAGAGACACGAGGAGAGCTGGAGCTCTGATGGAGTCAGGACTCAGAGAGACACGAGGAGAGCTGGAGCTCTGATGGAGTCAGGACTCAGAGAGACACGAGGAGAGCTGGAGCTTTGATGGAGTCAGGACTCAGAGAGACACGAGGAGAGCTGGAGCTTTGATGGAGTCAGGACTCAGAGAGACACGAGGAGAGCTGGAGCTTTGATGGAGTCAGGACTCAGAGAGACACGAGGAGAGCTGGAGCTTTGATGGAGTCAGGACTCAGAGAGACACGAGGAGAGCTGGAGCTTTGATGGAGTCAGGACTCAGAGAGACACGAGGAGAGCTGGAGCTTTGATGGAGTCAGGACTCAAAGAGACACGAGGAGAGCTGGAGCTTTGATGGAGTCAGGACTCAGAGAGACACGAGGAGAGCTGGAGCTTTGATGGAGTCAGGACTCAAAGAGACACGAGGAGAGCTGGAGCTCTGATGGAGTCAGGACTCAGAGAGACACGAGGAGAGCTGGAGCTTTGATGGAGTCAGGACTCAGAGAGACACGAGGAGAGCTGGAGCTTTGATGGAGTCAGGACTCAGAGAGACACGAGGAGAGCTGGAGCTTTGATGGAGTCAGGACTCAAAGAGACACGAGGAGAGCTGGAGCTTTGATGGAGTCAGGACTCAGAGAGACACGAGGAGAGCTGGAGCTTTGATGGAGTCAGGACTCAGAGACACGAGGAGAGCTGGAGCTCTGATGGAGTCAGGACTCAGAGAGACACGAGGAGAGCTGGAGCTCTGATGGAGTCAGGACTCAGAGACACGAGGAGAGCTGGAGCTCTGATGGAGTCAGGACTCAGAGAGACACGAGGAGAGCTGGAGCTCTGATGGAGTCAGGACTCAGAGAGACACGAGGAGAGCTGGAGCTCTGATGGAGTCAGGACTCAGAGAGACACGAGGAGAGCTGGAGCTCTGATGGAGTCAGGACTCAGAGAGACACGAGGAGAGCTGGAGCTCTGATGGAGTCAGGACTCAGAGACACGAGGAGAGCTGGAGCTCTGATGGAGTCAGGACTCAGAGACACGAGGAGAGCTGGAGCTCTGATGGAGTCAGGACTCAGAGAGACACGAGGAGAGCTGGAGCTCTGATGGAGTCAGGACTCAAAGAGACACGAGGAGAGCTGGAGCTTTGATGGAGTCAGGACTCAAGAGACACGAGGAGAGCTGGAGCTCTGATGGAGTCAGGACTCAGAGAGACACGAGGAGAGCTGGAGCTCTGATGGAGTCAGGACTCAGAGAGACACGAGGAGAGCTGGAGCTCTGATGGAGTCAGGACTCAGAGAGACACGAGGAGAGCTGGAGCTCTGATGGAGTCAGGACTCAGAGAGACACGAGGAGAGCTGGAGCTTTGATGGAGTCAGGACTCAGAGAGACACGAGGAGAGCTGGAGCTTGATGGAGTCAGGAGCTCTGATGGAGTCAGGACTCAGAGAGACACGAGGAGAGCTAGAGCTCTGATGGAGTCAGGACTCAGAGAGACACGAGGAGAGCTGGAGCTCTGATGGAGTCAGGACTCAGAGAGACACGAGGAGAGCTGGAGCTTTGATGGAGTCAGGACTCAGAGAGACACGAGGAGAGCTGGAGCTCTGATGGAGTCAGGACTCAGAGAGACACGAGGAGAGCTGGAGCTCTGATGGAGTCAGGACTCAGAGAGACACGAGGAGAGGGTGGAGCTTTGATGGAGTCAGGACTCAGAGAGACACGAGGAGAGCTGGAGCTTTGATGGAGTCAGGGACTCAGAGACACGAGGAGAGCTGGAGCTCTGATGGAGTCAGGACTCAGAGACACGAGGAGAGCTGGAGCTCTGATGGAGTCAGGACTCAGAGAGACACGAGGAGAGCTGGAGCTCTGATGGAGTCAGGACTCAAAGAGACACGGGGAGCTGGAGCTTTGATGGAGTCAGGACTCAGAGACACGAGGAGAGCTGGAGCTCTGATGGAGTCAGGACTCAGAGAGACACGAGGAGAGCTGGAGCTCTGATGGAGTCAGGACTCAGAGACACGAGGAGAGCTGGAGCTTTGATGGAGTCAGGACTCAGAGAGACACGAGGAGAGCTGGAGCTCTGATGGAGTCAGGACTCAGAGAGACACGAGGAGAGCTGGAGCTCTGATGGAGTCAGGACTCAGAGACACGAGGAGAGCTGGAGCTTTGATGGAGTCAGGACTCAGAGAGACACGAGGAGAGCTGGAGCTCTGATGGAGTCAGGACTCAGAGAGACACGAGGAGAGCTGGAGCTCTGATGGAGTCAGGACTCAGAGACACGAGGAGAGCTGGAGCTTTGATGGAGTCAGGACTCAGAGAGACACGAGGAGAGCTGGAGCTTTGATGGAGTCAGGACTCAGAGAGACAAGGAGAGCTGGAGCTTTGATGGAGTCAGGACTCAGAGAGACACGAGGAGAGCTGGAGCTTTGATGGAGTCAGGACTCAGAGAGACACGAGGAGAGCTGGAGCGCTGATGGAGTCAGGACTCAAAGAGACGAGGAGAGCTGGAGCTTTGATGGAGTCAGGACTCAGAGACACGAGGAGAGCTGGAGCTTTGATGGAGTCAGGACTCAGAGAGACACGAGGAGAGCTGGAGCTCTGATGGAGTCAGGACTCAGAGACACGAGGAGAGCTGGAGCTTTGATGGAGTCAGGACTCAGAGAGACACGAGGAGAGCTGGAGCTCTGATGGAGTCAGGACTCAGAGACACGAGGAGAGCTGGAGCTTTGATGGAGTCAGGACTCAGAGAGACACGAGGAGAGCTGGAGCTCTGATGGAGTCAGGACTCAGAGAGACACGAGGAGAGCTGGAGCTCTGATGGAGTCAGGACTCAGAGAGACACGAGGAGAGCTGGAGCTTTGATGGAGTCAGGACTCAGAGAGACACGAGGAGAGCTGGAGCTCTGATGGAGTCAGGACTCAGAGAGACACGAGGAGAGCTGGAGCTCTGATGGAGTCAGGACTCAGAGAGACACGAGGAGAGCTGGAGCTCTGATGGAGTCAGGACTCAGAGAGACACGAGGAGAGCTGGAGCTTTGATGGAGTCAGGACTCAGAGAGACACGAGGAGAGCTGGAGCTCTGATGGAGTCAGGACTCAGAGACACGAGGAGAGCTGGAGCTTGATGGAGTCAGGACTCAGAGACACGAGGAGAGCTGGAGCTCTGATGGAGTCAGGACTCAGAGAGACACGAGGAGAGCTGGAGCTTGATGGAGTCAGGACTCAGAGACACGAGGAGAGCTGGAGCTTTGATGGAGTCAGGACTCAGAGACACGAGGAGAGCTGGAGCTCTGATGGAGTCAGGACTCAGAGAGACACGAGGAGAGCTGGAGCTCTGATGGAGTCAGGACTCAGAGAGACACGAGGAGAGCTGGAGCTCTGATGGAGTCAGGACTCAGAGAGACACGAGGAGAGCTGGAGCTCTGATGGAGTCAGGACTCAGAGAGACACGAGGAGAGCTGGAGCTCTGATGGAGTCAGGACTCAGAGAGACACGAGGAGAGCTGGAGCTCTGATGGAGTCAGGACTCAGAGACACGAGGAGAGCTGGAGCTCTGATGGAGTCAGGACTCAGAGAGACAAGGAGCTCTGATGTCAAACACTGGTTTATTTGGAGCTTCTGCCGTAGAATTCACAAGACATGTCACGGTCCACGGTGGTCTGACCACACGGTAGAGATGACCCCTCCTGTAGCTCCAGGTTTGAACTAGTTCAGAGTGTAATGATCAACATTCTTCAATAGACTAAACAGCTGAGGACACTGAATCACATTAGTTGTCTCTTATGGCTCGGGGTCCTCTGCACCCCCAGAAGGATGTGTTCCAGGTGTCCCACAACAATAACTATCTCTGACCGAGAGCTGCCCGCTCACAACTTGCTAGGGCAGCCCCTCCTTAGGGAGATAGC
>NW_022992203.1:0-39793 GCF_902827175.1 Gymnodraco acuticeps | reverse complement strand
TTTTTCTCAAATCCTGACTTTCTCAAAATCCTGACTTTCTCTCAAAATCCTGACTTTCTCAAAATCCTGACTTCTCAAAATCTGACTTCTCTCAAATCTCAAAATTCTCACTTTTTCTCAAAATATCAAAATTCTCACATTTCATTTTCTCAAAATTCTCACATTTTCTCAAAATTCTCACATTTTCTCAAAATCCTGACTTTCTCTCAAAATCCTGACTTTCTCTCAAAATCCTGACTTTTTCTCAAAATCCTGACTTTCTCAAAATCCTGACTTTCTCAAAATCCTGACTTTTTCTCAAAATCCTGACTTTCTCAAAATCCTGACTTTCTCAAAATCCTGACTTTCTCTCAAAATCTCAAAATTCTCACTTTTTCTCAAAATATCAAAATTCTCACATTTCATTTTCTCAAAATTCTGACATTTTCTCAAAATCCTGACTTTCTCTCAAAATCCTGACTTTTTCTCAAAATCCTGACTTTCTCAAAATCCTGACTTTCTCTCAAAATCTCAAAATTCTCACTTTTTCTCAAAATATCAAAATTCTCACATTTCATTTTCTCAAAATTCTGACGTTTTCTCAAAATCCTGACTTTCTCTCAAAATCCTGACTTTTTCTCAAAATCCTGACCTTCTCAAAATCCTGACTTTCTCTCAAAATCCTGACTTTCTCAAAATCCTGACTTTCTCTCAAAATCCTGACTTTCTCAAAATCCTGACTTTCTCTCAAAATCCTGCTGTAAAAAGTCTCTTTCTGTTGTGACTTATTCTTATTGTAATTATGTGATTATTGAGCTCTACAAAATTAACCCTAACCATTTTTCTCAGAGACATTATCTTTTACCCAAATTGTGTTCTAGAAAACTAGAAGAGGGTATAACTTTCAAAGAGGACGAGTCTCCATGCTTTGATGTTCAAAAAGCTCTTTATTTTTCTCACACTCTTTTCACCCTCTGTCTGAAACCAGAGCCCAGTCTGCTCTGATTAGTTAGCTGGCCGGCTCTGTTGTGATTGGTCAACCTGCTTAGAGATGTCCCGCCCCTTAGCCTATCACGTACAATGTGTTGGAGCGCTAGCCAATAGGAGCGCGAGTGTATTGATGTCACTGTGTTCCGGAATTAAACAAATTCTCACCGTTGCACCTCCCCCCGTTGGTGGGGTCTCCGTAGTACCCCGGCATGCAGCTCTGGCAGTGAAGGCCGGCCGTCAGGTTCCCACAGCGCTCACACACACTGCCGTTCACACACCTGCTGTGGCCGTTACACTGACACGCTGCAGGGAACACACACACACACACACACACACACACACACACACACACACACACACACAACACACACACACAAGATACACTCAGCTGATTGTTAGGTACACTAAGTGCAATATAATAGCTGCTTAGGTTTATTGTTGGTGCCGTTTATACAGCAGTCTCAAGAAAAGAACATCTTAATTGTTGACATATTGTTATTATTATGATGAACTCATGATCATGTCTCCTCTCTCCCAGATGCTTCACTCACCAGGACACTGAATGAAGGCCCAGTTGAACCCTCTGTCAGAGGAACACAGGCTCTGATCCAGGACCATGTCTCTGTCTCTGAGCCTCTCCCGGTCTCGAGGCCCTGCTCTGGGCACGGCAGGCTTCAGAGGACCCCTGTACGACCCCTCCATGCAGACCCCCCTCCCCGTGTTACTGGGGTCTCCACACCACCCACACTCTGTCCTCTCCAGACACTCTGCACACGTCCGGACACCCGAGCAGTTCTGGGCTAAAGAGGGGAAGGGAGGGGAGGAGAGGAGAGGAGGAATCACAAGAGGCAAAGTGTTAGAAAAATCTCACTGGTCTGACCTTTTTCTCAGAATCCTGACTTTGTACTCTTTAAAGTAGAGACGCTACAAACTGATATACACCTGAACATCAGCAGGAGAGGACTCTTTAAAGTAGAGACACTACATACTGATATACACCTGAACATCAGCAGGAGAGGACTCTTTAAAGTAGAGACACTACATACTGATATACACCTGAACATCAGCAGGAGAGGACTCTTTAAAGTAGAGACACTACATACTGATATACACCTGAACATCAGCAGGAGAGGACTCTTTAAAGTAGAGACACTACATTACTGATATGCACCTGAACATCAGCAGGAGAGGACTCTTTAAAGTAGAGGACACTACATACTGATATACACCTGAACATCAGCAGGAGAGGACTCTTTAAAGTAGAGACGCTACAAACTGATATACACCCTGAACATCAGCAGGAGAGGACTCTTTAAAGTAGAGACACTACATACTGATATACACCTGAACATCAAGCAGGAGAGGACTCTTTAAAGTAGAGACACTACATACTGATATACACCTGAACATCAGCAGGAGAGGAACTCTTTAAAGTAGAGACACTACATACTGATATACACCTGAACATCAGCAGGAGAGGACTCTTTAAAGTAGAGACACTACATACTGATATACACCTGAACATCAGCAGAAGAGGACTCTTTAAAGTAGAGACACTACATACTGATATACACCTGGACATCAGCAGGAGAGGACTCTTTAAAGTAGAGACACTACATACTGATATACACCTGGACATCAGCAGGAGAGGACTCTTTAAAGTAGAGACACTACATACTGATATACACCTGGACATCAGCAGGAGAGGACTCTTTAAAGTAGAGACACTACATACTGATATACACCTGGACATCAGCAGGAGAGGACTCTTTAAAGTAGAGACACTACATACTGATATACACCTGGACATCAGCAGGAGAGAACTCTTTAAAGTAGAGACACTACATACTGATATACACCTGAACATCATCAGGAGAGGACTCTTTAAAGTAGAGACACTACATACTGATATACACCTGAACATCAGCAGGAGAGGACTCTTTAAAGTAGAGACACTACATACTGATATACACCTGAACATCAGCAGGAGAGGACTCTTTAAAGTAGAGACACTACATACTGATATACACCTGGACATCAGCAGGAGAGGACTCTTTAAAGTAGAGACACTACATACTGATATACACCTGGACATCAGCAGGAGAGGACTCTTTAAAGTAGAGACACTACATACTGATATACACCTGGACATCAGCAGGAGAGGACTCTTTAAAGTAGAGACACTACATACTGATATACACCTGGACATCAGCAGGAGAGAACTCTTTAAAGTAGAGACACTACATACTGATATACACCTGAACATCATCAGGAGAGGACTCTTTAAAGTAGAGACACTACATACTGATATACACCTGAACATCAGCAGGAGAGGACTCTTTAAAGTAGAGACACTACATACTGATATACACCTGAACATCAGCAGGAGAGGACTCTTTAAAGTAGAGACACTACATACTGATATACACCTGAGCATCAGCAGGAGAGGACTCTTTAAAGTAGAGACACTACATACTGATATACACCTGAACATCAGCAGGAGAGGACTCTTTAAAGTAGAGACACTCCACACTTCAGTACTCTCCAGAGTGACTGTTTTCTTTTAAATATGAGTATAAACTGGTGTTCATTGATCTTGAATGCACTCTTTGTGGAGCTATAAAGTCAAGGAAGTAGCTTTTTCTGCATTTATTTGTTGTTTTCATGGAAGACCTCCTGCACACATATTGAAAGAAGTGTATTTTGACCGCAGTCTGTCCTTCACGCTGTACTTCTGTTAATCCAAACCGCTTCAGGCTGAGCACAAACACAACACACACCTCCTCTAATAAAGATAACGTCTTCTGTTCCCACCTTTTCTCTGACCCTCAACATTTATAAAGAAATTGACTTTCGTTTCCCCGGCGCCGTTCCACACGTCAAGGAAAATGCATTTGTATTCATAAAGTGGATGTGACATTCAAAACCACTTCACTGGTACAAATTAAAAATGACACTTTTTTCTTTGTATGGTATGGCATTCAATACTTGAAGAAAAACATAATCTCCATACTGAAGCACTTTTTGTTGTTTGCTGAATAAGTGACGAGAATAAGAAACAGATCTGCGGCGTTTGAAAGTTAAAGGTCCCATGTCATGCTTTTCCGTTTATGACCCGTCCCCTTGTGTTATGAAGGTTGTTCTGCATGTGAACGGTCTGCAGAGTCACAAACCCTCAAAGTGCACCCTGTAGCGAGTACAACTCTAACACAGAGAAGACCTGTCTGTGCTGCCCCAGAACGCCTCGTTGGACATTTCTCATTTCCATTGTTTACTTCCTGGGTTCTGTGACGTGTGAACTCCCAGATCAACAACAAATGACCGGATTGGCCCGAATGGACCAATCTGCGGAGCCCCTCACACATCAGGACCCCTTGGCTAACCAACAGGGAGTCCCATTGACTTGCATGGAGCTCCCTGGTTGGTAATAGACGAGTTGGGGTGGCGGATAAAAGCTCTCCGCAGATTCTCACAGCGTTATAAACCTTTTTCTTTCTCAACATCAAGCCACACTTATTGTTTTTACTTCGGCTGTGAGTGTTTGTGTGCTCAGGATGAGTTTCGTGCTGTCCCGCTGTATCGCCGACCCGGTGTCCGCTCCTCGCAGCAGCAACGAGCCTTGCAACGTCCCGACCAATCAGAGCACACTGGGCTCACAGGGGGGGGGGGGCAGGAGCTCCAACAAGCCGTTTAGGACAGAGAGTGAATACACAGACTCTACAGAGATGCTGTGAGAAACCAATGTGAGTTTGGAACATTGAACAATGTAAATCTATTCTAGTCGACCTCAACGATGGAATTAGGATCAGTAGAAATGGCCACGATATGGGACCTTTAACTTGTTTCTCGTTTTGCTTTTCAACTTTCCGTACATTTTAAGGTAGGGAATACACACTCTGTCTGGGAATAAATAAAGCAAGCTAACACTCTGTAGGTATTTCCGGTTGTACATAAAGAAAGGTTTTCCGAGGTGTTGTTTCCTTATAGCTAACGGTGAGTCGATTGAAATGCAGCGTGAGTTGTTTGAACACGAGCCATTTCCATAAGCCACAGATGTTCTCTTTCTGTGTCCCTGCTAGCTAGCTTCTTTCCTGGAAATCCACCAACCCCTGTCCTCTGTACATTTGTGTGTTTGCAAGCTCCCCTGTTGCATTATTCAACTGCAGTAATGCTGATTCATTTGTTCCCCCTGCCTCTTATAATTACTAACTTCTTCTCTGCCTCTTTCCACCTTTTATCTGCTCTCCTCCACATTTCTATTCTACTGGTTGGCATCTGTTTTGTCTACATCTGTTCACAAAGACATTGTCACCTCTTGAGGAAGTCTTTCCTCACAACTATTCACCTTATGCTTCGCCAACGCTTTCACATGTTCACCTTATTTTGTGTTGGTACTTCCAGTTTGAGCATTATTGATATTAATTACAGACTACAGATGAAAAATAGCCTCTTGGCTAACTCTGGCACGTTTACAGAAATGTTCATTAATGTGCACTGTCCCTGTTAAATAAATAAATTAGCATAGTGTTGCCAGCTTTATCTCCCTTTACTTTCCAAATAAACTATTCAGAAGCTTTTAAATGTACTGTTATTGAGTTATTCAGGAGACAAAATAACAATTTGGTGCTAAGTTCACCGAATAACGCATATTTGACAATTGACAGCGATGTTTCGAGATAGCTGCTTGCTATATCAAAATGTTCAACAATGTTTAAATAATAACTCTAATTTAAATTATGAGAGCCACCAATTTGGCGATAAAAAGCTAGCTAGGCTATTTGATTGGTAGCTAATGTAAGCTAGCTATCTACGTAGAACAGGGGTGTCAAACTCAATTTCATCGCGGGCCACATTCGCATAAAGGTTGCACTCAAAGGGCCGGTTGTAACGATATAAATATATCATATAAATATAAAATGATGTATTACATTATTGCCTCTGAATTGGATTATTATCGGATAGGATAATAACTTAGTAATTAACTACGTCTGAAAGCAGAAGTCCAGGTCTCTTCAGTGCGCATGTCACAAAACGAGATGCATTGTGGGACATGTAGTTTATGGGCAACCTGCTTCTGTAAAGTGGCATTCAACCGGTATAATAAACTTATTATATTCTTTGCAAGCTCTTGCGGGGCCACATAAAATGAAGTCGCGGGCCGGATTTGGCCCCCGGGCCTTGAGTTTGAGACCCCTGACGTAGAACGATAGCGAATGTTAGCTAGTAGGTTAAGTAGATAGCTAACGTTCCCCAATAGACAACCCAGTCTCACGGCATTTAGTGTTATAGTCACAAAATGAATCTATTGATTCGTGTTCACCAACACTATTTTAAAAGCAATCTAAATAATTACAACTTAGAAGGAAAAAAATATTTAAAAAAATATAGATTTCAGTATTCTGAGGCTCTGAGACATTTCTTTTCCTCACAGACAGCAAAAAAAGTCAGACATTATACAATTTAAAATAAAAACAATAATCGTGGCTTGATATTGAGTAAGAAAATGTTTTTATGAACCCCACAGCTTCCGGTCTTCCAAGACCCGACCGGACAAAAAGACGTGCTGCAGGCACGAAACATACTACCAATAGAAATACATTGCTTTTAAAATCGTTCTGTGTGACACGAAAAAAAGGGGAAAATGGTGTTGGTGAACACGAATCAATAGATTAGATGTATTTTGTGACTATAACACAAAATGCTGTGAGACTGGGTTGCAATAGATGAATAAAGTTTGTAAGATAGATAGCTAACGTTCACTAGTTAGCAAGATAGCTTACATTCGCTAGCTAAATAGCTAACTGCCAGGTTATTGGACTTTGTCTCAATGTTAACTTGTTTTGATAAATGTAAACTCTGTGGACCGTTGTCTACCCTTCTGGCAGTGAGAGTTATTATAAACATTGGAGCCATTGAACCAAAAGACACACAGACAGTTATTACAAAAGAAATATCCTCATATGAGAATTTGGGCCATTTTAAAACGATCAACAGAAGATGGATGTGGATCTGTAAAACCGTAGCTTGTGAATGATCCTAAATAAAAATGTATTATTAATATAGTGGCTAGTGCTAAACCGGAAGATCTTACACCTGTTGAAGCTGAAGTGGAAAATGGATCAGGGCTAAGTGAAGACCCTCTTCTCCCTCAATGTCTGTCATTTGTAATAATTTGGATTCTCTCCTCTTACACACTTAAGGCATAAATGAAATCACAAAGAATAGCGATCGTCACTCTTCTCTTTGAGTCTCTCCCCTACTGTGTTCCTCCCTCAGGGTTTTACTCTCACCTCTCTTTCACTCTACTGGATCTCCACTGTAGTTCAAAGAGAGGCAGTTCTACAGAATATCCCTAATCCGCCACACAGTGGGGTTCCTCTGCTCGAAAACACATATTTACTCACCCAGGAGCAGATTTTAATATGCAATTAATATACCAGGCCTGTTTCATTCAACAACTATGGTTCAAATTGCAGGGAATTGGAACCTCTTCTTTGTAAAAGCCTTCTATATTTTGATTTATCCAAATTATTTGCTTCTTTTTGACTTAATTAGCATATATTTTGTGGCGGCCATGCTGTGCCCCTCCGGGTCAGGATATTAGATGTGCAGTTCCAGCAGACTTTTAAATGTCTTACTGATGATCAAACACAACAGTAGCCCCCTTCACATTAACATCAATCCCTGCCACACCTGATTGGACACTTTGCTTCCAATTTATTCAGCTTTATGCAAACCGTCACACCTTTTAGTTCGTTTTCGAGAACTTCAGGCGACAA
The DNA here is from genome assembly GCF_902827175.1 of Gymnodraco acuticeps. Lineage (NCBI taxonomy): Eukaryota > Metazoa > Chordata > Actinopteri > Perciformes > Bathydraconidae > Gymnodraco > Gymnodraco acuticeps. Next base: position 32,045 of record NW_022992203.1, on the reverse strand, counting down.
ACAGGTATTTTATAATACATTACACATGTCACTCACTTGCGACTTACATACATTCAGTACTGTGGACAATCCCCACAGGAGCAATTTGGGGTGAAGTGTCTCAGGGACACACCGAAATGCTGACTGCAGTGGGACTCGAACTCACTACCCCCTGATTCCAAGTCAGCGCACTACCCACTGAGCCACAGCCTCCCAGTACAAATGTAAAGGATGCATGTCATTGAACTTTGCTATAAGCTAGAAACTAAATAACGGCCCCACTGCGTCAGGCCGTTGTGTCCTTGGGCAAGACACTTCACCCGAATTTGCTCCTGTGGGTATTGTCCACAGTAGATGACCATTACATGTATGTATGATCTGTATGTGTAATGTGTATTTGTAAAGCGCTTTGAGAGTCATTGATAAAGCGCTATAATAAATATAAGGATTATTATTATTATTATTAAATCCACTAAGCATAAAGCTTTTTGCGTTCTTATTTTGAGGATGCTTTGAACCAGGACCACTTTCTAACGTTTACAACCTTCAGGCATTGGTGAATCCAGTCAGTATTTATAAATCTCAATTCTCTGTTTGTGGATCGGCTTTTAGACACACATAAGATAAAAGTCTAATTCAATTTGAGCAATAAAAACACATTTATTACAAGGACACGTTAAAAACTGGTCTAAAAAGGTGAGTTTTGTTCATTTTGGATGATCACATGGTTGCCGCCTCTCAAAGGGTGCATCTCAGGTCGGTTAAATGGATTCCTTGCATCCTTCGCTTGCGTCGTTTCCCTGCGACTAGCCCCTCCCACCAGGGAAGCATGGAGAGACGCAAGGAAACCACGAGAAGCAGGGAAATGAGTTTTAAGAGCAATGGGACGTCGTTTCCTCCGGAGCGTCACGTGAAGCGACGTCCGTTTGTGATGACGCCGCACAGCTGATCGTCTGACAGCAGCCAGATCAGTGCATGCGCTGCATCGTCCAATCAGTGAGCGATACACAGTAAGGGGGCGGGGCGATTGTCTGGATTTCACCGGAGGATGGTCTGGTGGTTCCTCGATTATCGGTCCTCGGTACTCAAGATGGCGCAGACAAATCAACTTCCGGTGAGACCGAGCCCGAGGAGCGAGGAAATGAAAAATAACCCAAGTGAAACGCACCCATTGTAATAGCATGCAGTTGTGTTGCTCTCAAGTTAATTACTACATGCATAGAGCTTTCAAACACACATTGTGAGGTTCGTTTGCAGGACTTTTATGTGCAATTCATATGTGCAACATGTCAAAGCAAATGGTACTTCTTACAAGTATGATTCAAAACAAAAGGGCCCAAAGAACAGGACATGAATTATCTGGGAAAAGCAAAGTTACGTCCTTATGTTCACTTACATAATTGTGGTTTGTGTGTGGATAATGTGATTTACCTGCTATGTTCTGTATGCACGAGCCTTATTTTTAATAGCATTTCCATATCTGGCTTCATCTGTGTTCCACATGGAAAGAATTAAGAGCGGTTATTGCCTCGTGTCGTGGACCCGGGGAACATGAGGATGAGAGAAAAAGCATTGCATCGTGCCTGCAGGGTTTACAGGGCTTTAGTTTTAGCACCAACGATGGAGCGGTACCTTGTGCCACTACATGACATTAGCTCCGGGCTATTTCCAGAGTAAATGTCTTTTTGGACAGTGCCTGTATTTCCCATGAGGGTGGAAAACATATGTTGTGATTAAAAACTAAACATGTGATGTAATAAAAAAGTCCAGCGACAAACTGTTGACTGGCGGCAGTTTTTTGTGGATCAAAATAGGATCATGTATTTGCACTTCTTAAGTGTTCCTTTAATTTCTTGCAGACGGGATGATTATTATTCTCTTCTGTGATTGCAGCTCAAAGTAAACACTCCTGTACAGACAACGTGGAGAGCGAAGAGGCACACCTGTAATTCAATTGTCATTTATTGCACTTTACCGCGATTCAATTATGAGTTGTGGCTGATCAATTAAACAGATGGAGAACTCTGTGTCATTAGTAAAGCACTTTGAGACTAATTAACTTAAGATGGGAAATTAAAATTCAACAACTTAGCCAAACGCTAGTTGTATAGTTTAACCTGTTAAGCCCCGGGCCTGTTTTTCAGGCCTCAGGCTCGAAAATGACATTCCCAGAACAAATATATATCTTCACTTCTAAAAGGGGAAATTAATAATCTTTTTTCTCAAAGCAATGATAAACCTGTGAGTTGGATGTAGAAGAGTCAGAATCAATATAGATTTTTTTTATTTTAAAGTAAATTCAGATTGAACATAGTAAAATAATGTAAATGATAGTGTACGTCCAAAAAATATTGTCAATTTTATTGATTTTACGAGCAAACAATGTTTGTTTACAACTTCTTCCCAAGCTTCACGCACCCCCCCTGCAATAGCGCTGCCCCCCCCCCCCCCCCACCTGAACATCAGCAGGAGAGGACTCTTTAAAGTAGAGACACTACATACTGATATACACCTGAACATCAGCAGGAGAGGACTCTTTAAAGTAGAGACACTACATACTGATATACACCTGAACATCAGCAGGAGAGGACTCTTTAAAGTAGAGACACTACATACTGATTATACACCTGAACATCAGCAGGAGAGGACTCTTTAAAGTAGAGACACTACATACTGATATACACCTGAACATCAGCAGGAGATGACTCTTTAAAGTAGAGACACTACGTACTGATATACACCTGAACATCAGCAGGAGAGGACTCTTTAAAACTAAAATGCTTTGCTCTATAGATTTATACACAACTAATCAACTGAATGTTCATGTTATTGTTGAACTGTAGGGTTTATGAAAGGAGAACTGGAGTAACTAGGTCAAATCCAGAAAGATATGCATCTCAGCCACAAAACATCACTCGCTAAAAAGCATTCAGAAGTTGCCGTCGTTACTTGGAGTCTAAACGCCTTTAAAGTTCTGTCAACAAGAAACATTCAATGACTGCTGCTATATAGCAAACATCAATGCTTTATGTGAAGTCAACAGAAACAAAGCCCATATTTCCACTTCCCAAAAACCTTCTTTCAATGAGGATGAATTAGTCGTCTTCATTGAAAGAGATAACCTGAAGACAACAGATGCCAGATGTTGTGAGGTCAGAATAGAGAAGGATTGCTGGTTCCTGCTGGGGGAAAATGTTCATCTTATCAAAAATGCCCTTTGCACAATCATCTCGGTGCCACTTTCAGTTCATCACAGCGGTTTGATGTTGGCTGTCCCTGGAAAGCTTGTATCGCCTGGCTTCATCTCGTGTAATCCATTTGCTGCTACACTGCCTGACAGTTAGCATCTCCGAAGCCGCTAGCATACAGATCTGTGAGCCCTTATACATAATACATCAAGCATAGGAGCCATAAGCTGCTTCGAGTTGTCTTGTAGAGATGTGAAGCCACAAAACAGCCATTGTGTGTTAGAAAAGATACACACACACACACACACACACACATCCAACAACACACACATACACACACACACACACACACACACACACACACACACACACACACACACAACACACACACCACACACACACACACACACACACACACACACACACACACACACACACACACAACTTGTGAGGATGAAATATTCTTTTTTTCTTTGCACAGCAAAAGCAATATAAGCTAAAACAGCTTAACATCTGACTGGAATCTATGTGTGTGTGTGTGTGTGTGTGTGTGTGTGTGTGTGTGTGTGTGTGTGTGTGTGTGTGTGTGTGTGTGTGTGGTGTGTGTGTGTGTGTGTGAGATTTATTTGGATCCTATGTTACTCTGAACTCTTTATAGTGACTTAAGTTGAGTATACAGTACACATTACACCAACATACTTTACTTTGTTTTGTACTAACTTGACTTTATCAAATGTCACTTTAAATTACAATGTTCTTTTTTTGGTGTTCAGATTTATATCCAACTGTTTAACCACCACCAACACTGCACACACTGTACATTTCACATTTATATTCAATGTAATATTCCATTCCTTACACTCTTAATGTAAATAATATCCTGCTTTATATTGTGTCTAAAGCCCTTTATAGTGTTTTATTGACAGAGTTTATACATTTTTTGTCATCACGGTCTACTGTATATTTTCTACTTTTTAATGCTGTTTTAATTATATTTTGAGATGTTTAAATTCTAGAGTTGTTTATTTCTACTCTTTAATTTATACTTATGTGCAATGCCTTGTTTTGATTGTATCCCAATTTGGGATCAATAAAGTACCTCTTATCTTAACAGGTACTTTATAATCACTTATTACACAGCTTAGTTGAATACTGGATTCTGATTGGTCAACTTGGACATTCCAGAGGTCTGTTATTTCTTGCTAGCAGACCGTTGCTAAGGATAACAGACCATTGCTAAGGAGAAAATACTGTTGCTAAAGAGAACAGACCGTTGCTAAGGAGAACAGAAAGTTGCTAAGGAGAACAGAAAGTTGCTAAGGAGAACAGACCGTTGCTAAGGAGAACAGACCGTTGCTAAGGAGAACAGGTCGTTGCTAGGGAGAACAGACCGTTGCTAAGGAGAACAGAATGTTGCTAAGGAGAACAAGTCGTTGCTAAGAATAGCAAGCCATTACTAAGGAGAACAGGCCGTTGCTAAGGAGAACAGACTGTTGCTAAGGAGTACGCTCTGGCCTACAATATATGCAGTTCTTATTAAAGAATAAAAATAAAGGATTTTGAGCTGCTATAAGTTTCAAATGTTTCAAAGATAAAATAACAATACAGTCGTACAAGGGAATCCACAGTAAATGGTAAATGGACTGTATTTAAATAGTGCTTTTTCCAGTCTTTACAACTCCTTGAAGTATTTTAACATATAAAAGTCATAACTCATCCATTCACACTCTGTTGCCACCTGCTCAAGGAAGCTAACACTCTTTAGCACACCAACCCATAAGGAGCAACTAGGGGTTAAGCATGTTGCCCAAGGATACATCAACTTTGACTGTTGCTGGGTGTTTGAAAGATAACTTCACTGCCTCTCAGCCACTAGAGAAACACAATCTTTGCGGAGAGACTTGAGCTTAAGACATCTTTAATGAAGAGTTTAATTTATAGAATAAGTTGAAGCTGCAGTTTAGGGACCAGAGGCTCGGGAAGAGGGTTGGGAGGCTGACAGAAACACAGAAAAAGCTCAGAAATGTCACCTAAAAGAAATCAATGTTATAAGAGAAAACTAAGCAAGGCCAAATTAGGGTGAGCTTGCTTTCAAAAAATGTTTTAAATCGACTGCTGGGGCGAAACTGGAGCTAATTATTTTCAAAAGTGAGCCTCCGGACAATATGAAAAATGGGAACGATACACAAAGCCTTCAGCCAGATTAATCTGATAAAGAAATGACCCATTTCAGTTCAAATTGGATCCCCAGACAAGCAAGAGGTGGTTTTTTTTCAGTGAAAGCCGAGGTCATGCATCCTTCAGCTGCAGCCTAAAGGGTCTCTTTCCAAAACACGATTATTAATCCATAAACAAGAGGAGAGTTAAACCCAATGCAAAGAGTTGTGGACTGTAGAGAGAGAAACAACGCCTTACCTGAGAATTGTTAAATATGTCATCTTTTAAATGCCATACTTTGAGCAACAACGGTAAAAACAAAGCAGAACAAAAGCCTCCTTCGGCCACCAACACTGAAACATGAATAACAAAGGAGGATGGGGAAAGGGAAAGGGTGACATTATGTAGGGGCTGTAACTAAAAAAATAAAGAAAAGGGAAAACAATTGTGGCTTTCTAACAGTAGCTGAAGAGCTGTCTGCACTCAGACTACTGGCAGGGAATAATAATCACCAGACTCTACAAAAAAAAACATCTCACATTTTTTCAAGATGTTTTCCTAACTCCTCAGAAACAAGAACACTGGCTACAAAGTGATTATTTGTCTAAGAACAGACAGACATAAACAGTTGTGTCTCAGAGGAATACTTCTTTCTACCAGGAACTTGTTGGCAGATAAATAAATATGATTAAAAACAACCCAAATTCCTAAGGTTAGTAAGGTTTTTTGTTGGTTGTCTTTCCTTGTTACACAGCTTAGTTGAATACTCGATTCTGATTGGTCAATTTGGACCTTCGAGAGGTCTGCTATTTTTTGCTAGCAGAAGAAGACGGACAGGAAGTAAACACTAAAGGGAACACGGTATGACCTCTGTAGTGTTTAAAAACTGGTTAATGGAAAATAAAATGGGACGAATTACAACAGAACCAATTTTCAGACCATTTACATGCACAAAAAAACGATATAAACACACTACAGGAAAGAGGAAACGTCCGGAAGGAGAATAGGGCCTCTTTGATATTAGAACGGCATAGAAATAGATGGGCCTTTTTCCAGGAAACAAAATGAATACTCACTAGTGTGGCTTAAAACACATGATTATACAAAACAGATTCTACACGAGTTTCTTATGATTGCCCCCCGTCTCACCTGCACAGTCCTGGGTCTTCCACTCCAGACACTGTCCGTAGGGGAAGGAGACGGTGTAGGCGGTGGAGTCGACGCAGCGCTGCGTGCTGCTGCACCACATGCACTCCATGGCCTGGCTGGTGCAGTTACTGCAGCTGGAGCGCAGAAAGCAGGACGTCCTGCAGGTGCGAGAGGTCTGAGTCTGAGGAGACCCTGAGAGAGAGAGACACAAGTTAACATAACCTTTAAAGGTCTCCAATCATAAAAATGCAATTTTGATGTCTTTTATACATAAATACGTGTCCCCGTGTGTCAGGGAACTCAAAAAGTGTCCGAAAATAAAACCCTCTCTCTTTTTCTCCGTACCCACATCTCTAAAAACTGAGCTGATCCAGATTTGCGTCCGATATGACGTAATATCTCAAATGTGGGCGGGCTTTAGACCAACGGCCCTATCAGAAACGTTGCTATCAGAAACAATGCACGACGTGTTTTGGACATAATATGGTCCGTGTTTACATTAGCAAGCATCGCTAACACTCAGAGCTAACTTGTACTGGAGAGAGTATGTGTAAAAAAGCAGGATATAAAAAAGTAATCACCCACTTTGTGGCGTTTGATCACGGCAGCATTTAGCTGAGAATCTGGGTAGAATTCTCCCGAATAAGCAAATCCTTTTTTTTTAAAACAAATGTACGGACCCAGAATCAGCTCTTTAGTAACAGGGCTGAAATAGAGAGGGGTGAGGCTACACTTGGTGATCTGTTTAGTATTTTGAGATAAATACTTCAAAGACATGTTTTTTATATATTTGTATATATCTGAGACCTATAAGTGCCTAAAAATAGTGTAATAGGAGACCTTTAACCTTCTCACCCAGTGCTCTGAACCATTTTATCCAACCACACCCTCGTTCTCTCCTTTATCGTCATTGAGTCTCACCTGCAGGTTTCTCACAGATCAGTCCGTCAGTGGCAGCAGTGCAGGGATTGGCTCTCAGGCCAGGCCCCGCCTCCCTCTCCAGGTACGCACAGAAACCAGAGTCGCTGGGTTCTCCAGGTAACCATCGCAGGCTGGTGTTAGTGAAGGGAGAGGAGTCCTCCCAGCCCCAGTACGACACATTGATCTTCCTCAAGCCCACCCAGGGAGATAAGGTCTGCAGGGAGTACACACATCCTTTACTCAAGTAGAAGTACAGATACTTGTGTTTAAAAATACTCTGGTGAAAGTAGAAGTACTGATTAAACTTCTTTCCTCAAGTGAAAGTAAAGAGGCTTTGAAATGTACTTCAGTAAAAAGTACCCATAACTAGCAGCTGTTTTAAAGAGTACCTGACCTCCCTTTATATTAATAGAACAATAACGTCATTGTTAGCTAATGAATGTTTCCATGCTGAACAACGGCAACATGACAACGTTTCCATTGGTCCCTCTTCTTTAGAGAAGACCAGGAAATGATGGATACACGGATCGTGTTCAAATCAATAGGCACGCAATGACTCTAAAGAATCTCGGATCAGTCATTAGCCCGCATGGTTTTTCTTACCACTGCTACGCTGACGACACCCAATTAATTCTGTCCTTTCCCCGCTCAGAGACCCAGGTCGTCGCACGCATCTCTGCTTGTCTAGCTGACATCTCTCAGTGGATGTCTGATCACCACCTCAAGCTCAACCTTGACAAGACTGAGCTGCTCTTCCTCCCGGGAAAAGATTGTCCCACTCTTGACCTAACAATCAACATTGGCACCTCTGTTGTTTCCCCGACTCAGACTGCAAGGAATCTGGGTGTGACCCTAGATAACAACCTGTCCTTCACTGCAAACATCGCTGCTACAACCCGCTGCTGCAGATACACGCTTTACAACATCAGGAAGATACGTCCCCAGCTGACTCAGAAAGCGACTCAGGTTCTGGTCCAGGCTCTCGTCATCTCACGCCTAGACTACTGCAACTCCCTCCTGGCTGGTCTACCTGCATGTGCCATCTGACCTCTGCAGCTCATCCAGAATGCAGCGGCTCGTCTGGTCTTCAACCTTCCTAAATTCTCCCACACCACTCCGCTCCTCCGCTCCCTTCACTGGCTTCCGGTAACTGCTAGAATCTACTTCAAGACACTGGTACTTGCTTACCATGCTGCGAATGGATCTGGCCCTTCGTACATCCAGGACATGGTTAAACCGTACACCCCAGCGCGTGCACTACGCTCTGCATCAGCCAAACGACTCGCTGCGCCCTCGCTGCGAGGGGGACCCAAGTTCCCATCAGCAAAAACACGTGGGTTTGCTGTCCTGGCTCCAAGATGGTGGAATGAGCTCCCCATTGACATCAGGACAGCAGATAGCTTACACACCTTCCAGACTGAAAACTCATCTCTTTCGACTCCACTTCGAGCGATAGAACTATTAACAAAGCACTTATATACTAACAAAGGACTGGTTTATCTAAAGCCAGTTGAGTAGCACTTGAAATGTTTGGCTCTATGAAACCTGATGTACTTTATGATTCTGTTTTCTTCAAGGCTGTGTCTTCCTGGTCGAATGCACTTATTGTGAGTCTCTTTGGATAAAAGCGTCAGCTAAATGCAATGTAATGTAATGTAATAATGATCACGCCACCAAACACACATTCAGACTAAAGGAACCAGCTGTTTGGAAAATGAGAGAAGTAGAAAGTACAGGTATTTGAGTTCAACATGTAAGAAGTAGAAAGTACAGGTATTTGTGTTCAACATGTAAGAAGTAGAAAGTACAGGTATTTGGGTTCAACATGTAAGAAGTAGAAAGTACAGGTATGTGTGTTCAACATGTAAGAAGTAGAAAGTACAGGTATTTGTGTTCAACATGAAAGAAGTAGAAAGTACAGGTATTTGAGTTCAACATGAAAGAAGTAGAAAGTACAGGTGTTTGTGTTCAAGATGTAAGAAGTAGAAAGTACAGGTATTTGTGTTCAACATGTAAGAAGTAGAAAGTACAGGTATTTGTGTTCAACATGTAAGAAGTAGAAAGTACAGGTATTTGGGTTCAACATGTAAGAAGTAGAAAGTACAGGTATTTGAGTTCAACATGTAAGAAGTAGAAAGTACAGGTATTTGTGTTCAACATGTAAGAAGTAGAAAGTACAGGTATTTGTGTTCAACATGTAAGAAGTAGAAAGTACAGGTATTTGGGTTCAACATGTAAGAAGTAGAAAGTACAGGTATTTGTGTTCAACATGTAAGAAGTAGAAAGTACAGGTATTTGAGTTCAACATGTAAGAAGTAGAAAGTACAGGTATTTGAGTTCAACATGTAAGAAGTAGAAAGTACAGGTATTTGAGTTCAACATGTAAGAAGTAGAAAGTACAGGTATTTGGGTTCAACATGTAAGAAGTAGAAAGTACAGGTATTTGGGTCAACATGTAAGAAGAAGAAAGTACAGGTATTTGTGTTCAACATGTAAGAAGTAGAAAGTACAGGTATTTTGAGTTCAACATGTAAGAAGTAGAAAGTACAGGTATTTGAGTTCAACATGTAAGAAGTAGAAAGTACAGGTATTTGGGTTCAACATGTAAGAAGAAGAAAGTACAGGTATTTGTGTTCAACATGTGAGAAGTAGAAAGTACAGGTATTTGTGTTCAAAATTTAAGAAGTAGAAAGTACAGGTATTTGAGTTCAACATGTAAGAAGTAGAAAGTACAGGTATTTGGGTTCAACATGTAAGAAGTAGAAAGTAAAAAGTCGTCAGAAAAATAAGTAGTGGAGTAAAGTACTGATACCAGAAACATGTTCTTAAGTACAGTAAGGAAGTATTTGTACTCCAATACTTCCCACCTCTGAAAATTAGATAGCATGAGATTAGTTTTCTAAGCTAACGATGGATTGCTTGTGGTTTTTATATTTTATTGTCATTTGATTGAGCCAAACACTCCGGGAAACATCTGGAAAGCAAAGTCTGAATGCTTGAAACAAAGTGTGAGAGGAACGAAACCACAACGTAAAAAAAACTGGTTGAGAGTTTGCCAAGACACATGAAAGCTGTGTTATACAACAACAATAGCTTTCTGAAATCTAACCGAGAGAAAACATTGATTTTGTTTAAAAACAACAATAAACTTGTTTTCCTTTGGTTTATTTGAGCTATAAAAATGCTGAGCATCTATTGTTGTTTTGTTTGTATAATAAATTAAAAGGAACTATTTCTGTATAACCCTGATTGTATACATGTACACAGCCAGTGTTTTAAAGGTCTCCTATCATGCAAAATGCACTCTTTGATGTATTTTATACATAACTGTGTCCCCGGTGTGTCAGGGAACTCACGCAGCGTCAGAAAATAAAACCCTCTCTCTTTTCCTCCGTACCCAAATCTCTAAAAACGGGGAACAACGGAGCTGATCCAGATTTGCGTCCGATATGACGTAATATCTGAAATGTGGACCCACGGGCCAATCAGAAACGTTGCTATCAGAAACAATAACCGACTGTTTTGGACGTAATATGGTCGGTGTTTTCATTAGCATCGCTAACACTCAGAGCTAACCTGTACTGGAGAGCATGTGTGTGAAGAAGCAGGAAGTAAAAAGGAACTCACCTTGTGGTATAACCGGCAAGAGAGAAAGCCTTTGAGCTCCAGACTGTTTCAGAGAGAACCCTTGATAATCCATGATATGGCGTTTCATCACGGCAGCATTTAGTTTAGACAGTAGCTGCCGGGTCCCGCATAAGCTCCGCCCCCTCCTTTTTTCTTTTGTATCAATTATTTTTTAAAGCGTTTTACCCCAAATCAGCACTTTTGAAACAGGAAGTGAAATAGAGGGATATGAGGCATGGCTAGAATGATCTGTTTGGTATTTTGAGCAAAACACTTCATAGACATGTTTTTTATATATGTGTATATATATCTGAGACCTATGCTGTTGCCTAAAAAGAGCAGGATAGGTGAGCTTTAAAACTGGGGGAAAAACTAAATAAAAAATCAATTGTGTGAGCAAATTACTGTAAAGGGGCCTATTCTGCTCATGTTCAGGTTCATATTAGAATTCTGTGACATGTTTCCATGCTTTAATGTTCAAAAAGCTCTTTATTTTTCTCTTTTCACGCATCCCTCGCAGGGATTTTAGCCTTTGCAGACCGTTAACATGCACCAACACCGATAGAACACACTACAGGGAGGGAAAAGGGCCTCTTTAACCCCTTCAAAGAATGAGAAGTCCCACAGCTGGTAACTGTGAACAACATAAATGATGTTTGACATGAAAGCAGATCCTAAATCAAACCTTCTGTAATTGTTATAAAAGCAGAAACTCCTCAGACTCACAGCGATAACTAATTCAGGAAAGATCTCCAAAAAGGATTGTAATTAAAGAAGAGTGAAGTGGAGCTTAGTTTGCTGAGAAAACAAGTGTGATTTGTTTAATAAATGCCCATGACGATATGCAAAGATGTTTGGTAGACATCTAAAAGTGATTTCCCACAGGAGTGATTTCATAAAGTCATGCAAACAGCCTAAACTCCGTGTGGAGGCTGTGGATCAGTGGATAGAGTGTATTAGCTTATTCGTTATTCTCGCGTCCAGGAGAGAAGCTTTAAAAGTAAGAGACAATGGAGTCTCTGAGAAAGGTTCAAAAGGGTACTTTAATTAAAATGGTGCGGAAAAGTTACCACAAGAATATGGTTCAGAGAGAGGGAGAGAAAAGCTTCCTCTCCCAGTGGCGGCCGAGCAGAAGAGACTTCAAGAGAGTCCACACACATTCGTCTTTCCCGCTTGCTGGCTGTTCGCTCCTCCTCTCTGGGGCTGTGGTGACGTAGGAGACTTCCCCCCTCGGTCTTCTGTGTCCGATATTGCGTTAAACGGAGGATTTAGACATTTTACATTGATTGCTTACTTCCACATGCCTTTTCTCCTCCTTATCTCTTTCATAACGTTATATGTAATACATGTTAACGGCGTCAATAGCCACTTTAATGATACTATCGGCCGGTAGTCCCGGTTGTCGTCATGAAGGATTTTCAGAATAAAAGCTTGGTATTAAGATTGTGCGAGAACTTCCGTTTTTTTTCAGAATAAAATAGCATTTAAACTGACGGTATGTTTTAACTAAATTATGCCATAAAACATTGATTTTAATTTCTTCGAATCAGGGGGTAGCGAGTTCGAACCCCACTGCAGTCAGCATGTCGTTGTGTCCCTGAGACTCTTCACCCCAAATTGCTCCTGTGGGGATTGTCCACAGTAGGCTACTGTAAGTCGCTTTGGATAAAAGCGTCTAACAAATTACATGTAATGTGGTGTATGTAATGTATGTATATCAGGGTTGCCAACTCTCACGCATCTGGCGTGTGACACACGCTTTCACTCTCAATCTCACGCTCTCACGCTGCCCAAACTATTCTCACGCCAAAACAAGAATACCGAAGACTAGAAACGGTTTTGAAAACGTAGTGATCATCTTCTCAATAGAACATCTTTGATAATGTCTTCTGGCCAATCAGAATCAAGATAACGGCGAGGTGTTGTTGCAGGAAGTCCCGACGGAGAATACTTTTGCTGTAGTACATCTCTATATACATCGATACAACATTACGTGTTGATAGAAATCAACACGTAATGAAATAAGACCACACGGTTTGATGATTGGTAGGTGTGTGGGCTGTCTATCATTTTGACACACAGAACAATGGGGGCTATCCACAATTAATTAGTAATTCACAGCCTCTTCCCTCTTCTCTCTGAGGAGCAGCAGGTTCAGCTTTCAGAACAAGGTAACACAAAACTAAAATGGCATTCATTTTTTTAAATGTGTAGTAATAGATTTATTTATTTTTCTTCTCAAGAGAATCCCCCCAGACCCCCCTGCAGGGGTTGGGCTTTCAGCATGTTAACTCTTTCACCTGTGGGGACATTGCAGGATTGGCTCCAGGTCGCCCTTTTTATTTACTACAAGACAAATGTGCCTTTTTATTTCATACATTTCAATTTGGATTGAGACAGGGAAATAATCTAAACCTCATGCGAGGCGTTTCATTGTCAAGGGGAGCGTGTATGTAATTACATTGTACTGACTTGAGCCCCACCACTGTATGGGTTAGCCCTACCATAGATTACCCAACAAAAATACTCCGGAGCCGATAAGTCAATGAATTGCTTATCGCGACAGGCACACAATAAAACAGTGGAAACAAACATGTGTTTGACTTTCATTAGTGAAGGAAACTGTGTGCCCTTTATAGTCTGTGTCCAATATTGTGTATTTGTATATATTGTATATCCTATATATATATATATGCTAAGGTCCCGCTACTGACACGATAGCAGTCATTTCGTGCCCATATGTGTAATTAAACCCATGATATCAAAATCTCACTCCAGCCAGGTACCCAAAGTTGGCAACCCCTGTGTATATGTATGCACTGAAATGCATCTGGGTGGTAACTCGTTGAATTTGCAGGAAAATCTAATGTCGATTTTAACAAAAAAAAGTGGCATGACAACACAAGAGACTCAGAATCATCATCATTACAAAGGAGCATCAAAAGGTACATTCAAAACCAGCACTTTTCTGTTCCTCTGTGTTGTCACATCTCTCCTGACGCTGCACATTGATCAAAAAGTCAGTCTGCGAGTCGTCAAAACGTGTCAGCATATCAAATGACATTCAGACCACACAGATTACAAGTTGACAGCTCAATCTGTTTGGGAGGCGACTGATCTGGTAAATGGCTCAATGAATAAAGAGTCACGCATCCTGTCACTCTGTTTTTCACACATCTGGGTTTACTGAGATTAAAAATTGATGATGAAGCCGATGGTGGGATAAGAAGGATGAGTTCAGTTGGGTTTCTCATACCTTGAACTACATGGCAGACATATACAAACGTGCTACAAGACCCAAAACACTTACATTAGGAGAAACTCTTCAGCAACTTGACAACACATTTAGCAACTTGAGGAAACATGCGCAGCGTTTACTAAAAGCTGAAAATACAAAGCGCTGTAAGCTCAAAACACAACGGAGACCAGGGGACACTAAAGAGTGACGCACACAGCTGGGAGACCAGGGGACACTAAAGAGTGACGCACACAGCTGGGAGACCAGGGGACACTAAAGAGTGACGCACACAGCTGGGAGACCAGGGGACACTAAAGAGTGACGCACACAGCTGGGAGACCAGGGGACACTAAAGAGTGACGCACACAGCTGGGAGACCAGGGGACACTAAAGAGTGACGCACACAGCTGGGAGACCAGGGGACACTAAAAAGTGACGCACACAGCTGGAAGACCAGGGGACACTAAAGAGTGACGCACACAGCTGGGAGACCAGGGGACACTAAAGAGTGACGCACACAGCTGGAGACCAGGGGACACTAAAAAGTGACGCACACAGCTGGAAGACCAGGGGACACTAAAGAGTGACGCACACAGCTGGGAGACCAGGTGACACTAAAGAGTTACGCGCACAGCTGGAGACCAGGGGACACTAAAGAGTGACGCACACAGCTGGGAGACCAGGGGACACTAAAGAGTGACGCACACAGCTGGGAGACCAGGGGACACTAAAGAGTGACGCACACAGCTGGGAGACCAGGGGACACTAAAGAGTGACGCACACAGCTGGGAGACCAGGGGACAGTAAAGAGTGACGCACACAGCTGGGAGACCAGGGGACAGTAAAGAGTGACGCACACAGCTGGGAGACCAGGGGACAGTAAAAAGTGACGCACACAGCTGGAAGACCAGGGGACACTAAAGAGTGACGCACACAGCTGGGAGACCAGGGGACACTAAAGAGTGACGCACACAGCTGGAGACCAGGGGACACTAAAAAGTGACGCACACAGCTGGAAGACCAGGGGACACTAAAGAGTGACGCACACAGCTGGGAGACCAGGTGACACTAAAGAGTTACGCGCACAGCTGGAGACCAGGGGACACTAAAGAGTGACGCACACAGCTGGGAGACCAGGGGACACTAAAGAGTGACGCACACAGCTGGGAGACCAGGGGACACTAAAGAGTGACGCACACAGCTGGGAGACCAGGGGACACTAAAGAGTGACGCACACAGCTGGGAGACCAGGGGACACTAAAGAGTGACGCACACAGCTGGTAGACATTACATTACATTGCATTTAGCTGACGCTGCCAAAGCGACTTACAATAAGTGCGTTCGACCAACAAGACACAACCTTGAAGAAAACAGAATCATAAAGTACATCAGGTTTCATAGAGCCAAAACATTTCAAGTGCTACTCAACTGGCTTTAGATAAGCCAGTCCTTTATTAGTATATAAGTGCTTTGTTGGTAATTCTATCGCTCGAAGTGGAGTCGAAAGAGATGAGTTTTCAGTCTGGAAGGTGTGCAAGCTATCTGCTGTCCTGATGTCAATGGGGAGCTCATTCCACCATTTTGGAGCCAGGATAGGAAACCCACGTGTTTTTGCCGATGGGAACTTGGGTCCCCTTCGCAGCGAGGGTGCAGCGAGCCGTTTGGCTGATGCAGAGCGGAGTGCACGCGCTGGGGTGTACGGTTTAACCATGTCCTGGATGTAGGAAGGGCCAGATCCATTCGCAGCATGGTAAGCAAGTACCAGTGTCTTGAAGTGGATTCTAGCAGTTACTGGAAGCCAGTGAAGGGAGCGGAGGAGCGGAGTGGTGTGGGAACATTTAGGAAGGTTGAAGACCAGACGAGCCGCTGCATTCTGGATGAGCTGCAGAGGTCGGATGGCACATGCAGGTAGACCAGCCAGGAGGGAGTTGCATTAGTCTAGGCGTGAGATGACGAGAGCCTGGACCAGAACCTGCGTCGCTTTTCTTTTTGTAGACCAGGGGACAGTGGCGTTTTCTCCTGGAGGCCAAGGGAAGCCAGGATTCCCCTGTTGTGTAGTTATAATTTTAATAAATAAATAAAAACACTTCGTTTCGTTTGGAAATTCTTTGCTGTGTGTTGCTGCCGGCCCGTCTCTCCCCTATTCTCATTGAGTATTTTACAAAGAGTGAAACAGCGCCCCTCTAGATGTTATGGTGAAATAGTAGATTGCACTCTCTGTTGCGAGAGGAGGCCAGCAGAAATTGGCTTCCCTTGGTGAAAAAAAATGGAGAGATTGACCAATCAGATGAGGCTCACGTCATGCCCCTGCCAACCTGTGATTAGTCAGGACCATGCCAAGGGAAGCCAGAGGCGGCTGGCTTCCCTTGCCTCACAATCCAATCAAATCGAATCAACTTAGTGGTGCAGTGACGAGTCCTAAAACCCGGACGTAAGCTGCGCTCGGTTTCCCTCGACAAAAAAGTAATGGGATTTCTCCATAGGATTTTGGAAAATAGCTCGAAATAAGGTCAGTGGAAAACGAACCTGTTAGATAAATGCACGTTTTGTTCAGCCGGATAATATCCACATGTCTACCCTACTTTTATAATGTTCGAATCATAAATCTAATCAATAGAAGATAGATAGCGTCACTGCACCACTCTCACCGCCGTTAGAAAGTAGCAAGCAACTGAAGCAAGTGCAATTATGGAGGGTGGAGATTTGGAGTATTTCATCAAAAATAATTGTACTAAACTTCCGCTACAGCAGCAACAACAAATACAATCTGATGCCAGGCCGATGCCCAAACTGGAGCTGTGTACAGCGAGGAACAAAGGAGCGAATCGGACGTAAAACGTTAAAGGTCTCCTGATTTAGTTTGTGAATGAATGCTTATTAGAGTTTGGGCTGGAGAGTGCGTGCGGACCTGTCGGTTAGATAACAGGCGTGTGTAAATCCTGCATCTGATACAAATGTGTGTAAAATGATACCGGGTGCTGTAATCACTCATCTGGTTACGTTATTACATTGACCACCACACCCCCGACCCAAAAGAAAGGACGTATTATTGGCTTCCCCTCATTTTTTTCCCACGCCACGCTACTGCCAGGGGACACTAAAGAGTGACGCACACAGCTGGGAGACCAGGGGACACTAAAGAGTGACGCACACAGCTGGGAGACCAGGGGACACTAAAGAGTGACGCACACAGCTGGGAGACCAGGGGACACTAAAGAGTGACGCACACAGCTGGGAGACCAGGGGACACTAAAGAGTGACGCACACAGCTGGGAGACCAGGGGACAGTAAAGAGTGACGCACACAGCTGGGAGACCAGGGGACACTAAAGAGTGACGCACACAGCTGGGAGACCAGGGGACACTAAAGAGTGACGCACACAGCTGGGAGACCAGGGGACACTAAAGAGTGACGCACACAGCTGGGAGACAAGGGGACACTAAAGAGTGACGCACACAGCTGGGAGACCAGGGGACACTAAAGAGTGACGCACACAGCTGGGAGACCAGGGGACACTAAAGAGTGACGCACACAGCTGGGAGACCAGGGGACACTAAAGAGTGACGCACACAGCTGGGAGACCAGGGGACACTAAAGAGTGACGCACACAGCTGGGAGACCAGGGGACACTAAATAGTGATGCACACAGCTGGGACGGAGCGCTCGTTGACGTCAGGATTATAAAACTGTCTCTGTTGTTGGAAACTTCCCTAAAATGTTTTATGGGCTGATTTTAACAATGTGGTCACATGACTCTGCTGTAAGCTAGCTAGCTAACCTAGCTAACCTAGTCATTTCAGATATACTGACAAACACTTCCAGTTATGAGACGACTATCTCTGAGACAGAGACAGTTGTTCAACTTTATAATCCTGAACGTCACCAAGTGCTCCGTCCCAGCTGTGTGCGTCACTCTTTAGTGTCCCCTGGTCTCCCAGCTGTGTGTGTCACTCTTTAGTGTCCCCTGGTCTCCCAGCTGTGTGCGTCACTCTTTAGTGTCCCCTGGTCTCCCAGCTGTGTGTGTCACTCTTTAGTGTCCCCTGGTCTCCCAGCTGTGTGTGTCACTCTTTAGTGTCCCCTGGTCTCCCAGCTGTGTGCGTCACTCTTTAGTGTCCCCTGGTCTCCCAGCTGTGTGCGTCACTCTTTAGTGTCCCCTGGTCTGCCAGCTGTGTGCGTCACTCTTTAGTGTCCCCTGGTCTCCCAGCTGTGTGCGTCACTTTTGTTTTAAAATTGCAAATATCAAAATATATAGACCTATAAATGAAAAATTGTGCACGGACTGAGGAAGTACAACTTTGCTCAGTCAGGAACTCTCATTTGCAAACAGAAGCACCTGTAGCCTATAGGCATCACATGTATGTTGTTTACATGTTGCATTACACCACCCACCTTGTCTTGCAGCTGGTATTTTTGCAGCTCATCCAGAACAAAATGGACTTGTTTGTCCGTGAGCAGAGAGGCGATGTTTCCTCCCAGGTTTTTGCAGTAGTGCTGGGCGTTATCGTAGCTCTCGCTGCTGGAGTTGATCCTCAGACAGACTTCCCCGACATGATGCCAGCCCTCCCCACACAGCTGGCCTGAAACACAACACACACACATACAGTTTGTCTCTGGTAGCAATAACTTAGTCATCAGAGCCTTAAAACACTAGATTATATAGATCCAGCCTGCAAGTAACTCAACTTTGATAGCTAGATAATACATAATTGGCTTGTAATGTTGAGTATGCTAACATGCTAAAGTTTGGTTGATATTGTGTAGGATTGTATCATACTAATGTTTAGCTTTGGCTTGGTTAGCAATATAACATCATATTGTTTAGCTTAAAGTGGACCTATCATGCTATATTTGAATAATACATTGTAGGGCCATACCTATATAATTTTTTTTCAAAATACCAAACAGATCATGCATTTTAGCCATGCCTCATTTCACTCTATTTGCTCTTTTCCAGCCCTGTTTTTGCAAGGGCTGATTCTGTGAGAAGTCTTCTTCGCTGCTTTTGTGGCAGACTACAGCGCCACCCACAGGCCTGGCATATGTACTACAGCGTCTCCAGCGCTTTCGAGCGGCAATGGCCGGCCGTGGCCCAACCCCTCATTCCCCTGATAGGCGGAGCTCCTTGTTTCTGACGTCAGAACAATTTCAAATCTGGATCAGTCTGTATCAGATCCGTTGCAGCCCCATTTTTAGAGATTTGGGTACGGAGGAAAAGAGAGAGGGTTGTGTTTTCTGACACTTGGTGAGTTCCCTGACACACCGGGGACACATGTTCATGTATAAAAGATGTACAAAAGTGCATTTTGCATGATAGGTCCCCTTTAAGCTAGTAGGTAGAGTATGAGTATGCTAACATGCACATTTGTGGCTTATAATGTTTAGAATACATCAATATCTACAATTAGCTGCGTAAAAGTGCTCACATTAAGCATGTGTAACATTTATCACATTTTAGATCAAGTGAGGAGTAAATAATCAGAAATGCAAGAAAAACAAGGAAGCTTAAAGACAAGACATTTACACTTAGAGAGTACAGACCAACTCTGTAAAAAGGAGTTAAGAGCAGATAGATCAGACAGCAGGAGGAGGGGTATCATAATTACCAAAATGCTAATAGTTAGCATTTGTAACAGTTATTACGTTTTAGATCAAGTGAGGAGTAAATAATCAGAAATGCAAGAAAAATACAGAGGCTTAAAGATAGAAAGTTAACCCTTAGAACAGGGATCACCAACTACATTTGTCCAAGGGCCAAAAGTATTCCTAGAGACACTTTCGGGGTCCAGCGATTTATAGCCCTGAATTATGAAGTTGTTGACTGGGGGGGGCTAGTGGAGCGTGTTGCCGGATCACTTCTTCTTCAGGGCAGGGAAGGCTACGCAGTACGCAGGCTACTGTCCCGCAGCTGCTGCCTCTCTGTTGGACTCCGGTACTGCACATTACTCAAGAGACGTTGTAAAAAAAAGAGGGGGGCGAACGCACTAACCACAGCGTGTGCCGGATGAGAATGTCTGGCGTGCCAGATTTGGCCCGCGGGCCGCCAGTTGATGCTCACTGCCTTAGAGAGTACACACTAACTCTGGAAATAGGAGTTAAGAGCAGACAGCAGCACTAACATTCCAAAATGTAGCATGCGTAAAGTGAGAAATAAATAACCAGAAATGCCAGGAAAATACAGAAGCCAATAAAGTTTACAGATTACAGGCCGACTCTGGCAAAAAGAGCAGACAGCAGAAGGGTTGTTTACTTGGTTGAGGTAAACCAGGGTTCATTAATCAACGTGAAGGCAGAGAGAAGCAGCAACTAAATCCAAAACTGCATCGTGGGAAGGCAGTTCGTTTTCAACAAGGCTCTTTAAAACATCCTATATTTAGACTGAGAGTAATGAGGACATATAGGTGGACAGTAAGGTCATGTGACGAAGGTAGAAAGCTCACTGAGGGCAAGTAGTGGAGAAGATGGAAGTGGATGTAACCGCAAAAAATAAACTGCGTAGCCAGAATCAACAGACGATTGAAGAGCTTTAAAACAAAATACTTGGTTGATTTTGGTTAATAAAAAACACATGTAACTGATTTTTAAAGGCTGATATAATGTTGATTGATGCTGTTGTTTTAGATAAGCACACCAGATTCTTGCTTTGTACTGAACTGAGTCATCAGTCAGACACATCACTCCCAGGACTTATAAACAACGTCAGAGATGGGATAAAGAAAAGAGAATGTCTGTGATGATTGAAGAGTTTAAACAGAGGCTGAGAAACTCATCCATAAAAAGGCATACAGTCATTCTTATAAGGGTCAGGTAGTTGCATTTTGGAGTTTATTATACCGTAGCAGCCTTTGAAATAGCCAGGATGAGAAGGAAAGGAAAAGCCTGTTTATTTTTGGACTGATTACATTCACAGGCCCTTTAATGGCTTGCTTCATCAATCCTTTCATGCTACAGGAAAGAAAATACCTGCTTTCTTTAAACCCCCTCTTAACAATAGCAATGGGCCGTAATCGTCCAAAAAATAGACAGGAGAATGGGTAAAAAAGGCGGAGTATACGAAATAAATAGATGGATAAGGTTACAGTCTTTGTGTAAAAGCAGAGATAAACATGTCAGGCAATTTAGCATAATTAGTCATAACACAGTGTGTAAAGAAAAGGCCACGGTGGTGGAGCGGTAGTTTCCATTAACAAAGCTCATCTCAGCCCACACTGTTATGTAGCTTCACAGAAAATAAAGAAGATATATTTTGTAGCCTTGTCACACTAATGGACTCAGAAAAAGGCGCACAATGACAGGCTAATTTCCTCATTGTGGCCAGTGAACCTTTTTAAAAGGCCACGTCCTAAATGGCCCGTACCATTCAAACAGGATGCCAGTCATTAAACTTTAAAGACTGATTAAATAAGTATGCATGCTAGAACCAAAGTAAAGTTGGGCAAGTTTCAACTTCAAGTAAATCTTGTCTGATCTGCAACACACATTTTATTTTTACTCTACAACGCCAAAACGTTTTAAAATGTCACCTATCCTGGTGTTTATAGGCAATAGCATGGGTCTCAGATATATAAAATATATTAAAAACAAGTCTATAAAGTGTTTTGCTCAAAATACCAAACAGATCACCCATTCTAGCCATGCCTCATATCCCTCTGTTTCACTTCCTGTTTCAAAAGTGCTGATTCTGGGTATAAACAGGTCTCTCTTGAGAATAATAATATTAATAATAATAGATTTAATTTTTTAGCGCTTTTGCAGGTGATCAAAGACGCTTTACATATATAGTGAAGAGAAAATAAAATAAAGGAACAACAAATAAATATATAGTTAAAGTTAAAGTCAAATAATACAAAAACAATCACACATTAAAAGCCAGATTGAAGAGGTGAGAATGAGACCCTGTTGTGCCTCTCTTCCTCTGTTTCTTACTTCTCTCTTCCTACCCCTGTCTCTCAGACCTATCCTAAGGGAGCACACACGTTCTGCCTCTCCATCTCCGAGGGTCAACGATTCCTTTGAGCGATCTGCACCGGCCCGTGCCTTAAGTCTTGGACTTCTAATAGAACTGCTCGGGTCTTGATAGATTGAGTGGGGAAGTTCAGGAGAACAATAATTCTCAATGAGATGTTCACCTGTATAAATAAAGGCTAAATAAAAAAAATATATATTGAGGTTTTTTTGTTTTTTTAACTGAAAAAAATAAGAGGGGGCGGAGCTTATGCCGGCTCATGCGGGACCTGGCAGATACTGTCTAAAATGCTGCGGTGATGAAACGCAAGGATTATTAGATCAAGGATTCTCTCTGAAATAGTATGGAGCTCAAAGGCTTTCTCTCTTGCCGGTTATACCACAAGGTGAGTTCCTTTTTACTTCCTGCTTCTTCACACACATGCTCTCCAGTACAGGTTAGCTCTGAGTGTTAGCTATGCTAATGTAAACGCCGACCATATTACGTCCAAAACAGTCGGGCATTGTTTCTGATAGCAACTTTCTGATATTACGTCATAACGGACGAAATCTGGATCAGCTCCGTTGTTCCCCCGTTTTTAGAGATTTGGGTACGGAGGAAAAGAGAGAGGGTTTTATTTTCTGATGCTGTGTGAGTTCCCTGACACACCGGGGACACATAGTTATGTAGAAAAGACATCACAAAGTGCATTTTGCATGATAGGTCCCCTTTAAACAAAAAGAGAGTTGTCTATGGATTTCCATAACAATATCTTTAAAGTAGGGCTGTCAAGTTAACGCGTTAATAACGCCACTAATTATTTTAACGCGATTAACGCATGTGTATTTGTTGTCCTCGGCCGCCCCGTAGTTTCAGAGCGCATCGAGTTTAAAATACCATCTACAAGCTGATGCTGACAGCCCGCTCCTGCCGCCTGCTTGCGGCAGACCACACTTCCACGCTCACCGGCAGGCACCGACTGGCCATCGGGAGGACCGGGAGGGTGTGTGTGTGGCGCGAGCGAGAGAGAGAGAGAGAACGAGCACACCTTACGTGTATTGTTGTTGTTGTTGTTGTTAGCATCTGGTATTAAACACTTGAAAAATATCCCTCTAAGGTACATTTAGAACAGATAAAAAATGTAAGATTAATTTGCGATTAATCGCGATTAACTATGGACAATCATGCGATTAATCGCGATTAAATATTTGAATCGACTGACTGCCCTACTTTAAAGACATTGTTAGTTAAATTAAAAAAGATTAAAGAATGTTTTAAAGACTTTCCTTAAACGTGCCACCAGCCCAAAGTAAGTGTACAAAGTATAGACATTTAAAGGATGTTGTTAAACGGCTTAGTTGAATACTCGATTCTGATTGGTCAATTTGAACATTCCAGAGGACTGCTATTATTCGCTAACAGACCGTTGCTAAGGAGAACAGACCGTTGCTAAGGAGGCTCAGGGGACTATGTGCAGTCATATCAATCCGCAGAAAGAAGTCCGGTCGATTTAACGTCATCTGTAGACAACAACTATGAGTTTACTCCATCAGAAAACCTAGTGGATTACTTTTTGAATATTATTTTTTATATTTTTGGCGAGAACAAGACTTTTGATGAATGATGGCTAAACTGTTCTAAGTAAAGAGAAAGAGAAGAAGAGAGGGTAAAAGAAAGAGCACTGGAGGACAGAGAAATCAACAGAAGAAGACAGACAGGAAGTGAACAGTAACTAAAAGTGTTACCTCTTTAAGAAAAGAGACGGCTTACAATTCATCACAAAGCAAAGTGGGAGGTTCTAAAGCTTCAGGCCTTGATGTGGAAGAAAGGGAGCAAACACCAACCTCTGCTTAAAGCTACTGCTAACTGCAACTCTGAGCAGAAAAAGAGCTAGCGAGCAGTTAGCCCTTAGCACTACACAACAGAGCAGGATCATTTGTGGATTCAAGTAGCAAGAGTATTTCCTTTGCCTTTAGTCATGCTAGTGCCAGAGTCAAACTGAGAGCATCTGTAGCTAAAGGCTCCTCAGAAGTGTGGAGGACTTAAGATAGTTAGTGAGGAGAGGATTCACGTCCAGAACATCCAGTAAACACTTCTAATTGGCCTGCTTCCCTTTGCAGCTGCATGTTTCTGAAGGTATGCTATCAAATGGTAGATTATTGAACCAAATGCTCATTTTAAGCGATCATATTGTTCATTCTGATCCTGATGAGGACGTTTTAAAAACCCATGTTTCGTACTGTTTTGTTTGAATTCATGCTGGTGTGTGGAAACACACGCACAGCAATTGACATGTATTTTGCTCTGCTTGCTGTTCCTGGAAACACTTGCATAGATAAACATATTTTAGATTAAAGGTCACGATGATATTGCTCAAGCCTGTGTGTGTGTGTGTGTGTGTGTGTGTGTGTGTGTGTGTGTGTGTGTGTGTGTGTGTGTGTGTGTGTGTGTGTGTGTGTGTGTGTGTGTGTGTGTGTGTGTGTGTTGCTTGCATGTAATTGTCGCTCTGTGTGTGTATGTCTCTGTGTGTGTGTGTGTGTGTGTGTGTGTGTGTGTGTGTGTGTGGTGTGTGTGTGTGTGTGTGTGTGTGTGTGTGTGTGTGTGTGTGTGTGTGTTGCTTGCATGTAATTGTCGCTCTGTGTGTGTGTGTGTGTGTGTGTGTGTGTGTGTGTGTGTGTGTGTGTGTGTGTGTGTGTGTGTGTGTGTGTGTGTGTGTGTGTGTGTGTGTGTCCTCACCAGGCAGAGCTTGACACTCCTGCTGCTGCTGCTCCCACTGACAGTTAGTGTTCAGAGAGCAGCTCCTGCAGTTCAACAGTCTGAAACATTCCTGCTCCTCCCGCCGCTTACAGCTGGACGAGTCCTTCACCGACTACACACACACACACACACACACACACACACACACACACACACACACACACGAGTTATATGCAGAGTTATCAAAGTCAAATATGATAAAACATGGACCATAAATTCAACTCGTATGGAGAAAGTAGAGGATAAAAGTCCCTCTGACACGCACACTTATTATGATGTGTGAGTATTAATTGTTAACATATATATATATATATATATATACACAATAAGAGGCCGGTTAAACTCCATCACAGCTGTTCTGTTTTACTATAAATGCAGTGAAGGAATCAACACGATGACACTAGTGATGGTTGAAGGAAGTGTGATGGTTGAAGGAATCACAAAGAGAACATGCAGGGGGAGAAGACAAATATATTTGATTTAACTTTAGAGGCTTTGTCTTCCGTTAATGCTAGATTTGAAAATACTTGCATTGTTTTTAAAGCTCCTAATGACAAAGTCCCCAAAGTTGTTTTTTTATTTTTTTTATTTCCTTACGTATTCTTGGTTTTTATTACTATGTTTATTGACTCCCAACGTTATAGTAGTCTACAGTAGTACAGTATTCTAGTATTTGATTGATTGATTAATTGATTGATTGCTTGATTGATTAATTGATATGTGGTGCATGTAAATTAAAGTTCAAATTGACCACAAAGTTCTGTCTCCTAACAGCATTGTGTTATTTATTTGTTTCTAATCAAAGCCAAGTAAAGGTCGTTAGAGGAGGATACATCTGGATTGATATCAACCCTAATCTCCATAACACCTAAGGCCCTGCCCTGACCTCTGACCTCAACCTGCTGCAGCCTAACAGGAAGTGTCAAGTTTCAGATATAATACACACATGTCCCCTCCTCTTGGCTCCATGTTTCCACAAAGTCAGCTGATGCTCAGACAACATGGTCGGAGGGCGAGAAAGAGACAGAGCGCCGCCATGCTGCTGCGCCAGCTCCAGAGTCAGCTACACACACACACACACACACACACACACACACACACACACACACACACACACACACACACACACACACACACACACACACACACACACACACACACACACACACACACACACACACACACACACACACACACACACACACACACACACACACACACACACACACACCACACACACACACACACACACACACACACACACACCACACACACACACACACACACAGATTCATATTTAACCCCAGCCAAGCAGACGAAAGCAGCATGCAGACACACACACACACACCGAGAAAGACAGAGAAAGCAGGTTGGGAGTAAAAGTAGACAAAAAGAGACACAGAGGAAACAAGATGAGCAAAAGGACAGAACAGATATTCATACACTTTCATATTTGTATGTACACAAACAGGTGATTATTGGAAAATGAACCCTTAATGCAGATCTTAAAGGACTTATTCACTGCACATTATCCCACTAACTAACTGGCTTTCATGCATTTACACAAGCCCGTTGGTTAACTCCTGTGAAAATAGAATAAAATAGAACCGCAAAGCTAAAGGGGGCTAATGTTGTGCTATAAAGGAACTACAGCACGGTCACATGACTTCACGTCACCACCGCTAAGCTAAAGGCGGCTAATGTTGGGCTATAAAGGAACTACAGCACGGTCACATGACTTCAGGTCACCACCGCTAAGCTAAAGGAGGCTAATGTTGGCCTATAAAGGAACTACAGCACGGTCACGTGACTTCATGTCACCACCGCTAAGCTAAAGGGGGCTAATGTTGGGCTATAAAGGAACTACAGCACGGTCACGTGACTTCACGTCACCACCGCTAAGCTAAAGGGGGCTAATGTTGGGCTATAAAGGAACTACAGCACGGTCACATGACTTCACGTCACCACCGCTAAGCTAAAGGAGGCTAATGTTGGGCTATAAAGGAACTACAGCACGGTCACATGACTTCACGTCACCACCGCTAAGCTAAAGGCGGCTAATGTTGGGTCATAAAGGAACTACAGCACGGTCACATTACTTCACGTCACCACCGCTAAGCTAAAGGCAGCTAATGTTGGCTATAAAGGAACTACAGCATGGTCACATGACTTCACGTCACCACCGCTAAGCTAAAGGCGGCTAATGTTGGGTCATAAAGGAACTACAGCACGGTCACATGACTTCACGTCACCACCGCTAAGCTAAAGACGGCTAATGTTGGCTATAAAGGAACTACAGCATGGTCACATGACTTTACGTCACCACCGCTAAGCTAAAGGTGGCTAATGTTGGGCTATAAAGGAACTACAGCACGGTCACACGACTTCACGTCACCACCGCTAAGCTAAAGGTGGCTAATGTTGGGCTATAAAGGCACTACAGCACGGTCACATGACTTCACGTCACCACCGCTAAGCTAAAGGAGGCTAATGTTGGGCTATAAAGGAACTACAGCATGGTCACATGACTTCACGTCACCACCGCTAAGCCAAAGGTGGCTAATGTTGGGCTATAAAGGAACTACAGCACGGTCACATGACTTCACGTCACCACCGCTAAGCTAAAGGTGGCTAATGTTGGGCTATAAAGGAACTACAGCATGGTCACATGACTTCACGTCACCACCGCTAAGCCAAAGGTGGCTAATGTTGGGCTATAAAGGAACTACAGCACGGTCAGATGACTTCACATCACCACCGCTAAGCTAAAGACGGCTAATGTTGGCTATAAAGGAACTACGGCATGGTCACATGACTTCACGTCACCACCGCTAAGCTAAAGACGGCTAATGTTGGCTATAAAGGAACTACAGCATGTTCACATGACTTCACGTCACCACCGCTAAGCTAACCGAGGCTAATGTTGGGCTATAAAGGAACTACAGCACGGTCACATGACTTCACGTCACCACCGCTAAGCTAAAGGCGGCTAGTGTTGGGTGTGATGATGTTTAGTCGTCTCATTTAGACACTGTTTTTGAATTCACCAGTGGGGTACTGACGTATTTTATACTGTGTTAACCACGGACCTTATTTCAGGCTAACAACCAAAAACAAATTCAGAAAACCATTGACTTCAAGGGGACAGGAAGTGGTAATGTTCAGCCTAAGGCGATCTATGGTTGTTTTGTGTTTCCAGTTTCCTCTCGTACTCACCACGGTGCAGTTGCTGGCTGCAGAGAGGCACTTCCTGTCTTCACACCACTGGCAGTTTCGTGTGTTAGCGGTGCAGCTCGCACAGTCCGAGAACCGGAAACACTGCTCGTCTGTACTCTCTGCGCACGCGCACACACACACACACACACACACACACACACACACACACACACACACACACACAATTTAGCATATTAAAAGCTATATTTCGGTTGTTATGTAGTGGTATAATAATTACATTTCTTAATGCTTCTTCGTAGTCAGAGAATGAGGAGTAAATCACAGCATGATACAGGCAACATTGAGCAGTAGGAGTATTTTCAGGAAAAACCTAGTCTAGATTTTACCCGTCAGGGACAGGTTGTTTGTCATTACTCAACACTGCATATCAGAACAACCTATAATGTGTGTTGTCTACACTTAATACTCTTCAGTTTGCAGTTAACTCTCTTTGACAGGTAACATTTTTCACTCCTACAGTACATCTCACTTTAAAGAGATTTCTTCTTGACGTACACAGCAGAAGAACAGATCTAACCATCTGCTGGGATTTAACGTGTACTGATCACTAGGCAGTAATCATACGCAACTGATGAACGTTTTTAAAGATCTAACAAGTGTTGAGTCAGTGAGTCTAGAAAGCTTGGGAATCATCATGGGAATGTTCCTCAGAATATCTGCTGCATGCCAGGGAGTTTTCTGCATGTGGCGGCCATGTGTACGAGAGTTCATGAAGTGTAAACAAGCATGTAATCACCGTGTTTAGATTAAACAGGTATTCAGCAGTTATGTGATTATGCAGCTTGGTTTCTCTCTGGTCATGTGTGCATGCGATGCTGTCATTTGTAGAATAAACAGGTGAGATTAAAGCAGAGGCCAGACTGCATGTACAGTAAAGTCCTTTAAATGGGATTAAGAATGAAAAACAAAACCTGTGCCGTCCATTAGAGACAATCCATGTGTTCTATTGTTCTATTTAATAACAACAACTCAACCATTAGCATGATTGCTTTTTATTCAAAAGATATGCAGAGGAGCCTGAAGCAGAAACCTGGAAACGCTGCAGTCGTGTGTGTGTGTGTGTGTGTGTGTGTGTGTGTGTGTGTGTGTGTGTGTGTGTGTGTGTGTGTGTGTGTGTGTGTGTGTGTGTGTGCGTGTGTGCATGTATGTGTGTGTGTGTGTATGTGTGTGTGCGTGATACCACAGTTTGGAGCTGAGAGGGGAATATGGCTTTTTTTTCTGGGTGGATTGCCTGAAAAGTGTGTGTGTGTGTGTGTGTGTGTGTGTGTGTGTGTGTGTGTGTGTGTGTGTGTGTGTGTGTGTGTGTGTGTGTGTGTGTCTGTGTGTGTGTGTGTGTGTGTGTGTGTGTGTGTGTGGTTACACTGGACCTAATTACTTCAAAATGAGGTAATTGTTGCAGCGTTGACCTTCTATGAGAATAATGATGGTATGCAAACAGACTTCAGAAGCCATATCCTTCAGAATAATAATTATTCTTATGAAAAAACAAAAAAGGGTCTTCTGGGAACAGCACTTATGCAGAAGGGAAATATGTTGACGTGGCATGGGGGGAAATATTTACAAAGATGGCAATATAATAATGATCCGGAGAGTGTGACGTACCGGGTTTTTCAGGGCAGAAAGGAGCGGGGAAATCGATTTCAGGTGATTTTGGTTCCCAGATGACACATGTGCTTTCTTTGACCCATTCACAGCGAAGACCCGGCCCAGCAGAGGCACACGAAGCTGGGGTAGAAAAGGCCAGGCAGGAGGGGGGGGTGAACGCCAGCACGTCGTTCAAAAGGACGCCGGAAAAACCTCCGAAGATGTACATGGAGCTGGAGAAACAGAGAGGGTTATCAGAAGGGAAACAGAAGCATGTACAAAGGGGAGAGGAGTGTGTTCTATAGGTTTTAGTGCATGTAAATGGTCTGCAAAGGATAAAATCACCGTGTTTCTCTTATGTTTCTACCTGAAAATGAGCACAATATGTGGCAACACCTTAGTGATATATAAAACGTTTGCAAGACCTTCATCACGATGTACGATGATATACTGCTGAACTATAAAATAATGGTTTAAACCTGTAACACCTATGACACACAAGAAAGTCAACTTTGAGCACAAAATGTCAGCTTTCAACTTCAAACGACCGAAACTGAATCAAAGTTCAGATTTATCTTTGAAAGCTTCTCCTGCTGTCTTCATTTTTTCTTCATTCGCCCTTATCTCTGCGGGCATTTCCTCCTGTGTGTTTCTTTTTAAGAATAGGATCCATTTTGTGTTTATCAGTATGTAGTGTCTCTACTTTAAAGAGTCCTCTCCTGCTGATGTTCAGGTGTATATCAGTATGTAGTGTCTCTACTTTAAAGAGTCCTCTCCTGCTGATGTTCAGGTGTATATCAGTATGTAGAGTCTCTACTTTAAAGAGTCCTCTCCTGCTGATGTGCAGGTGTATATCAGTATGTGGTGTCTCTACTTTACTTTAAAGAGTCCTCTCCTGCTGATGTTCAGGTGTATATCAGTATGTAGTGTCTCTACTTTAAAGAGTCCTCTTCTGCTGATGTGCAGGTGTATATCAGTATGTAGTGTCTCTACTTTAAAGAGTCCTCTCCTGATGATGTTCAGGTGTATATCAGTATGTAGTGTCTCTAATTTAAAGAGTCCTCTCCTGCTGATGTTCAGGTGTATACATGTATCAGTTAGTGTCTCTACTTTAAAGAGTCCTCTCCTGCTGATGTTCAGGTGTATATCAGTATGTAGTGTCTCTACTTTAAAGAGTCCTCTCCTGCTGATGTTCAGGTGTATATCAGTATGTAGTGTCTCTACTTTAAAGAGTCCTCTCCCGCTGATGTTCAGGTGTATATCAGTATGTAGTGTCTCTACTTTAAAGAGTTCTCTCCTGCTGATGTTCAGGTGTATATCAGTATGTAGTGTCTCTACTTTAAAGAGTCCTCTCCTGCTGATGTTCAGGTGTATATCAGTATGTAGTGTCTCTACTTTAAAGAGTCCTCTCCTGCTGATGTCCAGGTGTATACATGTATCAGTTAGTGTCTCTACTTTAAAGAGTCCTCTCCTGCTGATGTTCAGGTGTATATCAGTATGTAGTGTCTCTACTTTAAAGAGTCCTCTCCTTCTGATGTTCAGGTGTATATCAGTATGTAGTGTCTCTACTTTAAAGAGTCCTCTACTGCTTATGTTCAGGTGTATATCAGTATGTAGTGTCTCTACTTTAAAGAGTCCTCTCCTGCTGATGTTCAGGTGTATATCAGTATGTAGTGTCTCTACTTTAAAGAGTCCTCTCCTGCTGATGTCCAGGTGTATATCAGTATGTAGTGTCTCTACTTTAAAGAGTCCTCTCCTGCTGATGTTCAGGTGTATATCAGTATGTAGTGTCTCTACTTTAAAGAGTCCTCTCCTGCTGATGTTCCAGGTGTATATCAGTTCAGTTAGTGCTACTTTAAAGAGTCCTCTCCTGCTGATGTTCAGGTGTTATATCAGTAGTGTCTCTACTTTAAAGAGTCCTCTCCTCTGATGTTCAGGTGTATATCAGTATGTAGTGTCTCTACTTTAAAGAGTCCTCTACTGCTATGTTCAGGTGTATATCAGTATGTAGTGTCTTACTTTAAAGAGTCCTCTACTGCTTATGTTCAGGGTGTATATCAGTAGTAGTGTCTCTACTTTAAAGAGTCCTCTCCTGCTGATGTCCAGGTGTATATCAGTATGTAGTGTCTCTACTTAAAGAGTCCTCTCCTGCTGATGTTCAGGGTATATCAGTATGTAGTGTCTCTACTTTAAAGAGTCCTCTCCTGTGATGTCCAGGTATATCAGTATGTAGTGTCTCTACTTTAAAGAGTCCTCTCCTGCTGAT
>NW_022992202.1:0-424085 GCF_902827175.1 Gymnodraco acuticeps | reverse complement strand
ATTTCACCCTTCACATTCAAACAGAAAACTGAATAGGCAGATTCAAAGGATTTTATTTCTTTGGAAATGTTATTTAAATACAATTTAATCAAGTTATTATTTGTAAAACTAATGACAAATATTACTAAAAACATATTTGTAAAAAATATATAAAGAAAAATATAATTTGTTTTAATGTTTTTAAATATTATTTTGTAGACTATCTTAGGCCCTCAGAGACAGGCTCGCCACTGGTAAAAATCTCTCATACACACATGTGAAAGGCTCTCACAGACACACACAACAGCGTTGCAATTGGGAAGAAAAGCGAGAGAGAGAGAGAGAGAGAGAGAGAGAGAGAGGAGACGAAGAGGAGAGAGATATGGAGAGAGAGAGAGAGAGAGGAGAGAGAGAGAGAGAGAGAGGAGAGAGGAGGAGCGGAGGAGAGAGAGAGAGAGAGCAAGAGAGAGAGCACACCTTTATCTATTTAATAAGTTGTAAAAAATAAAGTAAGAAATCATTCCAATGTGTACTATAGGACAGTAAAAAGTTTAAAAGGGGAGGGATTAGTCAACTATGCATAAATAAAAGAAAGAATGCTAACTAGGTAACATAAGATAAGAATAAACCAGTTTAAATGATTTGTTGTTGGTTGTGATCATATTCTAAAGATGTTTGGATTATTGAAAAGTATACAGCTCCCTTTCATCTGAGTGTTGAGAGCTGTATCCATAAATTCATGTTGGGCTCAAAGTAGGGCTGCTCGATTATGGCAAAAATCATAATTTCGATTATTTGGGTCAATAATTGATATCACGATTATTAAAAACGATTAACCATTTACTTTGAAAACATCAATTTATTGAAGAAAATCATTTGAAAAGTATGTTTTTAACAGTTGATGACCCTGAACTTTAAGTATAATTCAACTGAAAAACCTATTTAAAAATAAATAAAATCGTTTTATTTCGATTATGTTGTTTTCATAATCGTTGCAGCCAAAATCGTAATTGCGATTAAAATACGATGAATTGAGCAGCCCTAGCTCAAAGTGCACCGGATTGATGCATTTAACTTCAACATTTAAAAAAAATCTTCCTGGGGGTGCATGCCCCCGGACCCTAGAGGATGTGACGTCCACCACCAAATAAAGCAGGTTAAAATAATTTAATTGCATAAATGTTCTTTGAGTAAACACTGAAAAGGGGTCCCACAGACCCAAACAGCACACAAAGGTTAAAGGTAGCATATAATAATGTTAAAATGTGCTAAATATATACACTGCAAAAAAACAAAAAAGAGGAGTAAACGTAGCTCACGACTTTTTTTTTTTTGAAAGTAGCTCTCATCCTAAAAAAGGTTGGAGACCCCTGTTATAGAACGATACATTTGACAATTTTAAGCTTGGCCTACCATTTTATTGGAGCGATGAGGAACAGGTGGGGCTTGAAAAGGCCCACCTGTTCAAAGTGGGGAATGCCAGAAACAGTTTGAGAACCACTGCACTAAGGTGTGTCTGCTGCTATATATATTGCCAATGTTACATTGTTTTGAAACTACTTACACTTTATTTTACATTTCACACTTTTATTTAACTTCAATGTACATGCATACGACACACCTGGAACAGCGTGATGCCGTTATTGTTATGTCTTGACTGTGCAATAAAACAAACAAACTGGCGAAGCTTTATTTATTGTGTCCCACCCCAAATGTGCAGAATAGAAGAATGTGAGAGCAGACAGGTGTCGGTGGTTGAATTTATCTACAATGTTGCAACCTTGTGCAGCAATGGCACGGGCAGAAACACAAGTCTTACACACATAAACACAAGTCATTTATCATGTCATTTGTTTTAGATAAATAAGGGAAAAACACCAAACAAGGGTTAATGTCCTTTTCCAAAATCAGCCTGAGGGGATAATATATAATAAATACATAAAGATAAAGTCCATTGTTATAATGGGGTATTTTATTTGTAAATTACCCTTATGAACTCCATCATGTCTGAGGTCGGAAAGTAAACAAACGCCTCATACAGCGGGTGGGCTTTATAACCCCTCCCCCGTGTAGTTCTTCTTCTCTCGTTTTTTGTTGTACTCGCCGTGAAGTGGTTTTGCGGCCTGCCAGTAAACCCAGAGAAGAAGAAGACGAAGTGACGTCAGCGTAATCTTGCCTCAGGGAAAGTACTGCGGTGTGAATGCGATTGGCACTAGCCCCCTGGCGGATTCAGTGCCGTGGTACTTTAGTGCCGGCACTAAAGTACGGCAAGTCCTGCGGTGTGAAAGCGGCTATAGTCAGGAGTTTATACATATTTGGTCTGGGCTGTGTTGTCCATGTACTTTATGTGTGTGTGTTACATACACACGCACACTTTTTAATTACATCTATTGGTGTTTTTATGCATTTCTGTCTAGCCACAGTCATTAAGATTATTTTTGTCACTGTTATTAGGACCAATGACATCACGTGTTTAATAAAGCTGTTTCTCTTCCAGCTCTCTCATTAGAGTTGATAGTGCTTGTTGTTAAAAAAGGGAAACAGTAATATAGACACACCATTGGGGAAATTATTTCAAATATTACCCTACTGACTTGAAAATGACTATAATCCTATATAATCCACACTCTGACAAGGCATATGATTCACTGCTGTGTGTTTTTTTATTTATGGAGACAGGTTTGCTAAATTAGATCTAAATTAACAGACATTTTACTACTGACAAAGTCAAAAAACGTAAAAACTTGTGAGCAGTGCAGGAATTTCTTCCTGAATCCTGTCCTTACTGCACTCAGCTGCATCTTGAGCTGGGGTTAAGGTACTTAGATCAGCTGATCTAAAACCCGTCAAACACAATAATGACAACTCAAATATTGCGCAAACGAAATCTATGCGTGAGTATTCCCAAATCATTCTGCCACAGATGATGAGTAAATTGTGCTTTGTAAAGGCCCTGTAGATAGTCTCAGGGAGAGAGCTCAGAGGTGATTTATCAGAACACGTGTGTCTGTCCTCTCTCTGCCTGTTAGTGCTTGTGAGAAGACATACTAAGTGCATGATTGCACTGCAGCTTTACAAAGCCAAGGTTTCGAACTTCAAGTTGATACACGACCGGAATCTTCGGCTTACAAGTAATGTGTGTAGAGTTCAGCCTCTGTCAATACAAGTTCAGCATTCCCTTTCTTCACCTCACACCTTCTGTCAGAATCAGCATCAGGTTTATTACCAGGTAGGTTGACACGTACGAGGAATTTGACTTGGTGTCGTGGTGCATACATAAAAGTAAAACAAAAATTAAAAAAACACAGATAACAAACTATTTTAAGAACACTATAATAACATTACAGAAAGGTCAGGGATTATTTGTGGAGTTGTTTACCAAATGTTATTAGCAAAGAGCAATATATATAACATAGAGGGCTTCTGGTCTTCTGCTGATGCTGACCATCACTTTCATAGCCACAGGTTTAAAGGAATAATGTCAAAGTTTAGTTGTTCTCTGGTTAATGTGTAGCTGGTGCCTGTACTCATCAAACGTCATCTGTTCAGTGTTCCTGTAGTTCCAACAACTTCAGTGATACATCTTAACTTTATCAGATTATGTCACATTTGTTCCAGCAGGCACATTCTTAAATTCAACTTTCATTAATATCATCTAAAAGACCTACGTTTGTTCAACCCTATGCGTGATAAGAGCACAGACCGAAACACAAATACACAATAGCTTTCCAGGGCCTACATTTAAATACAATTCCAATATCTGCAACATCATTGGCGGTTGATAACAATCTTGACATTTGGTTTTGGTTGCCAAAAAAAGAAGCAAAAAAGAGGTACCTGTGTGCTACATGAGATTGATAAGTTTGACTTTAAGGATACATAATGGAAGTGGTTTGTTAACTAAACATGTGTGTGCTGAATATTGGCGCACAGGATAAAGTAGATAGTCCTAAGTACATTTGATCTGGTAAAGAGAAATAACAGCAGGTTGTCAGCAGTCCTACATTCCGTATCTCTGACACTCCAACATCACAACTTAGTCAGGGCGGCTGTGTTTTGGTTTGAAAAGAGATTGGGATATAGGGTAACACACACACACACACACACACACACACACACACACACACACACACACACACACACACACACACACACACACACACACACACACACACACACACACACACACACACACACACACACACACACACACACTCTAGCCCTTCAGGCAACAAAAACATGATGGAACGTAAAAGTCATCTGCAAAGGAATAGAGAGCATGTTACATAATGAGCACCGTGAGCTCAACCGACTGTAGGCTCTGGGTTGGACTGATTATTCATTTCATGTATGATTGGAGTTTGTTAGCACTTTTAATGATCTTGCACTGCTTCCACAGAACAACACAACCCTGAAATAATCTAATAGATGAAGAATTGTGTTATTTTATAAAATCTTATTTTGTGATAGTTGCATCCATTTACAGTGCACAAGGTTAGGTAAAACATTACATTCAATTACATCAGTGGTGAACCGTCAGGGCCTTCAAGGTATTCAGAGAATACCCTGGAACTCTCAGATAAAACAAACAAAAAATTCGATTGAATTATATAAATAAAATGTATATAAAATGAATAAATGAGAATGGTATCTGTGTTGTTGATCTGTAATATCACAGTGTTACGTTGATTTGTTTGTCCTTCTCGGACCATGCACTACGCATTTCAGTGGTTTTGTGTTAGAAAAGAAAGAAACCAATCAGATCTTGTTCTGGGTCTCTGCGTAGAATATCCTTCAACCAAGGTATTCTACATCCTTGATCGAATGCCCTGGCCGTTGCACTGAATGAGAGCGTACGTTTGGACTGACAGTTTGATCAACCAATCATATATTGATTTGTAGCCAATGGGCGTGTTCTTTCAGAGTTTCCCTCGGTTCCAGAGTTCTCTAAAGCAGTGGTTCCCAACCTTTTTTGTCTTGTGTACCCCCTGAGCCTTTTGTCATACCATGAGTACCCCCTCACTCATACGTGCTGATGATCCTTCACAAGTAGAACGTAACTGATTATTGAATGAAAATAACTTTATTTCATCTCCTTAATTTGAACATCTAATTCTCAGGAATTTTCTTAATTTTAACTTAAATCACTCAATAAAAATAAAATAAAAATGAATATGTTGCCTTGAAAATAAATAATATAATCAAATAAATACATATGAAATCAAAATAATCAACTTATCTTTGCTATATATATCTTGTAACATTTAGGCTTAAACCATGGAGCCCCTTTGAATAAGTCCCCTTTAAACAGGTATTTAAACTTTAATTCAGGAACAAAACACTTAGCAAAATAATATCCAGAATCAGTATCAGCCTAGCAGTTTATTTTCACCAGTCATGTGAGCTTTAATGAGACACTTGAGCTTGCTTGTCTTTCATAAGCTTTGATAGTTCTGGAGGCAGTGTGGAAACAGCTGTGACCAGGCTGGTCTCCACATCCAGTCTGTTCCTCTGCTTGGTTTTGATGTGTGTTAAAGCTGAGAAGGTCACTTCACACAAATAAGTAGAACCAAACGGCAAAAGTTCAATCAGTGCATGTTTTCCCAGTTCAGGATATTCCTTCTCCATCACACCAAAACTCAGTTAATGACTTATCAGCATATGCCATCTTCAGAGGTAAGATGATAATTCCATCAGAGGCTCCTGCAGCATTGCTGGAAGGCTGTTGCTGCTCTCACTCACAATGAATGGGTTCCTCACCCAATCCAGTCTTTCTGACTTATTTTCAATGTCCTGAAAATAATGGCTGAAATCAGTGCAGAGCTTGGACAGGTGTGCTTGCACCAGTTTGACCACTGGACCCCTGGCAACAGCAGTGGTGGCAAGATGGGCATTGAGTAGTGGGAAACAGCTCACGTCTCCCTCATCACATTTCCTCTCCCATAGTTTGAGCATTTTTGTGAATCCTTGAACTTTGTCATACAATTTCAGGATATGTGACTCCTTGCCCTGAAGTGATAGGTTGAGGATAGGTTGAGCTCGTTGAGTTTGGTAAACACATCAGCAAGATATGCCAGGCGCGCCACCCACTTGTCATCCTCAAGCTGCACAGCAAGAGGATGCAGATGCTCCAAGAACACAAAAACTTCATTGCGAAGTTCATAAAGTCTCAGTAGCATTTTCCCACGAGACATCCAGCGCACGTCTGTGTGAAGCAATAGCTGATCGTGCTCTGTGCCGTTCTCATGACAAAGAGTTTCAAACAGCCTGTGATTCAATGGCCGAGATTGGATGAAATGTATCATCTTCACAGCTTCATCCATAACAGCACTTAAATCAGGGCTCATCCTCTTGCTAGCTAGTGCTTCACGATGAATAATACAATGCATCCATTTAATGTCTGGATTTACCTTTCTTACGTGCCCAAAAAGTCCCTTTACGCGCCCCGTCATCGCAGCTGCTCCATCAGTACAGATGTGGCTGCAGGTTTTCCACTGCAGATCATGTTCTCTGAAGAAGCTGTCGATAACCTGGAACAATTGTTCCCCAGTTGTCTTTCCTGGCAGCGTTTTGCAAAATAAAATATGCTCGTTTATGTCCGACGCATCTTTGTAACGCACGAAGGACAGGAGCTGCGCTTCTCCACTCACATCTGTCATTTCATCCAGCTGCAAAGCGAACTGACCGGCTAGTTTTATTTTGTTCACCACTTGTCCAATTATATTCACAGACATATCATTGATCCGATTCCGACGGGATACGGTGTTATTCGACAGGGGAACTTTCTTGAGTGCTTCGGCTGCTTTCTTGTCCATCATAATTTCGGCCAACGCAGTCGCTGCAGGGAGAATGAGCTCCTCAACAATAGAGTGAGGTTTTTTTTTATTTAGCCACAAGCAGGGACACGGCGTAAGATGCCTCGAGTGCTTTCATTGACACATTCGTGGCTTTCATCATTACTGTCTGGCTCGACTTAAATTCCGACAGCTTTCGTCTGTAAAATTCTTCACTTTTATCGACACTTCCCGAGTGTTGGTGTGGTAGTCTGGTGTCTCTGTAAATGCGCTGGCTTCATCGCACTATTAGCCAGGACTTCACCGCAAAAGAAGCACTGAGGCTGCGGTGGGTCCGCAGAAGTAGAAATGAATCCAAATAATATATATGTTTCACTGTACTGCCTTGGTTTCAGTTCGGCCTCTTTCTTACGTTTCTCGGCGGGCTCCTCTGAACCCTGGCCTGAATCCAGAGCAAGCGGACGTTTCAGCCATTTATCCATAGCGCAGACCTACCAGTATTTTTCTGGCTGTAGGTAAGCAGCTTTTTTCATTGTGGGATTTTGGCGCAGTTGTGCGTGCCACAGACTATTGTCTCCCTAGGGAAACAAATCGCGCACTATCATTTTTGACGGGATTATTTTTTTTTTTACTTGTCACCTTGGAATTCCACGTACCCCCTACAGTTCCCTCGCGTACCACTAGGGGCACGCGTACCACTAGGGGTACGCGTACCCCCGGTTGGGAAACACTGCTCTAGAGTCTAGAAGGCCCGTTAGTTAACTGGCTCGAGACAGAGGATCTAGATCAGGGGTATTCAACTAAAATTCAACGAGGTCCAGTTAGAGAAAATGTCCCCATGCAAAGGTCCGTAACATCAAAATGTCTAAGTTGCTGTATGAATTAATGTGATATTTATTGAAGTGACCTGTAGCTTTATCAACGCCTGCATGTAATCAACAACTGACTGCCAATCAAATAAAGAAAGTACAATTCAAAAACAACAACATTTATTGTCAAGGAACATTACTTAAATACTGTGGATATGTGTAATGTTCCTCTCGGGCTGCATTTACAAATAAAATAGCTTTTTAAAATATGTCCATCTTAAAAGTGCTTAATTTTAGATAAATAAAATAAAGTGTAGCAGCAGCTTGAGTATCCCTTTTTCTTTGTTAACCGTTTCACATCACGACTTAACAGTTTCAGACGATTATAGAACAATATCAGTCTTTACACATCATAACAATTGAACAGTTTTAAAGTTTCTCTTTCTTTCTCTCTTATATTGCAGTTCCTCACTCACTTTGTTTAAATTCAGTGTGAGAATTGAGCTGGAGCTTGTCCTGCCAGGAGTTTAAATCTGGGCTGACATGGAGTCACGGCCATTCTCACACACATGCAGGTGCTCATTGGTTTCAGTGATGCAAACACAGGTATGGTGAAAAAAACAGCCTAATAAACCATCTGACAAAGGCCTGTGCTAAAATGCTTCAATTCACTGCTATTCTTTATAATATACTCAGATCAATAGGAGACAGAGATGTTAAGTTATAAATCAAGGGTTTTTATTATTATTTACAGCAGGGGTGGGAAACCTTTTTCCTTTCAATTTGTACAACATCCTCCGAGGGTCGTACAAATGATTGAACTCAACCTCTGCTTAAAAAAACTAAAATCACAGCCCATTCATTTGACCTTTCTTTCATGCTGTGCAAAGAAAAAGCAACCTCTTAATCCAGATATCTCACCATGACTCGTGCATGCATGCATGTGCACGGTGTGGCATGACCACCAAAACAGAAAGATATGGACACAAGATGTGTGCAAATGTATTTAGTATCCTATCCATGTGAACATGATTTAAGTGGGGGTCCGGGGGCATGCTCCCCCGGGAAGATTTTTTTTTTAAAATATTGAAGTTAAAAGCATCAATTTGGTGCACTTTGAGAGCAACATTAAGAGATCTATGGATACATCTCTCAACACCCATATGAAACAGAACTGTAAGCAGATTTTTCTTTTTGGATATTTTACAAATCACTCCCCTTTTAAACTGTATTCTTGTTGTTTTTAAACAACTTTTTTGTTACTGTCATATAGTATTTTATACCTGTTTTTCATTTAGTCTCTACTGTCTCATTAATAACAATACTGATCATATCAAGGTGTGCCTTAACCTCACTGAGCTGAGGTTATTTGAGCCTCTCAGGAGAGAGCTCTCTTCCACCTGGTTGTAGAAAAGCTCTTTAAATTCGTTAGCATAGCTAGCTAACCAGATGCTAATAACAACAGATCGCCACTGTGCTTACAACTAAAGACACAGCCACGTAAACACTGTGGCATATACGGCTAGTTATGGGTATTGCAATATTTGAAGGGCTGGAGCGGCGTTCCGGTGCTCTCTGTCAGCACTCCTTTCAGACGAGACATAATACCACGCGAAGACACGTTACGCTCGTGTTGTGTTCAAGGAACCTGTCCTTGGCCAGGAAAAACAGGTACTCGCTTGTTTAATTATATTTGCGGTCTAGATTTCTTCTTCTTTTTTGAAGTGAGAAATTGTCCGTCTGTCGGACTGACGGACGGACTCCCCCCCACCCCCAAAACGAAAACTCTTCGGTTCTCCACGAATTACACAAGTCACCCAAATCAGCGTTAAAAAAGCGGGAGGCGCCGAAAAAAACCCTATTAATGTATTGATTATAGGTCCGGGTCCGTATAGGTCGGAGTCTGGTTCCGGATTCGGACCGCGGTCCGCCTGTTGCCGACCCCTGGGTTGCGTTCCGATAATCCAAAAATCAGCTCCTAAATTCTAACCCTGGTTGCGTTCCGATAATCCAAAAATCAGCTCAGGGATAGTGGATAGGAGAATTCAAAAGGTTTTAGGAGAAGAGACTGCGGTGCTTAGAGAATCCGAATGCACTTTCACTATCCGACGTGTTTATGGCGGGCGCCAGCGGACGTCATGAATGTGCGTCTGCTGCTGTGGGGAAACTATGGAAACTACAGTTTTCTATACAGCGGACTACAACATGGATGTTTAATAAGAAGGAGGGACTACTGTAAACTCATCTAGAGACTCTGCACCGTGCTCTGATGCTG
Source organism: Gymnodraco acuticeps (assembly GCF_902827175.1). Lineage (NCBI taxonomy): Eukaryota > Metazoa > Chordata > Actinopteri > Perciformes > Bathydraconidae > Gymnodraco > Gymnodraco acuticeps. The sequence continues at coordinate 414,228 of NW_022992202.1, read as the reverse complement.
TTGCTTTATGCTTTATGAACGTGGACAACAGAGAAACATATTCTTCATGACCAAAGTTGGAATTGAAATAAAAAAGGAAAGTGAAACTTATGCTCATCACCCTCTCCCTCCGGTCCACATTAATACAAATGATCCCAATACGTATGATTGTATGAACTATTAAAAGATCTTAAAATAAATACAAATGTATTTATTATAAACGTTAGTCCTTAACATCTATCACTGTGTATATCACCATTCAAACATCTTTTAAAAGTTGAACAAACCCCACAGCTCAGTAAAGACTGTGAGATGTTGACTTTATTTGATCATTTCAGTAAAAACTAACGTTCATATTTCTCTTTTTGATTATAATACTGATGAACGTTCAAAACAAAGCACTTTGGCAACTTACCACCTACGTTTTAAAATGCGTAATAAGCACCGTAACTTTCATGATATCATTTCTCGGTCATAATCGTTTGTGTCCGTGAACGGCCGACTGTTGAGTGACGGCAAATGCTGCGGCTGCAATGCATTGTGGGGCAGCATTTTCTCCTCTCCTTTCGGTTAGGGAGGTCCAGTGGTTCCTAAGCTAAAGGAGGTTATAAAGGAAGTTTGAAACCACCTTTCCTTTCATTTGGAGAATTGGAACGGCACTTATCATGGCTGCCACTGAGGGACTTCCGGGTCATTTCACTCCGTTAGGAAGGTTCCTAAGCTAAATGGACTATTGGACTGCAGCCCCTATCTCCTATTCCTTGACCTCTGAGTGAAACGTCACGGGGTTAAGGGATAGTGGATAGGAGAATTCAAAAGGATTTAGGAGAAGAGACCGCGGTACTTTAGAGAATCCGAATGCACTTTCACTATCCGACGTGTTTATCATGCGCCAGCGGACGTCATGAATGTGCGTCTGCTGCTGTGGGGAAACTATGGAAACTACAGTTTTCTATACAGCGGACTACAACATGGATGTTTAATAAGAACGAGGGACTACTGTAAACTCATCTAGAGACTCTGCACCGTGCTCTGAAGCTGTTGCTTTATGCTTTATGAACGGGGACAACAGAGAAACATATTCTTCATGACCAAAGTTGGAATTGAAATAAAAAAGGAAAGTGAAACTTATGCTCGTCACCCTCTCCCTCCGGTCCACATTAATACAAATGATCCCAATACGTATGATTGTATGAAAAGATCTTAAAATCAATACAGATGTATTTATTATAAACGTTAGTCCTTAACATCTATCACTGTGTATATCACCATTCAAACATCTTTTAAAAGTTGAACAAACCCCACACAGCTCAGTAAAGACTGTGAGATGTTGACTTTATTTGATAATTTCAGTAAAAACTAACGTTCATATTTCTCTCTTTGATTATAATACTGATGAACGTTCAGAAAAAAGCACTTTGGCAACTTACCACATACGTTTTAAAATGCGTAATAAGCACCGTAACTTTCATGATATCATTTATCCGTCATAATCGTTTGTTTCCGTGAACGGCCGACTGTTGTGATGGCAAATGCTGCGGCTGCAAGGCATTGTGGGGCAGCATTTTCTCCTCTCCTTTCGGTTAGGGAGGTCCAGTGGTTCCTAAGCTAAAGGAGGTTATAAAGGAAGTTTGAAACCTCCTTTCCTTTCATTTGGAGAATTGGAACGGCACTTATCATGGCTGCCACTGAGGGACTTCCGGGTCATTTCACTCCGTTAGGAAGGTTCCTAAGCTAAATGGACTATTGGACTGCAGCCCTGGTCGAGATGAATGCAATTCATGCCATTTTATTGTTTTTAACGTTGAAATGGAAAGTGCAACAGGTGAAGATGAAGTTGTTGCGGAACTGTTGTGAGTACCATTTTCAAGACGACAATTAGGTGAAAAGACGGACATTATAATGCCACGGAGGGGGGGGGGGGGGGGGCTTGGGTGTGTGTGTCTACCGAAGGTCCAGTTGTGATAGACACGGTTCGCCACTGCATTACATGTTACTTGTTAGACGCTTTTATCCAAAGCGACTTACATACTGTGGGCAATCCCCACATTTATTTAACCCACAATATTTATGTTATGCTTTCTCTTTCTCTTTAAGTTAAGAGAAGTGAGACGCAACTAATGTAAAGTGGTATGAGCTGCTTGTGGATGTGAGTGTGTGAGAGTGTGTGTGGATGTTAGTGTGCAATTCAACAGGGTGGTACACTTTGTCTCTCTCATCCACTCCATAAAGTATGTCCATCAAACACTGGCATTGTTCCTTTTACGTTCCCTCTGTTTGCCTTCTTTTAACCTCATCTCTGCTCTTTCTTCTTTCACCTGAATCTTGGAAAGGGAAATAATTATTATGTTGATTATTTAAATGGTAATTCCTAAATGCTCGTTTCCTGGATAAAACTGTGCGCTGTTAGTTTATTATTGCATTTTCAAAGCAGATGTTATAACTGTTCAAATGTCAAACTATCATTACAATTGTTTTAGTATGAATTCATTTCCATGAGACCTCCAGCTATCTTTGTGTCAGTTAAGTCATTTATTTTTATAGTTTACATAGTCTCACCTTTTCTCTCGCTATCTCTGTGCTCCTCAGTGATGATGAGAGAAAGAGATATTCAAAATCTGGTTGCCTCCACATGCACCACCAACCTGACTACCAAGCACCCCCCATAAGTTAGTTATTGCAAGTTAGGGATAAGGAGATGGAGATAGAGGGATAAAAGAGCCATGTGTCCATAGCGCCACGGAACTGGTGTGGCTTGGGTTTGTTCCAGAAAAGCGGATTGTGTTTCAACCCGGCTTACCTTTAGGGACCATTGAAACTAGAGTAGTGAGGGTGGTGTTGCACCCAGCTCCTTTTAAAAGCTAGCTGCAGTTTGCTAAATGATTCACAGATGCTAGACTGAGCTAAAGACGGTCTACATGTATATAGAAGGTATTTCACCATCTTTGAAATGTAATGTAATTTAACCACTCAATATGGCGATTTGCCCCTGTCTTTTGTGACTTTCAATAAGTCGCCTTCATTGTTAAATGTATTAAATATAGATTAAAATCTAATAGACACTGTGACAAGATTTCCCTCATCAGCTATTATTCGATTATTGCAGAAATACAGTATTGTATCTAAGGCAAATAGATGTTGAAGGTGTAAGACATACACAGCTGTTCTTCTGTTTTAACTATCTTTTTACACACACACCAACACACACACACACGCAATGGATGGGATGCCGTCTCACAAGCTGTGAAACAAAGAATGAACAGTAAAGAGGAACATCATCTACAGTAGACCAGTGATTTTCAACCACTGTGCCGTGAAAGATCATCAGGTGAGCCGTGGGAAATTTCACTTTATTCTGCCGTAAAACATATGATTTAGTTGCTGCAGATAATTTTTTGTATACTGTACTAGCAGGGCCTTGGTAACAGCCACACCATAGGGTATTCAATGCCTCACAACACCTAAAAACAACACCGTTTTTTCTTCACCCAACACCATTAAAAGTCAGTAGCTAAGTTGTGAGAAATGGCATCCCGTTGTCCTATGGAAGATAGAAATACGTGTTTGGACAATCTCATTATTGATGCGTCAATAGTTAGTTGTCCTCTATGCCTAGCTTTGTCTACCTCTTATCAGTAATAATGATTTTGGGGGCGACAGTTAATTACATGTCATCATGTGATAAAATGTAGTATTGTGAAACAGTTTTTGGTGATAAACATAAATGAATAACATTTTTGCAGCAATGTAATAATTAAATTATATCTAAATCACACACATTATACATTATACAACTGTATTTTGGTGAGGTTTCTTCATTTAGGGTCATTTCATTCGGTTGTTGTGCAAATGTTCAACTGTTTATGATCTAAAACACCGCTGCACTGCCAGTGGAATCTTTCTTTTTCCTGTATGGAGGATGTATGGCTGGATCTGACTTGTTGTTATAGTCTGATCACAGATAAAGGCTGTTTATTATAAAACCTGCAGGGCAAATACACAAAGATCGACTATAGGGAGAGCAGTCTAACCCGAATAACATCGGGAGAAACAAAGCAACACTAACTCGACCCGGGACAAGAAATATTAGCCCAACCCATACCTATTGCCTCTGCATTCCTTCACACCAGAATGCAAGTCCAACAAACCCTGTCTGTCTGAAGGCTGCTGCTTGATTGGATGGAATGTGCTGAAGCACATTCATGGTGTGGTCAATAAGTCTTCCAGCACATTTATTTGTGTGTGTGTGTGTGTTTGTGTGTGTGTGTGTGTGTGTGTGTGTGTCAGTGGTGTACCGTCAGGGCCTTCAAGGTATTCAGAGAATACCCTGAAACACTCAGTTAAAACAAACAAAACATTTATTTAATTATAAATAAAATGAATAAATGAGAATCGTATCTGTGTTGTTGATCTGTAATAATACAGTGTTACCTTGATTTGTTTATCTTTCTCGGTTAGACCCCATTTGCACGGGAACGTATGCATTTTCAAAAAAGTCTTCCGTTCACACGCATTCGGCTCAATTAACGTGTCCGTTCACACGAGACCGCTGGAAACGCTGTAGTACATATATGCCGGGCCTGTAATTGGCGCTGCTGCCGCCACAAAATAAACCAAAAGCAGCAAAGAAGACCCCGGAGCATGGTTGCCCTTCTGTTTATTCTCCGCGGTGGACGGCGTGTGCTCCTGCTGTAAATCTCTCCGGTAGTCCACCAGCAGATGAAAAACACCCAACTCTCCGCCTCTTCCAAGGGACGAGGGAACAATGCAGTAGTGTCCGTTAAAAAATGTTTTCCGCCGGTCAACATGTCCGTTAAAGTTTAAATCTTACGGACAAAATTAGAAAAGTGCCGGTCAGAGGTCTTCTTTGTTATTTATTGAGCTTTAAAACAAATTGATAACGACTCTATATAATAATATAAGAATAATAAACGGAGCCTCTCTTTTCCTCCCCCTCTTCTGACAGCCCAGCAGCTGATCTCTGAGCAGGAGACGTGGGGAGAGGGAGGCGGGGCTATTTCATCGTTATCAGAAAATGATCGTATATAGAGGCTTACACACGGAGCCGTTTGGACTGGCTCACTTTATGCTGCGTTTCCATTACAGTTTAGCAGCTGGGGCAGTAACTATAGTAACGCAGTGTAGGCGGAGCCGTGACGTCATCTTCAATGAGAACCACAGAAGAACAACATCAGCCGTTAGCTGTTAGCACTCAAGCTCACCTCATATCTGTTCAGAAACTAGACAAAAGTTAAACAAGTACAAACTGTCTGTGTCATGGCGAATACAGTCGCTGGTTTATTTATATCTGTATAGGCCGTTGTTGTGAGTGTGGACGGTCGGAGCTTATATTGCGTTAGCTTAGCCGATCTCCATTTAGAAAACACGCATTTTAAAAGGATTTTTGCCTGCCGTCTGTCTGCAGACTTGTCAAAGCATTAATTCATGGTTTTTACTAACCGGTATCAGTATGTTGTTATTTCGGCATCATTTTGAAATGTGTATTACAATTAAATCATGTTCAAATATGTTCATTTTGTTGTAGTTGTAGCCCCCTTGCCAGCGATTCTCTCTCTAGTTTAGCATACTCAGCCCGACTCAGCCTGGTTGTTGGCCCGGAAAGAACCTCGATTTTATGGGGCCAGAAAAACTGTGAAATAGTACCTGCTAGCCGGAACAACGCCAATTGGAAACGCAACCAAAAACGGGCCGGGCACGGCACGCTTAAAGCGAGCTCCGCGCTGTAGTAGAAATGCGCCATAATTGACCTGAACAGGTTCCCTATTCTAAAGTTGCCTCCTCTTCACACTTTGTAAATACATTATAGCACACACGTACTGAAATTAACCTCAACAGTACATGAACAAAGTAGGCACACGTTGAAATATCTGTTTTATTAATGAACCACTATAGAGAGGTTCAGACACATACCAAAACATGTCAAGTTTCTCCAAGGCTGAGAACACATATGCAGCCTGTACTTTTTAATACAAACTGATTTTTAACAGAGTTTATGTATTTGTGATCATAATGTGTGACCACAGAACGGCCGGTCGTCAAGGGCCGGCCCTTTTAAAAAAAACGTGTTTAACTCAAGCGCAAACTCTGGGGAAGAGCCGGGACGCCAATACGGAAGTGCCACACACTGCAGTACATATATTGGCCGATAGGGACTGGCTGCAGAAAGGAGCAATTTCCATAGACCCCCATGTTAAAATGCCCAACTTTACAGCAGAAAAAAACATGTTTCTACCCATGGATGCAATAAATATTATTATGAATATAGTTAGGTTCCACCTTCATGATTATGGAACTGTGAGTGAATTGTTTTCTAACACGACCCTTTTATTTATATTAGGTCTTAAAGTTTTTGCATAAATTAGGGCGTGGTCACATTGAGTGACGGCTCTGTCAAGTGACTGCTGCTGCTAGCTTCTCGTCTCTCTGCTAGCTGCTCCGTGAAGCTACTGGGAGCTACTGAGCCTGCTCAGCTCATCCAGGAAACACAAATTGAAGCCGGCCGTGGTTGTTTGTTCTTCATGCTTATATATCGGACTATTGTGACTCGCTCTGCGGTTGAAACAGACGGTGCATGCATGCGGTTTTGCGGTAAGTGAAATTCGAGTACTTATTTATGTGTTAATGATTTTAATCGGCTACGTAATGAATGTTAAGGCTTGGTTTAGTGTGTAAGCGAGTGGTAGCTACATCGGTGCTAATGATGCTAATCGTAGCCTACAAGTTAAAATCATAGACTGTATATATAAAGGTTCAAACGAAATAGACAAGTGTTAAGTGTTACTGTAAGTGGGATAATACTGTAGAACAAACGGCTTCTGTTTGAGGTTGATAAAATAAGGTTACATCCTTGTAACTTAGAGATATTTTATTATCGCTAAGGTTAATTTAAATTGGCTATGCTCAAGTATGTAGACAAGCTAACGTCGAAGTAGTGTATGTGAAATCAACCTCACAATAAGATGTGTGTATATTATAATTATTAATGTCATATTTCCAGATGATTACTTAGATATTACAATATGGTTGGTTGAGCTGGAGTTCATTATTGAGCTTACACGTTAACGTCACAGTCATCTGAAGAACGAACCCAAACCGTGTTGTTTTTATTAATTGCATTACCAAATGGGTATCAAATAAACAGTAAGCATTGGTAACACAACTTCCAAAGTTACAGTAAAATAAAAAGGACCCTGACTCGGACAATACACAATCCAACATGTTCAACAGAAGATAATCAGTTATATTGTTTGTACACATGGTTCTTTACATATATATCTGTTTGTTTAAAGTGTCCAGGTGATGCAGACAGGCTGGACCAGAGAGTGAGAGACAGAACTGGACTTCTCACAGCAGTGAACTTCAGCACAGGTACAAATGTTTTCTTTTTTTCATACTGTACAAAGAATCAAGAAAGATATTGGTTTAGATGAATGAAGTATTGACTTGAATACACTGATATACATTCCATTAAACAATACTAAATACTAGATCACCTACACATCAGTTAAGTTGAGGGTTTTTTCCATGCAAAAAGTTACATTTGAGATATTTAGCAATATGACTTTGTCAGCTTTCTAATTTAATGTATTGAAGGCAAAGATATTGAACACATTGAAACTGCTACTATTTATCTCTCAATATTGTCTGTAAAAAAACGTGGTAAAAGTTATTCTTTCAGTGAGGCAACAGAGCAAGCTTCTACAGTTGCACTACGTTTTGATAACAGTTAAATATTATTTTGATAATAACATATATTTCAATGTTGATGAACTTCATACTGTTCATTCATAATCTGATTGTCTTTGTAGCTCACTGTTGAAATAAAAAAAAAACATTACAATTACAAAATAATTATATCTACAGCCCCTAAACACACAAACACACCGCTTTCATAAATAACACACTTGTTCTGCAATAATATGTTTTATGTTTCCTGTCATTTTTGTTAGGAAAGGACATGCCTGAAAGACACGACATGTTCTCCTTCTCTGAGGGTCAAGAAGAACATCCAAGAGGAACATTAAAAGCTCATGTTATGAGATTTTAAGACCAGTACAGGACATTCACTAAGAAACTACTTTTATTGTAAAAACAGTCAGCTGATCAAATGCAGCTATTTCCACATCTACACTCCATCAGCTGATTATTTCTATTTGCCTCACTTTATGAGCTTCACATCACTTGTGCCTTGTACCGCAGAGTTTGCAACGTCACAAATAAATGGGGCCAATCTTCAGTCAGATGTGAATGTGTAATCTAACATTTTCAGTAAGAATAATGGACGAAAGGAGTGCAAATACAAATACAATTTATTGAAATGTGAACCAAAACTTCATCAAATGTTTTAAATAAAAAGCACATATGGACAGAAGGTGTAAACCTATTAAATGTATAAGTAAACACATGTAGTCAAATAAAGTGACAGACTAGGCCTGTGCAGTTGGTATCAGCTATGCCCAGCATGGGCTCCTCCATCAGGCCTGGTCCTCCTCGCTGAGGAAAGACCCTCAGTCCTCTCCAAACCAACAGACAGGACGTCCATCACACGGAGGTTTCTCCCTGAAGTCTCTGCAGCTCTCTGGACACCATGCTGTCTCAATCCGTCCACACTGAATATGAGAGGGGGAAAATGAAAATAATAAATGCTTAGACAATAAGAAATATAAAGTTGACTGTTGAGTTGCTCAGTTTTTTTAGATTGTCAATACTATTACTGTATAACTAATATCTCAGGTTAAGAGGCACATTCAAATAAAGATTGGTCTTTAAATACATTTTGTCTTTTGAATTGTTTGTCTAAAGTCAAGGATCTATAACTGGTACTTAGTTTTAATGATACAGTCTGGTTATTATGCTGTTTGGAGGAGGCCTCACAGGTAAGAGCACTAACTAGCTACCATCACATGTACCTTAGCTTGACTTAAATGTATTAAACGTATAATTAAGTGATATCAAAATATAAATAACTAATGTCATGCAAACATATTAATATTTGCTTGATTCCAGTGTTGAATTTAGCACAATTGCATACAAACGTTAAGGGATTTTAAGATTCTGAAGTATTATGCTAAAAACTCAATAACTTAGATTATTATTTATAGTTTTGCTGAATAGTTTAATGTCCGCTTACCTTAGAAACGTAAAATGCGACGGCAGTGTGCAGATGGGGAGCATGTTAGCTTAGCTTGGTAGCTTCAGCTATTCTGGAACTTCCAGCTCGGTGGCAGCCAAGCCCCCAGGAAGTGCGCCGGAGTCTGATGAGAATATTCGTGCTGGTCAAACGGCGGTACTACACTTCCTTTAGGTTGCTGGGCCCGGAAACTCTTTTTCCCATTGACTTACATGGGGAAAGAGTGGTCTGTAACTCGTTGGATTTTTTTTTTTAAACTAAATAAACTACCCAGTATGAACGTTTGTATAGCCCTTATTAAAAACATTCGTTCCTCAAGTTGTAAAAATGTGCTAATAACGTTATTCTGAGAGTTATTTCCCTCTGCATTATGAATGCGCATCTAACCCACGGGACTGCGCCGCCCGGCACGTTCAAGTTACGTGTTCAGCACTACATGAGTTTCTCTTTACCCATGGATGCACAATAACAACGGACCATATCGCCTTACTGCCAGCCCACGGAGCTGTAATAATGGATATATTGCACATGTTTGCTGTAATTCATCATTTGTAAAATATTATACTACATGGGCTGTATGATGTAAATCTTGTACCGTAAATGTTGGATTAAATAAAGTTAATATTACCGACGTAGATTAACGTTCCTGTAGCTTCTTATTGCACTTGCAATTGTTTTAGTTACTTGTGGGCTACTTAACATGAATAATCACAGTTACTATCCTTTTACTCCATCACATTTAAAAAATAAATAGGCTATTGTTATTTTAACTCCACCACAGTAATCCATCATCAGCTTTACTTTTTAGTAGGGCTGTCAAACGATTAACATTTTTAATCAGATTAATCACAGCTTAAAAATTAATTAATCATGATTAATCACCATTCGAACTATGTTCAACATATGCCATTTATTTATGTATATTGTTGTGGGAATGGAAAGATAAATGAAAGAAGGCGGATATATCCATTTAACATACAGTATCTATGTTTATTATAACATTTGTCTGCATGTCAAAATGAAAGACAACCCACACACTCATCAAACCGTGGGGTCTTAATTCATTACGTGTTGATTTCTATCAACGGGGGAGTACTTCAGGAAAGAGGGGGGGCGGCTAGTGGAGTACTTCGTGACCACAGAGTGTGAACGTTGTGATCAGCTGTTTTAGCGCAGTTCTCCAGTGAAGGGGGGGGGGGAGTCTCCCTCCGCAGCCGGTTGGCGTAGTTTTGGCACAATTCCGTTGTACAGACCGACGTTAACAGCAGCCCTGTCTGTGCACACGGAGACCGACTCTGTCGTCCGGTGATCTAACCGCCTTCTGGAAAAGCTTCACAAGTACGTCGGTACGCAAATGCGCTTTGTGACACAAGTGACGGTACGCATTTCAGAGAGATTACGCACATAACCTGCGTACCAGTTATGTGCACCCCTGTACTACAGCAAAAGTATTCTGCGTCGGGACTTCCTGCAACAACACCACGCCGTTATCAAAGATGTTCTATTGAGAAGACGATCACTACGTGACAAAAGTTTTCAAAACCGTGGCTACTGAAATCAATCTTACTAACTGCTGTCTGTGCAATTTACTCCGCGCGAGTTGGCAGACTTTATTTTGCTTACTTTAACATCATTTTTCATGGTGGGGCTAAGCCATTTCTTGGTATGGGTGTAGCCTATCCCAGCCATACCCTGGCGCTGCCACTGGTGGCACGTATGGGGCGGGCCATTCTGCAATGCGTTAAATATTTTAACGCAATTAATTCAAAAAATTCATTACCGCCGTTAACGCGATAATTTTGACAGCACTACTTTTTAGATAAAGTTTTAACTCACAATTGATCATAACAGGCTTCAAGTTCAACATATACATTTTTATATATTACCAAGTGGTTTCATGTACAACCCACACAAGTATCATGCTAAATGAAGCTCTGTTGCTTGGATATCACTAGATCCTGATGTCAGCGTAATATAAAAGTACATAACGATTGATGTGTAACTTAGCATAATTTACTAGCTAGCCGCTAGCTGCTAACTGCTGCCTCGTTAATATAAATCCAGTACCATGCTGTCATGAACGCGTGGTGCTGTTACGTGTAACCAGGGGCGGCGCCAGGGGGGAGCTAGGGGGTGCTGAAGCACCCCCCAGGATTGCCAAAGCACCCCCTAAGCACCCCCAAGAAATATGTGTTTTTTTTTTTTTTTCGAAAATTATTATTATTATTTTTATTAAATTAAATTAGAAATATTATTGATTACATCAATGCATATGTGAAACAAGCACATTTTTGACCAAAAACATAAAGCCAACACAGGTGATATGATTAGGCCAAGGGTCAGCACCCATTCGATTTTTGACCTACCCATAGGCTAAATTACTTTGTGACACTTGATTGACTTCCTGTTAGCTAGAGCGCCAAATGATTTGCTAACAGCAAAGTGAAAAATTGATCGTTTTTTAGTCCTTAAACGACCACGTGTGGACACTCAATCAAAACCAACTGAAAGCGACAGGGATTCTACACATAATAGGCCTCGTGAGTACAAGTAGCTTAGTTCTGGGTCTCTGTGTTTCATTCAAGTCCTGCTCTGTGTGTGTGTGTGTGTGTGTTTGTGTGTGTGTGTGTGTGTGTGTGGCACGAGCCATTTTGTGTGCGTGCGTGCGCGAGCGAGCGAGAGAGCTCGCCTCGCGCACCAGTAGGTATCTACCGGAGATCGTTGTGGTTAGCATCTGGTGCTAGCTAGCCAAGCTAATGGATATAAGGAGCTTTTTCAACAACAAGGTGGAGGGAGAACTCTCTCCTGTCAGACGGAGAGTCTCAGGTAACCTCAGCTCAGGTGAAGTAAAGGACTCTCTCAGTGTTTAGATAGTTAACTTTAGTCTAGTTATCTCAGTGGGTCTCAAACGGTTTGTTTTAAAAGGGGAGTGATTTGTAAAATATCTATAAAGAAATAGAAAATCTGTTGACAGTTCTGTTTCGTATGGGTGTTGAGATGTATCCATAGATCTCTTAATGTTGCTCTCAAAGTGCACCAGATTGATGCTTTTAACTTAAATATGTAACAAAAAATCTTCCCGGGGGAGCTAGCCCCCGGACCCCCCTAGAGGAGGTGAGGACCCTCCTAGAGGAGGTGAGGTCCGCTCCCCACTTGTAAAAATAGCACTTTACCCCTGCCTATATGCCGTGAGCTGATTATCGAGCCTTCATTGTAACAGTCGCGGGTGCACTGTGTGTGTGTGCGTGGGGAGTGTTGCAGTAGAAAATTCAACTGTAGCGCTGGTGCATTAATGGGAAACCCTAAATGTTTGAGCACCCTCCATGAAACGTCAAGCTACCCCACAGCACCCCCTAGAGAAAATCTCTGGCGCCGCCACTGCGTGTAACGTGTATGCAAATTCACGTGCTTAATGTGAACGAGCCTTTTGGGCGGCGTGGTTAAAGTTGCGCATGCTCTATGAGTGCACATACGGGTACTTCTCAGGCATGCCGGGTAATCTGTGACGTTTCGCTCTCTCAAAAGTTGGGCCATTTTGTCATCATGCGCCATTGAGCAACTCAGGGTGGGATTTTCACGGCGGCCACGACGGCCATGGCCGTCGTAGGCCCCTTCTCACTTCTCTTATTTTTCATTTCCTCGCTCCTCGGTCTCGGTCTCACCGGAAGTTGATTTGTCTGCGCCATCTTGAGTAGCGTCCCAATGGCCTTATTTTTGCCGGTGGATCGAGGAGCGATAATAGAGGAGCGATAACCGAGGAACCACCAGACCATCCTTCGATGAAATCCTCAGACACTCGCCCTGCCCCCTTACTGTGTATCGCTCACTGATTGGACGATGCAGTGCATGCACTGATCTGATGCTTCTTGACATGAGAGCAGTTTCCCAGCGGAGTGAAGAAAATAAATGAAACTCACGAGAGTCACTCCTCAGTTTATACCGTGTTTTGTTTCAATTCATGTATCATTTAGTTACAAATATGTGATATATCTGAACAACAAAGTGGTCAAAAATCATTTTATTCATTTATTGGAAACATTTTCATGATCGCTTTTTTCGTTTTACATTTTCATTTATTGTCATTTCCATTCAGTCAGTCATTAAGTGCTATTAAAATCTTAATGTGCTACATATCCACACAAACAAACAAAGTGTGCAATCCAATGAATGTTAATCTAACTGGGTTTTGATAGATAACATGTCTCTTTTTCTTCTCTCAATTATTTTATTTCTATTGTGCAGTCTAATCAATATTAATCAAACTATTGTTCGTTTATACATTTTAAGAATGGCATTTATCTTTTTTGAGAATGAGTTCTCATTTTATTTTATTTATTTGGGTCTACAACAGATGATACAAATGTTTGTGTCAGTAAATGTGTACTAACAGCGGCGGGTGTGTGTGTGTGGAAATAACGGGGACAGAGCTGCTGTCAGACAATCAGCTGTGCAGCATCATCACAAACGGACGTCGCTTCACGTGACGCTCCGGAGGAAAGGACGTCCCATTGCTCTTAAAACTCATTTCCCTGCTTCTCGTGGTTTCCTTGCGTCCCTCCATGCTTCCCTGGTGGGAGGGACTAGACGCAGGGAAACGACGCAAGTGAGGGACGCAAGGAATCCATTTAACCGAAGTGAGAAGGACCCGTAGCCAAGCCCCCAAGAAGTGCGCCGAAGTCTGATGAGAATATTCGTTGTGGCCAAACGGCGGTACTACACTTCCTTTAGGTTGCTGGGGCCCGGAAACACTTTTTCCCATTGACTTACATTGGGAAAGAGTGGTCTGTAACTCGTTGGATAATTGTTTTTAAACTAAATAAACAACCCAGTATGAACACTTATTAAAAACATTCGTTCCTCAAGTTGTAAAAATGTGCTAATAACGTTATTCTGAGAGTTATTTCCCTCTGCATTATGAACGCGCATCTAACCCACGGGACCGCGCCAACCGGCACGTTCATGTTACGTGTTCAGCACTACATGCCATGCGTTTATCTTTACCCATGGATGCACATATTGCCTTACTGCCATCCCACGGAGCTGTAATAATGGATATATTGCACATGTTTGCTGTAATTCATCATTTGTAAAATATCATACTACATGGGCTGTATGATTAAATCTTGTACCGTAAATGTTGTATTAAATAAAGTTAATATTACCGACGTTAGATTAACGTCCCTGTAGCTTATTATTGCACTAAGAAGCTTATTGCACTGTGTATATATATATATATTAGGGCTGTCAAACGATTACAATTTTTAATCAGATTAATCACAGCTTAAAAATTAATTAATCACCATTCGAACTATGTCCAAAATATGCCATTTATTTATGTATATTGTTGTGGGAATGGAAAGATAAATGAAAGAAGGCGGATATATCCATTTAACATACAGTATCTATGTTTATTATAAAAAATGTCTGCGTGTGGGGGGGGGTGGGGGGGGGGGTGGAGTACTTCGGCGGCTAGTGGAGTACTTCGTGACCACAGAGTGTGAACGTTGTGATCAGCTGTTTTAGCGCAGTTCTCCAGTGAAGGGGGGGGAGTCTCCCTCCGCAGCCGGTTGGCGTAGTTTTGGCACAATTCCGTTGTACAGACCGACGTTAACAGCAGCCCTGTCTGTGCACATGGAGACCGACTCTGTCGTCCGGTGATCTAACCGCCTTCTGGAAAAGCTTCACAAGTACGTCGGTACACAAATGCACTTTGTGACACAAGTGACGGTACGCATTTCAGATTACACACATAACCTGCGTACCAGTTAGTGCACCCCTGTACTACAGCAAAAGTATTCTCCGTCTGGACTTCTTGCAACAACACCACGCCGTTATCAAAGATGTTCTATTGAGAAGACGATCACTACGTGACAAAAGTTTTCAAAACCGTGGCTACTGAAATCAATCTTACTAACTGCTGTCTGTGCAATTTACTCTGCGCGAGTTGGCAGACTTTAATTTGCTTACTTTAACATCATTTTTCATGGTGGGGCTAAGCCATTTCTTGGTATGGGTGTAGCCTACCCCAGCCATACCCTGGCGCTGCCACTGGTGGCACGTATGGGGCGGGCCATTCTGCACATGCGTTAAATGCGTTAAATATTTTAACGCAATTAATTCAAAAAATGAATTACCGCCGTTAACGCGATAATTTTGACAGCACTAATATATATATATATATATGAGTCCGACCCTTGTCAATTAACTACGGGGGTCCCTCAGGGCTCTGTTCTTGGTCCCCTCCGCTTCTCCCTGTACACAAACTCGCTCGGATCAGTCATTAGCCCGCATGGTTTTTCTTACCACTCCTACGCTGATGACACCCAATTAATTCTGTCCTTTCCCCGCTCAGAGACCCAGGTCGTTGCACGCATCTCTGCTTGTCTAGCTGACATCTCTCAGTGGATGTCTGCTCACCTCAAGCTCAACCTTGACAAGACTGAGCTGCTCTTCCTCCTGGGAAAAGATTGTCCCACTCTTGACCTAACAATCAACATCGGCACCTCAGTTGTTTCCCCGACTCAGACTGCAAGGAATCTGGGTGTGACCCTAGATAACAACCTGTCCTTCACTGCAAACATCGCTGCTACAACCCGTTGCTGCAGATACACGCTTTACAACATCAGGAAGATACGTCCCCAGCTGACTCAGAAAGCGACTCAGGTTCTGGTCCAGGCTCTCGTCATCTCACGCCTAGACTACTGCAACTCCCTCCTGGCTGGTCTACCTGCATCCGACCTCTGCAGCTCATCCAGAATGCAGCGGCTCGTCTGGTCTTCAACCTTCCTAAATTCTCCCACACCACTCCGCTCCTCCGCTCCCTTCACTGGCTTCCGGTAACTGCTAGAATCCACTTCAAGACACTGGTACTTGCTTACCATGCTGCGAATGGATCTGGCCCTTCCTACATCCAGGACATGGTTAAACCGTACACCCCAGCGCGTGCACTACGCTCTGCATCAGCCAAACGACTCGTTGCGCCCTCGCTGCGAGGGGGACCCAAGTTCCCATCGGCGAAAACACGTGGGTTTGCTTTCCTGGCTCCAAGATGGTGGAATGAGCTCCCCATTGACATCAGGACGGCAGATAGCTTGCACATCTTCCGGCGCAAACTGAAAACTCATCTCTTTCGACTCCACTTCGAGCGTTAGAACTATTAACGAAGCACTTTTATACTAATAAAGGACTGGCTTACCTAAAGCCAGTTGAGTAGCACTTGAAATGTTTGGCTCTATGAAACCTGATGTACTTATATGATTCTGTTTTCTTCAAGGTTGTGTCTTCCTGGTCGAATGTACTTATTGTAAGTCGCTTTGGATAAAAGCGTCAGCCAAATGCAATGTAATGTAATGTAATATATATATATATACAGTGCAATAATTATTTCACGCTAAATGAAGCTCTGTTGGATGCTTCACAAAGTGTGGTCCGCGGACCACTGGTGGTCCGTGAGCACCCCCCAGTGGTCCGTGAGTATATCGGTAACATTTCACATTTGAAATAAATAAATACATTTGAGTTTTCCGCACTCTCGTGGGAATATCTCCGCAATGGAGCGAGGTTAAGTTTCACTTTCGATTGCATGATATAGCCCAGCGCAACACCTTCATCACACATGTTGCCACTTGTTTGTACCATTTTCAGGCGATTTGTATAAATGATATTTTATTTATATATGTGTCTTTTGATATTTGTGGAGTTAGGTGGTCCGCGAGTGTTTTTTTATTGGTTAAGTGGTCCTTGGTATGAAAAAGTTTGAGAAACACTGCACTAGATCCTGTTACAGCGTAATATAAGTACATAACGATTGATGTGGACATTAGCATAATTACTAGCTAGCCGCTAGCTGCTAACTGCTGCCTCGTTAATATCAAATCCATCATAATAACAAATCTTTACCATGCTGTCATGAACGCACGGTGCTGTTACGTGTACACAAATTGACGTGCTTGATGTGAACGAGCATGTTGGTTAAAGTTGCGCATGCGCTATGAGCGCACATACGGGTAATTCTCAGGCATGCCGGGTAATCTGTGACGTTTCACTCTCTCAAAAGTTGGGCCATTTTATCATGCGCTAATGAGCAACTCCCACGCTGTATCCAGTTCTTATTATACATCCATGGTCGTAGCCCCTCAGTCTGGCTGTTATGCCCCAAAAATAATTGTACGTCCTACGGCCACCATGGCCTTTGGGGCCCTCACACTGTTAAAAGTTGCTTTAAAAGCGTCAGAACAGTGGTTTCTGAACTGCATTATGCTGCGTTCACAACGGACGCGATGCGAATATTCTCATCGCTCTAACCGCTGGAGTTTCACCACGGCTGTCAGCTGTATTTACTCCTGTCATTCAAACAGGACGCGCTGGAGAGGGGGAGGGGCTTATATCCATGTAAATACTGTGGTGGAAACCAACTACGACCAAATTAACCTATGTTACCGTGATTTAATTGTATTACACGTTTCAAAATGATGCCGAAGTAACTAAATACTGATAACGGTTCGTAAAAAACATGCTTTAATGCTTTGACAAGTGTGCAGACAAGACGGCATGCAAAACCTTTTAAAATGCGCGTTTTGTGAATGGAGATTGGATCGATCAGGCTAAACCAGTGTTTCTCAAACTTTTTCATACCAAGGACCACTTAACCAATAAAAAAACACTCGCAGACCACCTGACTCCACAAATATCAAAAGACACATTGTTTTTCTAGAACAGATTACAAATCGCCTGAAAATGGTACAAACAAGTGGCAACATGTGTGATGAAGGTGTTGCGCTGGGCTATATCATGCAATCAATAGTGAAACTTAACCTCGCTCCATTGCGGAGATATTCCCACGAGAGTGCGGAAAACTCAAATGTATTTATTTATTTCCAAATGTGAAATGTTACCGATATACTCACGGACCACTGGGGGGCGCTCACGGACCACCAGTGGTCCGCGGACCACACTTTGAGAAGCACTGGGCTAAACTAACGTTGTAGCTGCTCCGTCCACACTCACAACAACGTCCTAAAGACAGAATTAAAGCAGCGACTGTATTCGTCATGACAGAGACCGTCTGTGATTTGTATTTTTTTAACTTTTGTCTAGTTTCTGAACAGATATGAGGAGCTGTGAGGAGTTGATTAAAGAGACACACACACACACACACACACACACACTTTTGCATTTCAAAGTATTGCTTGTTCATAGAGTTGGATGTTGGAGCTTCACTGTACACTGCTGAATGATGTATGTGCAGAGTTTGACCCTTGAAGGCTGTTCTGAAATGGAATATATTTGTTACATATTAAGTAAAGTATTTCATTTTATATACGGTAATACTAAGGAGGCATAGGCCTATATGATGATACGATTAAAAATGATATTAAAAAAGTGATTTGTTTTTTGTCATTAGAAAGTGAAGTTATTTATTTGTAAGCTCCAAATCCAAAATGTTTCCTCAATGGCCTTTGTGCCCTGGCATGTGACCTTTGCGAGCTGACAAAATGTGTGACACCAAAGGCTAAATGGCCTTGCCCCTAAAATGACGAAAATCCAAGCCTGCGTGGCAGACAGGGACAATGAAAAAACATGGATACAAATCAAAGAAAACGAAAAGAAAAAGGTGGGGCCGAGAAGGCAAGAGAAAAAAAGGTGAAGTCACTCGCAGGTGAAGCATATAAATGTCGCAAATTGACAGACCTTTTTGGCAGCAGCGCTGCTACAAGCACTATCAGCAGCAGCTTAGAACAAGTGCAAGATGATGAAGAGAATGATGAGGGCAAGAGTTCAGATATACAGCCAGCCTCCTGCGTTCATGATGAGGGACAGAGTTGAGCTGGTGGAAGAACCATCTCAACTGGCACATACAAGTGCAGGGCAAGAGCAAGAGGTGGGTGAGAATTATCCCTTGAACTCAGTGGCGTTTTCTCCTGGAGGCCAAGGGAAGCCAGGCTTCCCCTGTTTTTTTGGATTGTAGTTATAATTTTAATAAATAAATAAAAACACTTCGTTTAGTTTCGGTAATTATTCTGCCGGCCCGTCTCTCCCACCATTCTCATTGAGTATTTTACAAAGAGTGAAACAGCGCCCCTCTAGATGTAATGGTGAAACAGTAGATTGCACTCTCTGTTGCGAGAGGAGAATAGCCTAAATTGGCTTCCCTTGGTGAAAAGAAATTGAGGGATTTACCAATCAGATGAGGCTCACATCATGCCTCACAATCCAATCAAATCACATCAACTTCAGTTCGTACCGTAACTGTCATCACCGCCCTTAAAAAGTAGCAAGCAACTGAAGCAATTGCAATTATGGAGGGTGGAGATTTGGAGTATTTCATCAAACATAATTTTACTAAACTTCCGCTACACAGCAGCAACTAAAATGTAAATCTGATGACAGGCCAATGCCCAAACTGGAGCTGTGTACAGAGAGGAAAAAAGGAGCGAATCGGACGTAAAACTTTAAATAATAAACAGCGGACTTCTAACATTTGACATTTCATGTGGCCGGACAGTTCAGGAGGAAGATAGTCAGAGAAAACAGAACAAGAATGGACAACTCGACCCTCTGCTCACTCCTTTCCTGTAAATTAAACTATACAGGTCCAGCCCACACATACAGTATGACAGCGCAGTTGCTCATTCCATCTCTCCTTGTTTCCTGCTACGCTCTTGTTTGACAAGCTGAATGTTGACTGGTGTTTGACTGAAGTAAGCTCTGTGAAAAGTTCCAGTTATTAACTCGGTATTTACAAAGCTGTCATCTCCACATTTGGAGAAAGTTAAAAGCCGTTTGACAGCAGCACATCTGCATATTTCACAGAAGGCTCGTTTAGTGGTTTTGCAAATAATTAACCACTCTCTGTTTTCATACCAGTCTGCATTGAAGTACCTTTCTCTTTGCCCAAATAAGCTTTTATTTGCCCGTCTCAATGTCCCGACAACAAACCTCCATGCAGTCCGAACCAGCCTGTTTCGGTTCAACGATGCCGGCGGCGGCGGTTTTGACAGCCTCTGCGGCCGCAGAGCTGCTGCTTTTGGGTTCATCTGCGCTGGTTCTATGGTTGAAGGACCAGGCTCCGGAGTTGCGTTCTATATAGGTTAACGGCTGACACACACAGAACAACGGAACAAATAACGTAAACAACGTAACAAATAAACACATCTAAGCTTTGTTATTGGTTGTAATGTACATAGATACATTTGAATGGTGTGACAATGTCCTATTTGATTGGATTACAATGTACATATTCTTCCTGTTATGTCTGCCTGCTTTATTTTACCTAATGCAAAGTGACCTGCTGCTCCATCGAAATCAGTCGCATTGACCCGAAGACACATTTTGAGCTGTATACACTGTTGGAAAGAGGAGATTCCTAGCTTTCTAATGATATCAGGATTGTTGTTGTTCTCCAAATATTAAGCTAAATATGTCACATTATATAATGACTGTCACCGAGTCATCATGTTGAGAAAAAGGCCTTCAAAGTTTCCTCTTCTCTGGAATCCATCGATCTGATTGATTATTAGTGGAGCAAATGATCAAAGTAGTACGGAGGGAAGATATTTTCGTTTGGATTACTGGTCTGGGGGAAGCTCGCGAGTGTGTGTGTTTGTGTATTTTTGCGTTTGTGTTTGTTTCCCGGGGAAAACACTCACGAGAAACACCGGCTGTGACGTCAAGTTACTCCGTTCTCCGCTCCGTTAAAAGCTTCAAAGTTGTTTTTATCATCTGAATTTGCCGAAACAAGTTTAATATTCTGAAAGCCAAGATGAAAACAAACTGTAACGGACCCTGCCGTGTTATCTATGATTACTCTGCCTTACATTCATAATTCAGCGGAGGGAGGGGGAGCGGCGCTGTGGAAAAGCAGAGTGGCGAGTGAGAGCTGTCATCTTCCCTTTACAAGCTTCAAAAATGCCTGTAGCTAATGAGATTGAATATAACAATCAAAAATAACAAAATATACACAGCTAGATCAGATCGCGTTTTAGATGCGACTTTAGAGTAGAGGGGAATTATTGAAACGGGATGTGTACAGTGTTCCGCGGCATTCGCTGCTGCGAAAATGTGGGGCAGGGCTGTAAAGTGGGGGGGCCAATGGCCCCCTGGCCCCCCCCCCCCGCTTCCGGCGCCCTTGCTCCTGTGCACATTCTGTGCCCCGCGCGCACACTGGAGAACTGCGCAAAATCGGCTGATCACAACATCAGCCCCCCCCCCCCCCGTCGACGTTCCCGAAGTACTCCACTAGCATTGTTATGTACACTTTGAAATGTTTTTTTCAATAAGGTAACAGGGATTTTCAAATGAATTGTATTCATTCACTTGACAGGGACAGTATACATCTTCTTAGCTGAGTTGCAGTGAATGTATATCTGTAGTCCCTGGACAGTAAACAGAGAATGACAGCTCAGTTGAGAGAGTACATTCTTGGAATGAAATTATTTACTGGGATAGTTGGACTTACTACTTAGAAACAGGATGGGTTGAAGGATAAAGGTTTGTGCTGCTTTTAAAGCAATTCACATAGGTATAGGGGCCATTTTGAGAGCTATTATAGGGCAGCAAAAGAAAAAAACAAAAGGGTCCCAGGGGAGCAGAGTGATTTGTGTTTTTTAAAGCTCAAACACAAATCACTAAATAACTTCTGAGTTACTGATGTGGTTTAGAGTTTGTTACCTTGTCAAACCTTTCTTGTTGCACTGTTGAGACGAAACTAACCCGGACAAAGAACTAGCTAATCAAGACAACAACAATGTTTATCATAAAACAGCTTGTGATATATAGTTTGACAAGCTAGCCAACTAATTCATACATTTGGATTGTATTTACCTAATGTTGATAATAGCGACTTCAAGCTTTGCATCTGGCGTTAGTTGGTGTTATGGCCTGCCACATAATGTATTTTGCAATACTGTCTCATACTTGACAAACACACATTTGGTTTAAACATATGTTTAAACATATACGCTTTGGTTTTAGCTCACACATGAGGGCGATCTACTTGCCAGAACACCCGATGAACTACGTTGTACTAGCTTGTGCTGTTTATGGCTGTGTGGTCAACGTGACTATGCTGAACTTTTGTGGCACACATAGACAGCAGCTGAACTGCTACTGCCAGCCCTCAAAAGATCACTTTCACTGTCTCTTCAATGTTTTTGCCCAGAATTGCATTCATCACAGTTCACCAGATCCCTCTGGTCTTTCATCTAAGCCCCTTGGAAGTGCATCAGGCGTTCAATGTGGCCAAACGGTGGACATCCATGTCAGTCAGCTGAGGCCGAAAAATACATGGAGGGCAGCATATGTTGCTCCAAAATCTGTCTGTGCCTTTCAGCATTAATCCGAGTCCGAGTGGAAACAGTCGTGAGTAAATCTGATTTAGTCAGAAATCGGGAGAAATGCGACCCCGGGAGGAAACCGGGAGAGGGCTATGAAATCGGGAGGGTTGGCAAGTATGCCCCCCATACCATCACAGTTGTTGGCTTTGAACTTTACGCTGAAAACAATCTGGATGGTCCTTTTCCTCTTTAGCCGGAGGACACAACGTCCATGATTTCCAAAAACTATTAGGAATGTGGAATCATCAGACCACAGCACACTTTTCCAGTCTGTGTCATTCCATCTCCGATGAGCTCGGCCCAGAGGAGCCGGCGGAGTTTCCGGGTGTCGTTGATATATGGCTTTGGCTTTGGTAGAGTGTTAACCTTCACTTGTAGACGTAGTGACGAACTGTGTTCACTGACAATGGTTTTCTGCAGTGTTCCTGAGCTCACGTGGTAATTTCCTTTACAGGATGATGTCGGTTTATAATGCAGTGCTGCCTGAGGGGTCAAAGGTCACGGGTTCAATGTTGGTTTTCGGCCTTGCAGCTTAGTGCAGAGATTTCAACCAGATTCTCTGAATCCTTTGATGATATTATGGCCTGTAAGTGATGAAATCCCTAAATTCCTTGCAATTGCATGTTGAGAAACGTTGTTCTTAAACTGTTGGACTATTTGCTCATGCAGTTGTTCACAAAGTGGTGAACGCCCTCCCTTGCTTGGGAACGACTGAGCCTTTCTGGGATGCTCCTTTTATACCCAATCATGACACTCACCTGTTTCCAGTTAACTTGTTAATGTTCCAAACAGGAGTTTTTTCAGCATTCCTCAACTTTCTCAATCTATTGTTGCCCCGGTCCCAGCTTTTTTTTAACATGTTGCAGGCAAATTCAAAATAAGTGAATATTTGCAAAAAACATAAAGTTGCATTACATATATTAGATGTCTTTGTAGTATATTCCATTGAATATAGGTCGAAAAAGATTTGCAAATCAAAAAACTTCATTGGAATTTAGGGTTTGTCCATCAAGGGTTATCAAGGTCAATTCTCTCTCCGAAAAAAAAAAAAAATGAACTTGCTACTTTTCTTACAGTGGACACACACACACACTATTTACAGACATGCACAAATAATTATCCATAGCCATATGGAATGATAGCCATGGCTGAAGACACACACACACACACACACACACACAGCTAACTGACTTCAGTGAGGATGATGAAATAATGATGATGGGACTTCCAGGCCTGGACATTAGAGCTTGCTTCTCAACTGTTATGCTGCGTGACTTATAATAGGTTGACGTCAGCATCCCCATACAATTCCCGTTAAGAGAGGTGTGTGTGTGTGTGTGTGTGTGTGTGTGTGTGTGTGTGTGTGTGTGTGTATGTGTGTGTGTGTGTGTGTGTGTATGTGTGTGTGTGTGTATGTGTGTGTGTGTGTGTGTGTGTGTGTGAGAGAGAGAGGGAATTTTACTGTCAATCCCTGTGTTTCCTCCAGAGGGAGTTTCTCTCCAACCCAGCACTCCCATGATGACACCCATTACTACATGGAGTAAGTACATGGAGGGTAGTAGATTATTGATTTACTGGGTTGTGTATGCTGATCCTAAACCATGTGCAAAATAGTTTTTTTAACACTCATAACCAAGCAACCTGTGCTACTGGATGTGTTTGGAAAGCAGCATGCTTTAGATCTATTGCAGCCTTTTGTAACTCAGCCAGCAGGGGTCTGGGCTCCAGAGTATTCCTCTACATTCCAGCCAGATTGCCCTCAAACAGGGAAAAAAGCAGCATGTAGTGTTTTCAAATACTATACCTAAAGTCTAAAGACACCTAAAGCTACCGTTTGATTTCGTCAGAAGGCAAAAAAATGACATGTTCAATTAGGGCTGCACGATATTGAAAAAAACTGATTTTTTGCGATATATATTGCGGGTTTTTTAACTTTAACCGGATGAAGGATTTTAGTCACGGACGTCTGGATCTTAACTGGTTGACTCATCATACCTTAAGTCATGATCTAACATGTCATGATAATGCAGGTTGCTTCCCCTCAAATAAGGGGGTTCATCTGTGAATGAAGAAGAGAAGAACCTTTTTGTATCCAAAATAGTTCCAGATGGCAGATGTTGCTTTTCTTTTTGGAAGTAAATCTTCATTCTCGCCGGTATTGTCCTCATGTTCCTCGCTCATTTTTTAACTGTGTTTTGATGGTCTGCAAACTAGCGGGGCGGGGCCTGCTGTGATCTGATCAAGAATGATTGTGATTGTTGGTTTGCTGTGCATGCAGAGCCTGCATGTCACTCACTCAGGTACCCCTGACATGAGAGCCGAGCAAGTTTTCCTTTTGTAGCAAGCAGCAAAATAATTGTAACATGACATGTTTGAGTTAATTTACCTACTTAATATCGCACGTCCTAAAAAAAAAAAAAAGAATAAAAACCGCATGTCCTTGCGATATCGCGGTTATCGCCATGACACGATATATCGTTCAGCTATGTTCAATACAACGGCACAATAGAGCATCTTCGTGGAAAACTATAGGCAAAAAAGGAACCATTGCAGGATGTTGCAACAATATAATTTCATTTAGTTGACACATACAAAATAAATGCTAGTGTCTACCTATGTGTAGATGTGATGCATGTGTAAATTACTTCAGTATAATACTTTATTTGAATGAGTGTTTTAAAAACTACTACCGGATTTAATGAAAAAGCTTTTTACCTACATTAAAACCCATGTGGAAAGAGGCTTGATTTATTTTCAAGAGTTAATATGCAAGCGTAAAAGGCAAAGCCGTGTTTCAATCCAGACATTTTTAAGTGAACTATTACATTACATGTTACTTGCTAGACACTTTAATCCAAAGCGATTTACATACTCAATACTATGGACAATCCCCACAGGAGCAATTTGGGGTGAAGTGTCTTGCCCAGGGACACAACGACATGCTGACTGCAGTGCGGTTTGAACCTGTGCTCCCTTGATCCGAACACCAACGCTATATCCACTGCGCCACACGCCTCCTGTATCTAAAAAAAGTAATCAAAATGTGTTGCGGTGTGCAGGAAGCAGGACCCAAATGCAGATTTAAGTGACAAAATAATTCCTTTATTTCAAGGCTACAATATTCAGAGACAGAACAGAACACTCACCGCAGTTTACTCACAACACAAGACGAACCGACACTGAACACAGGAAGAGACAAGACTAAATACAGGAAGGGGTAATCACAAGACGAGACACAGCCGGGCAGGGGAGGAGAAACACAAGGGCCACAGGTGAAAACAATCAGACAACTAGACACACCAGGGAAACTAACGACGGGAGGAAAAACACAGGAAGAAGGACCAGACAATATACAAGGATGAAAATACCCATAACCAGACATACAAAACTACAACACAGACAGATCCTAACAGTACCCCCCCCCCCCTCAAGGGATGGATCCCAGACGTCCCAAAACAAAACCACAAAAAGTCCAAAACCACAAGCAGGGTGGGTGGAGGGGGTCCGGAGGAGGGACGTATCACTAGGCCACCAGGGTGGGTGGAGGGGGACCGGAGGAGGGACACAAAACTAGGGGGTCTGGAGGACGGGCTTGGGCTGACAGCCCAGGGGCAAGGCAGAGCTTGAAAAGGGGGTTATGGAGGGGCGAAGGCAGTGACAGGAAGAGTCAGGGGGCCGGGCCCGAGGGCGAGGACCGCGGCACTCAGGGGGCAGGGTTCGAGGGCGAAGACCGCGGCTCACAGGGGGCCGGGCTCGAGGGCGAAGACCGCGGCTCACAGGGGGCAGGGCTCGAGGGCGAAGACCGCGGCTCTCAGGGGGCCGGGCTCGAGGGCGAAGACCGCGGCTCTCAGGGGGCCGGGCAGAACCCGGTGTCGGCCGGACAGGAACCGGCGCTGGTGGGACAGGCCTCGGCAGGATCCCCCACAGAAGAGGACCAGGAGTTGGCTGGACCCCCACCAGGAGGGCAGTCGGCGGGACCCCCAACGGGACAGGACACAGGATTGGCAGGACCCCCGGCAGGAGAGCAGCCGGCGGAACCTCCAACAGGACAGGACACAGGGTTGACAGGACCCCCAGCAGAAGGGCAGTCGGCGGAACCTCCAACAGGACAGGACACAGGGTTGGCAGGACCCCCGGCAGAAGGGCAGTCGGCGGGACCCCCAACGGGACAGCACACAGGGCTGGCAGGACCCCCGGCAGGAGAGTAGTTTGCGGGACCTCCAACGGGACTGGACATGGAGCCGGAAGGACCCCCAGCGGAACCTCCATCGGCATAGGACATGGGATTGGCAGGACCCCCGGCAGGAGAGTAGATGGTGGGACCCCCAACGGGACAGGACATGGGATTGGCAGGACCCCCGGCAGGAGAGTAGACGGCGGGACCTTCAACGAGACAGACATGGAGTTGGCAGGACCCCCAGCGGAACCTCCAACGGACCAGGACATTGGTTAGGGACTTGAGACGTGACTCAAGTAGGGACTCGAGAGGAGACTCGAGAGGGGAACCAAGGGGGAACTCGAGAGGGGAACCAAGGGGGAACTCGAGAGGGGACTCGAGAGGGGACTCCAGAGGGGACTAGAGGAGAGACTAGTGGAGGAACTCGAGAGGGGACTTGAGAGGGGAACTAGAGAGGGGACTAGAGGAGAGAGGAGGACTAGAGGAGGGACTAGAGAAGGGAACTTAAGAGGGGACTCGAGAGGGGAACTAGAGAAGGGACTAAAGGAGGGAACTCGAGAGGGGACTCCAGAGGGGACTAGAGGAGAGACTAGAGGAGGGGCTAGAGGAGGGACTAGAGAAGGCACTCGAGAGGGGACTCGAGGGGGAACTGGAGAGGGGACTGTGGCAGCTGGGGCCGGGACTGGGGCCGGGACCATGGCTGCTCGGGCCAGAACTGGGGCTGAAACCATGGCTGCTGGGGACTGTACTAGGTCTGGAACCATGGCTGGAAATATGGCTGTATGATCCAGTTCTGAAGCCGGAAACATGGCTGTAAGGTCCGGTTCTGAAGCCGGAAACATGGCTGTAAGGTCCGGTTCTGAAGCCGGAAACATGGCTGTAAGGTCCGGTTCTGAAGCCGGAAACATGGCTGTAAGGTCCGGTTCTGAAGCCGGAAACATGGCTGTATGGGCCGGCTCTGAAGCCGGAAACATGGCTGCTAGGACCGGTACCTGAGTACGAGCTGGCTTCCTGACCTTGCGTCTTTTAGAAGTCTTTTGGAGGCTCCGTGGACCTCCAAACGCCAGGCGGGATCCCAAGAAAGGGTCAGAGAATGGAGACTGGCACTCAGGGCTGCGTGAGAAAACTCTGAGAAACTCAGGCAATGAGCCTCTCAACCATGGCATGTTGTCCACCTCCATTTGTGCCTTTTTGAGGACAGCCTCTTTGTCCCTTTTAGCCAAGGTTCTACTCCATACAGCATAATGACACTGAAGAGTGTACTCTAGGGATAACAAGTCCAAATCAAAATTAAAATCCGCTGGGTCCATTGTTGGTCGGTTCGTAAAGTTACGGTGTGCAGGCAGCAGGACCCAAATGCAGATTTAAGTGACAGGGGCTCTGTCTCTGTCTCTCAAGGCTACAATATTCAGAGACAGAACAGAACACTCACCGCAGTTTACTCACAACACAAGACGAACCGACACTGAACACAGGAAGAGACAAGACTAAATACAGGAAGGGGTAATCACAAGACGAGACACAGCCGGGCAGGGGAGGAGAAACACAAGGCCACAGGTGAAAACAATCAGACAACTAGACACACCAGGGAAACTAACGACGGGAGGAAAAACACAGGAAGAAGGACCAGACAATATACAAGGATGAAAATACCCATAACCAGACATACAAAACTACAACACAGACAGATCCTAACAAAATGTTTAATATAAACTTACTCCAGGTGATTTTTTTTCTTGATAAAGACTTCATACTAAAGACTTCATGCTTGAATGAGTATATAATTGGACCAAACAATCTATCAATTAATATCTAATAAACACAACAGTGTGAGGCTAGCAGCCTTGAGGAAACAAAGCTGTCCATTTTAGGAAAACTTTCCCAATTACAGCCATTTTAAAAGCACACATCATTTAAAGACTTTTTATCTTTTATTTTTCACTCTAATTATCTTTCCACTCTGCAAGTTGAACGTTCAAGAAATGACAGCTCCTGAATTTGAAACGGTTGCCTTGTTTGATGAGAATTAAACCATTGTAAAACACTTCTAAGAGAGTCAGTATTCTTGGGGGTTGAAAGTAGTTTTGCTTGCTAAGTTGTGTTGATAGGGAGCCGTCTGAAAGCACATACAATGGAATTAGTTCAGAATGAGGAAGGGGTTGCCAGCTTGGGGGACGTGTTAAAATTTGGCAGCACAGTGGGCACCTTTAAATAATGTGGCCAGGCAATTTTTTCAAGAAGCTGTCACTACAACACTTCACAAACTTTGAATAACCTCAAATACAACCGAACACACACACACACACACACACACACACACATCTGTGCATTGACATTCCCATGGATGTAAACAACCAAATCCAGAGCAGCCCCTCACGTGTCTCTCCACCCTGTTTTGCTTGATAGTGGAGTGTGTGTAATTCCTGCCCTCCCCCAATAAACACGTTTTTTATTATTTATAAAAATAAATATTTGTTATTATAAATAAACTGTGAACTTTAATGCTACGATGTATGTGCAACACACTCTCACTCCATAATCGTCCAGGAGCGACGTTTGGTCAGGGTCCCGTGGCGTGCAGTTGTGACGCTCCTAGGCTCCTTCATTACATTACATTACATTGCATTTAGCTGACGCTTTTATCCAAAGCGACTTACAATAAGTGCGTTCGACCAACAAAATACAAACTTGAGGAAAACAGAATCATATAAGTACATCAGGTTTCATAGAGCAAAAACATTTCAAGTGCTACTCAACTGGCTTAAGATAAGCCAGTCCTTTATTAGTATATAAGTGCTTTGTTAATAGTTCTATCGCTCGAAATGGAGTCGAAAGAGATGAGTTTTCAGTCTGCGCCGGAAGGTGTGTAAGCTATCTGCTGTCCTGATGTCAATGGGGAGCTCATTCCACCATTTTGGAGCCAGGATAGCAAACCCACGTGTTTTTGCTGATGGGAACTTGGGTCCACTTCGCAGCGAGGGTGCAGCGAGCCGTTTGGTTGATGCAGAGCGGAGTGCACGTGCTGGGGTGTACGGTTTAACCATGTCCTGGATGTACGAAGGGCCAGATCCATCCGCAGCATGGTACGCAAGTACCATTGTCTTGAAGTGGATTCTAGCAGTTATCGGAAGCCAGTGAAGGGAGCGGAGGAGCGGCGTGGTGTGGGAGAATTTAGGAAGGTTGAAGACCAGGCGAGCAGCTACATTCTGGATGAGCTGCAGAGGTCGGATGGCACATGCAGGTAGACCAGCCAGGAGGGAGTTGCAGTAGTCTAGGCGTGAGATGGCGAGAGCCTGGACCAGAACCTGCGTCGCTTTCTAGGTCAGCTGGGGACGCATCCTCCTGATGTTGTAAAGCGTGTATCTGCAGCAGCGGGTTGTAGCAGCGATGTTTGCAGTGAAGGACAGGTTGTTATCTAGGGTCACACCCAGATTCCTTGCAGTCTGAGTCGGGGAAACAACAGAGGTGCCGATGTTGATTGTTAGGTCAAGAGTGGGACAATATTTTTCCGGAAGGAAAAGCAGTTCAGTCTTGTCAAGGTTGAGCTTGAGGTGATGAGATGTCAGCTAGACAAGCAGAGATGCGTGCGACGACCTGGGTCTCTGAGCGGGGAAAGGACAGAATTAATTGGGTGTCGTCAGCGTAGCAGTGGTAAGAAAAACCATGCGGGCTAATGACAGATCCGAGCGAGTTTGTGTACAAGGAGAAGAGGAGGGGACCAAGAACAGAGCCCTGAGGGACCCCTGTAGTTAATTGACAAGGGTCGGACTCGGACCCTCTCCAAGTAACCCTGTAGGTGCGGTCTTTGAGGTATGAGGTGAGGAGGGAAAGTGCAGAGCCTGAAACTCCAAGTTCTTGGAGAGTGCGAAGGAGGATCTGATGATTCACCGTGTCGAATGCAGCAGACAGGTCCAAAAGGATGATGACAGAAGAGAGGGAGGCTGCTTTAGCAGTGTGCAGGTCCTCAGAGACAGCAAGGAGAGCAGTTTCTGTGGAGTGACCTGCCTTGAAACCAGACTGGTGCGGATCCAGAAGGTTATTCTGATGGAGATAACAGGAGAGTTGTTTAAAGACAGCGCGTTCAAGTGTTTTAGACAGGAACGGGAGGAGAGAGACAGGCCTGTAGTTTATAACATCAGACGGGTTGAGAGTGGGTTTCTTTAGGAGAGGGTTTACTCTTGCCTCCTTGAGACTGTTTGGAACGTGACCAGAAGTTAGAGAAGTGTTGATGAAATGGGTGAGAAACGGTAGAATATCAG
The DNA here is from genome assembly GCF_902827175.1 of Gymnodraco acuticeps. NCBI lineage: Eukaryota > Metazoa > Chordata > Actinopteri > Perciformes > Bathydraconidae > Gymnodraco > Gymnodraco acuticeps. Next base: position 383,328 of record NW_022992202.1, on the reverse strand, counting down.
GAGCGATAGTCTGAAGGAGGTGTGAAGGGATAGGGTCCAGAGGACTGGTGGTAGGGCGGGCAGAGGTAATGAGGGTAAGAACCTCACTTGGAGCGAGAGGGGAAAAGGAGGTCAGTGTGTGGGTGAAAGGAGGGTCTAGTGACCCAGCGGTGAGTAGAGGTGAGTCAGAAAAAGAAGAGCGAATATCATCAACCTTTTTTTCAAAGTGGTTAACAAAGTCGCTTGACAGAAGGGAGGAGGGGGAAGGGGCTCTGGGAGGGTCCAGGAGGGAGGAGAAGATGGAAAATAGTTTTTTGGGATTGGAATAGGAAGATTGGATCTTATCTTGAAAGAAAGTGCTTTTTGCCTAAGAGATCGAAGCAGAGAAAGAGGAGAGGAGAGCCTGATAGGTTAGGAGGTCGTCACGGTGTTTGGATTTCCACCATTTCCGCTCTGCTGCCCGAAGGACGGTTCTATTAGCACGCAGTACATCATTTAGCCAGGGAGCAGGAGGGGACTGACGAGCCTGCCGAGATGTGAGAGGACAGAGAGAGTCCAGAGTGGATGAGAGAGTAGAGAGGAGAGTTTCTGCAGCAGAGTTTGGAGGCAGGAGTTGGAACGAGTCAGAGGAAGGGAGGGCTGAGAGCACCGATGAGGCAAAGGTAGAGGGGGAGAGGGAACGAAGGTTACGGCGGACAGGTGCAGGATGAGAAGAGATTAGTTTGTTATGTTTGGAAAGGGGTAGAGAGAATTAAATGAAGAAGTGATCGGATGTGTGGAGCGGGTTTACACAGAGGTTAAAAGTAGTACAGTTCCTTGAGAATATGAGATCAAGGACATTGCCAGCTTTATGAGTTGGTTGGGATGGAGACAGTGAGAAAGCAAAGGCGGTTAACAGAGATGTTAGTTCGTCTATCTTCCCTGTCTGGAGGTTGAAGTCTCAGAGAAGTACAGCGGGAGGGCCAGTTTCAGGGATGTGTGAGAGGAGATTATCTAATTCCTCCAAGAAGTCCCCCAAGGCGCCTGGTGGACGGTAGAGAACAACAATGGTTAATTGTATAGGATGGGTTACTGTGACGGCATGGAATTCAAAGGTGGAAGGAGTGAAGTTAGGTAGCTTGAAGAGGGAAAAGCTCCATTTGGGAGAGAGCAGGAGACCAGTGCCACCTCCTCTGTCAGTGGGTCTGGGTGTATGGGAGAAGGAATATGCTGTGGAGAGAGCTGCTGGGGTGGATGTGTTGGATGGAGTAATCCAGGTTTCAGTGAGAGCAAGGAAATCCAGAGACTGCAGGGAGGCGTAGCCAGAGATGAAGTCAGCCTTAGGAACAGCTGACTGGCAGTTCCACAGGCCGCCTGAAACTAGATGTTGGATCTCAGTGGAGCATGTGGGATAGACGAGAGCAGGCCGGTTATATCGATTACGAGATACACGGGGCCAGTGATAATTGCGAGAAGACACATAAACAGGAATGGAGAAAATACACATGATTATAGCATTAGGGGCTAAACAACCAAATAAAATAAAACACCAGCGATACTTTAGCTCAATCAAAGTAGGATTTGCCTCCTCTTTGCCTCCCTCGTGACTCCCGCAGGAATCCAATGTCTTTGTCAGTCTTAGCCTGTCTGACGCTGAAGCTGACGCTCCAGGAAAGTGCTACCTAAAATGGACACCTGATTGCTGAGTTCTCACAGCTTTGGGGCCACGTCCCTTTAATTAGTTAACTCTCTGCAGCTGGTGGCCCTCAAAAGGAAATCGAGACTGGCTCCCTCCTGACTTGTTATTGTATTTTAAGTGGCCCAATGGTTTTACAATTACATTAAACCCTAAGTTATAAAGTTATGAGTTTAACCCTTAATACAGTTACACCTACTCAATAAAGCTCTTAGTATTGTTTAAATCAAAGTTAACCCTAGCAGTCAGTTAGTTCAGTTTTAAGGTTTCAGTCAAATTACTTGTCCCAAGTTTCTGCCTGACAGATACTGTAGCGGTTTTGAGATTTAAAATCACAATTCCAGTCAGATCAACTACAGAGCATTGATACAGAGTACACACACTGAAACAGAGAAGTCTAAAAACAGAATGTTACTCACACAATTCTAGAAGTCTCCAGTTGCTTTCCTGTCAAAATCGAGGTGCACATAAGCTTCATAAAGGGACGCAAATAGCTTTCAACTGATTGCAATGTATTCCCATCTGCGGCGGGATTTGACGCTCATGGAATCACGGCATTCGTTTGTGTCGGCTGCCCTTAAAGGCAATGTGAGCGTCCATTCCCATTGGATAACGGAGAATTGTACACCCGGAAGTAAGTATTCCCCTTACTGTCGATTGATTTTACAGTGATATCTGCACTACTCATCGACTAAAAAACACCAGATTGCATGTGTGCAATGCTTTTGTATTTTTCCCCTTCGATTCGGAGAAACAAATATTTTTTCGGAGTAAAGGATGGCAGAAGACACTACACTACCCAGAATCCCCAGCTATCGTTTAGGACTACACCATGTGCTCTGTTGAAATAATACCCTAGCAACAAGTAACAAGTAGTTAATAGTTAATTAATAATAAAAGACATTAAGAAAAAGGCATTTTAAACAGTCATTAAAAAGCAACACAATCTACCTGCATTGTATTACTCTAAACGTGTAACAACGTTCTTTTTTTATTCTTTGAAAGTCATCACATGAATGCATTGTAATAAATGGTTCGGCTGCATTAAATATATAACACATCTGTCGTAGTTCTTTATTTTTATTTATCTACAGAGATCGGGCTCAGAATAGACTGGAAACTATTCTTTTACCGTTCAGTTTGAATTTCACAATAAAGTTAGTAATATTTTGTTTTGATATTATTGTTTTTTATTAACTACTAGACCGCTGGGTCATGTTAAGACCATCTTTTCTGTGTTGCTGTGGGTTTTTTCCATCGCTTTTGTGTTACAAATATCAAAACAATAACTAAATATATCCGTCGTAAACTAAACCAGAAACAACAGTATAACCAATCAATGTTGTGTAATTAACAAGGATAATCTGGTGTTTTTTAGTCGATGAGTAGTGCAGATATCACTGTAAAATCAATCGACAGTAAGGGGAATACTTACTTCCGGGTGTACAATTCTCCGTTATCCAATGGGAATGGACGCTCACATTGCCTTTAAGGGCAGCCGACACAAACGAATGCTGTGCTTCCATGAGCGTCAAATCCCGCCGCAGATGGGAATACATTGCAATCAGTTGAAAGCTATTTGCGTCCGTTTATGAAGCTGAAGGAGCCTAGGAGCGTCACAACTGCACGCCACGGACACTGACCAAACGTCGCTCCTGGACGATTATGGAGTGAGAGTGTGTTGGTATGTGATGTCAGTCAGAGTAATACATGAAAAACATGTATGAAATACTATATGACAGTAAAACAAGAATACAGTTTAAGAGGGGAGTGATTTGTAAAATATCCATAAAGAAAAAGTAAATCTGTTTACAGTTCTGTTTTATATGGGTGTTGAGAGATGTGTCCTCCATAGATCTCTTAATTTTGCTCTCAAAGTGCACCAGATTAACTTCAATATTAAAAAAAAAATCTTCCCGAGGGAGCATGCCCCCGGACCCCCCTAGAGGAGGTTAGGTCCACCCCCCACTTAAAAAAAATAGCACTTTACCCCTGCTTACACCTATATGCTGTATCGAGCCTTCATTGTAACAGTCACGGGTATACTGTGTGTGTGCGTGTGGAGAGTGTTGCAGTAGAACATTCCTCTGTAGCGCCTGGTACATTAATGGGAAACCCTACATGTTTGAGCACCCTCTATGAAACGTCAAGCAACCCCACAGCACCCCCAAAAGAAAATCACTGGCCGTGGCACATGACGGTTTTGTGCCCTCCCATGAAAATCATATGCCCTCTCTGTAGATTTGTTCTGGCGCCAGGTCTGGTGTGTGTGAGAAGGGAATGTCTTCCTGTGTGCTGAGAGGTGTGCAGGTTGGCTGCTGTTTGAATACCAGCCTTATTCTGCAAAGAGGGACACACACTGAATCAAAACAGCCTGGCTTTCACATACACACAGCCTGCCTTTTCATCCCCTTTCGCGGCTTCACCGACACACATTTATGGCCTAGCTTTGCTGATCTTATAACCCAAAGATACTGCTGAGGTTAAGGTAGAGCTCTTAAGATATTAGACATCACACAATAAACTGATTTGTGACATCCAGCCCTTTGAAGGTAACTATTCTTGAGCCTCTTAAGACTTGCCAATGCTTTGTTTGCATTGCTATGCAACAATAATGAACTGTATCACCCATTTGATTTCGACCTTTGTTTCAATATACGCTTTCAAATGATCTTATTGCTGCGGAAAGTGATATTTAAGACAATAATGTGATTACAACTTTCTGGCAACATTTCCTGTTTCAACATTTCAATTGTAACCAGAACACTGAGGTCTTCCCAAGCGTAACTCGCTTGTGAAGCAAAAACAAGAGATGTTTTACCAACCAAACTCGGAAGATTGAGAAATAAAATCACACATTTCCACATTTTATTTATCCCTCATAGTCAAATGTTTAAAAAACAAAGGACATGACTCAATGTTCTTAATAGTAATTAGAGTCAAGACAACAATGCCCCCTATGTAGTAACACGTATCCTATACAATATAATATGTATGTTAGATATATCAAGTGTTAAGCCGAGTGAGCTCCGTAATGTCCCGCTAACATGGCACTTAGTCTATATCCAGCATCCAGGGAAACACAGCGGGAAATCCACCTCACACTGTCCGCCCCGGGAGCCTCGGGGGACGGACTCCTGAGCTGCTCGGGAGTCCGCCCTGGCAGAGGGTGTGCCTATTATTCTATAGCTGTGTGCCAATTGGTCCAGACTTAGTGACATCAATAGGCCCCGGAAGAAAAAAATGGAAAAATAAAAATCTCCAACTAGGCGTTCTGGGCAGCATAGACACGTATTTTCTGTGTTAGAGTTTTACTCGCTTCAGGGTGTACTTTGAGTGTTTGTGACTTTGCAGACTGTTTACATGCAGAAAAAGCTACATGACACATAATAATAACCGGAAAAGCATATGATGGGACCTTTAATATCTGTCCTTGCTGATGTTGCTAATGGAGCTGCTGTGAAACAAGAAAGTTGTCAGACTTGAACTGACAATAATGTATGATCGTATGGGTATTGTAATAAGTATAGAGTAATTATTTGCTCAGTGGTGTGTCTGAATAACGAGAAAGGCTGACTTGGATAAGGAGTAGGTTATGGGGGTTATTCCCTATCTTTATTCAAGAGCGTGGTCTTTACATTTGAGAGCATACTTTATTGATTTCACGTTCAGATTATGTATTTCTTTCCCTCAAACCCTGTCCTTGCACTTAGATTTGCTCTGCTTCTGCTCAAACTGTACGCTTGCACTCAGATATATTGCTGCTTACAGATTTCCTGTGTTCTAGCTTAAAACCTTCTCCTCGCACTCAGGCTGTTTCTGTGCGCTCGTGAAATGTCTGCTCCCAGATTTCTGCTGTGCGCGCTTGGATCTTTTGTGCAACAACAAACAAAAAATATGTATTGAAGTCAATGGAGAGAGAAAGATTATCTTTCGATCCCGTTTGAATTGTGCCACGAATTACACATATGATGTTTGTCAATTTAAAAGATAATTTTGCAAGTCAAAAATAAAAATGTGTCGTAAGACTGAAGTAACACATTTGTTTGTGTGAAACGCTCAATGAACTACATCTCTGGTCTCGCAGAACAACACACGTCACCAAGATGGCCGTCACTACTGTCTTGTCAACAAAACGATTGACTACCCTCTAGTGAGGGTAGTCAATCGTTTTGTCACCACAATGAAACACGTCCAGAAGAATGTCATGCAAAGCTTTCTGCCTGCCTTTCTTTGATTCTCTCTGAACTGCCTGGTCTTTTTATTGTTTAATGTCAACCATTTGTGCAGATAGCATGAAGTAGAAAAGATCGGCGATCGCCGATGCTAGCATTAGCATTTCTCCACCGGGCTTAAATTGTGTATTATAGAATGATCACACCGGTGACAGTACCCGTCAAAGGGTTCACGAAATATGACTACTACTCTTACTGTTTAACATTTTGGGTTACTTAATGTTACTTCATGTTAAGGCTAATAAAAATTACAAGGCTGTAATGCTAACTTGATCCAGCCACCCCTGGTCCTCAGTAGCGTGGCGTGGGAAAACAATTAGGGGAAGCCAATAATACGTCCTTTCTTTTGGGTCGGGGGTGTGGTGGTCAATGTAATAACGTAACCAGATGAGTGATTACAGGCAGCACCCGGTATCATTTTACACACATTTGTATCATACAGATGCAGGACTTACAGCCTTGCAGCCTGTTATCTAACCGACAGGTCCGCACGCACTCTCGAGCCCAAACTCTAATAAGCATTCATTCACAAACTAAATCAGGAGACCTTTAACGTTTTACGTCCCATTCGCTCCTTTGTTCCTCGCTGTACACAGCTCCAGTTTGGGCATTGGCCTGTCATCAGATTGTATTTGTTGTTGCTGCTGTAGCGGAAGTTTAGTACAATTATTTTTGATTAAATACTCCAAATCTCCACCCTCCATAATTGCACTTGCTTCAGTTGCTTGCTACTTTCTAACGGCGGTGAGAGTGGTGCAGTGACGCTATCTATCTTCTATCGATTATATTTATGATTCAAAAATTATAAGAGTAGGGTAGACATGTGGATATTATCCGACTGAACAAAATGTGCATTTATCTACAGTAACAGGTTGGTTTTCCACTGACCTTATTTCGAGCTATTTTCCTAAATCCTATGGAGAAATCTCATTGCTTTCAGTCGAGGGAAACCGAGCGCAGCTTACTTCCGGGTTTTAGGGCGCGTCACTGCAACACTAAATTGATGCGATTTGATTGGATTGTGAGGCAAGGTAAGCCAGCCGCCTCTGGCTTCCCTTGGCATGGCCCTGACCAATCACAGGTTGGCAGGGGCATCACGTGAGCCTCATCTGATTGGTCAATCCCTCCATTTTTTTTTCACCAAGGGAAGCCAGATTTGGCTGGCCTCCTCTCGCAACAGTGAGTGCAATCTACTGTTTCACCATAACATCTAGAGGGGCGCTGTTTCACTCTTTGTAAAATACTCAATGAGAATGGGGGAGAGACGGGCCGGCAGCAACACACAGCAAAGGAGAATTATCGAAACAAAACAAAGTGTTTTTATTTATTTATTTAAATTATATCTACAATCCAAAAAAACAGGGGAAGCCTGGCTTCCCTTGGCCTCCGGGAGAAAACGCCACTGCTGGTCCTTTCATCAGACGGGAAGCGAAAGAACGAACAAGACCCATTGCTGGTATGATAACAACCTGGTACTAAGCACACAGGCATCTTGTTAAAGTTATCTTATCTTAGCCAGCGCCATATAGATAGATTATACAGTGTATGGTGCTGATCTTAGCTATCTTTTAGTGGAGGAAAACAATTGTGACATCACTTACACGACTCTGGGATTTGTAGTCTTTCTAGTTGCGTATTTTTCATAGTCTTATATTTCAACAGTTTTACGACAAACTGTGACTTTTTTGACATGGAAATTATTTTTTAAGATTGACAAAAATCATATGTGTAATTCATGGCACAATTCAAACGGGATCGAAAGATACGTTTTCTCTCTCCATTGACTTCAATACATTATTTTTCCGAAATAAGGTGGGCGTGACTTCGCCACTCTATAGGAGGCCTGGTGTCCTTGCGGGTGTGTTCGCTTTACTTATTAGAGCCCCGTAAGGACGGTTACTCTTTGGTTTATAAACTACCGCCCTCCATGGCTTTATCACATGTACTTCACTTGTGAAAAAAAATGTAAATGACACCGAAGCTTTCTCAGGGTGGGCCAATGAGTAAACTGGGTGGGCCTGGGCCCACCCTGGCCCTATGGTGGCTACGCCACTGGTGCGAGGAGAAGGTTTTAAGCTGGAACACAGGAAATCTGTAAGCAGCAATATATCTGAGTGCAAGCGTACAGTTTGAGCAGAAGCAGAGCAAATCTAAGTGCAAGCAGGCACTATTTGAGTGTGAGGACAGGGTTTGAGGGAAATAAATACATAATCTGAACGTGAAATCAATAAAGTATGCTCTCAAATGTAAAGACCATGCTCTTGAATAAAGATAGGGAATAACCCCCATAGTAGGGATGCTCCGATGGATCGTCCGCCGATCGACATCGGCCGATACTCACTCTGTCGATCGATCGGTGCTCTCTAAAAATGCCCGATCGCGAGAGCCGATCACATGACGTAAAATGATGACGTAAAATACATGACACTTTTCTCTGTGCACGGCAAAACAAGCTCGCCAAAATGGCTTCACCGGTCTGGCAGTATTTTAAGGTGTCCGAAAAAGACAATAAAATAGCGGTATGCAACGAGTGTGAAGCAGAAATCCTGTAGCTCCACCCGCTGTGACGGACCGGTGAGCGGAGCAAAACACACACGAAGAGTTAGACCTAACACACTTAGCTATTTGATCTACCTCTGGAACAAGCTAAACTAGTTATAAATGTATTTATTCTTTACTGTCGGGTCACTCATTACTGGATCAGTGTCAGTTAGCTTAGGGCTTTTTTTTCTTGTGTGTCAGTCATCCACACCAATCAGAAGTGCTGTGCTCCACATGTACCAGCCATTGTTAACCAATCAGAAGTGGCCCATGATAGAAGGTGATAGACAGATTAATCCAATCACCTGCCAAGTATTTTTGAAAGCCATGCCCTTTTCCAAAGTTAATGTAAACTTGAATAATGTACTTCATTTGAATGTAATAATTATGTTGGTTGTTGTTTGTGGAAGCACCAGTGAATGAGCGCCATTAACTGACTTTTAAACATCACTTTAAATGGAAGATCCCCATAGGCCCCGCCTACTCGATCGAATCGGCGATCGGTATCGGCCGATACTGATTCCGGCGATCGGCCCCACAATTGGCGATCAGAGCATCTCTAATAAGGAGGAGTCCAAGTTATTACAGTATCTCAATCTCTATTAAATGTAATCTCAGTCAGGGGGCCAAACACTGATGTCACTGTTGAGTCGACACAGTGCCAAAAATCTATCAGTTTGAAAAGTGTGTGTGTGTGTGTGTGTGTGTGTGTGTGTGTGTGTGTGTGTGTGTGTGTGTGTGTGTGTGTGTGTGTGTGTGTGTGTGTGTCTGTGTATGTGCCTGTGCGCACTGAGCTCACATAATTATTCATTTGATGGAGAATTTAATAAAGGATATGAGAGTTACAACACATGCTTTTTCACTGCAATCCATCTATTCTTTCACGATTAATTATTTCAACACACACGCCCACCACACACTCCTGCTCCATGGTCATATATTTCCCTGATAAGACTCTTCTAGCTCAAGCAGAAATCCTCCCAATGGATTTCTCCACTGCTATTCCCTAATGTACGGTCATCTGACCTGCACACTGCTGCAGTGCAATACAATAAACAGGGCTGTTAGGAATGCCACTCTCTCCTGCCATAAAAACAGCCCAACCCATCCTCCCTACGTATGTGTTTTCATCTCAGCTCACTTTTTTAGGCCAAATTCTTCAGACCAGCAAAGTGAGTTTTAATGAAGATTAAATCTGGATTAGCCGAGCGTTTTTTGACAGGCACCTCTAAAGATCTTTTCTGACCAAAAATATTGTGTGTATGTGTGTATTTGTATTTGTGTGTGGATGTTTGCCATTGCAATTTTTCATTTGATGCCCTGTTGGTCTAATAGTTCATCAGTGCTTTTTTGTTCTGTTATCACTGGTTAGGGTATAGTTAAATCATGTGGTGTGTGCTTAGATTCTACTTAGGGTGGAAAGTTAGGGGTGTTTCTTACGAGGTAACGCATCACCAAAATAAGGTAATCTGACCATGAACACTGTCTACTTATTTCAACTTTTTTATGTTAAATAAAAAATGAACCACTTAATGGAAGCAGTTATTAGCTTGGGTAGTTTTAATTATGATAATACGCTAATAATTACAGAAGGCACGGTGTTCCCTCACAGCAAGAGTTCAAACCTGTTGGGAGGCTTCAGCCCTTATGTGTGAGTTTGCATGTTCTCATAATGTGAGGGAAAAAAAAGTGAGCTTGAATGGTTGCCTTTGTCTACGTGTTATCCCAGTGATTGTCTAACGGCCTGTCCAGGCTGTCCCAATGCCTTGGTGTGGTTACAGCTCTCACCAATAACCGTATGTAATTTTATTCTAAATATTTGTTTATAGCTTTGTCATGTATTTCATGCTTTCCTTATTCACATTTAACACTCTGTGGTAAATACAATTCCCTCATAGTATATCCAATACATGTAATGAAGTATATTTATAAAAAAACTGAAACAAACTTAAAACAAATGGAAGACTGCTGTTATAGACTCTCCATGCAGACAGAGAGGAGGAAAATGCTGCTTTCAAATGCACTGAGGATAGATTTGGATATCCAGCTAATTGGACAATGTATTTTTTGTTCAATATCAAGAAGAATGAATAAACCCGGCAATGTTAATGTCATTGTTTTAAACTAGTATTAGTTTCATATTTTTTCATACAGAAATATACTGATTTATTTAATGCAGCATCAACATGCTCTGTTATTATAAAATACTTAATACAATCAATTCATTCTAAAACCTAGTCTGCTGACCCGTGGTAAAATCCACCAAGCAAGCTGTGAACTATGTTATGTACGATGGTCTTCAAACGCAGCATGTATCCATGCAGGCAGTGGCCGTCTCTCAATCGCGAGGATTTTGGCTTCCAAGCCAATATTTCAAGGATGCTACGTCATCGAGTGCCGCCGAATGATTGTTCCAATCTCCAGCATACTTGGAATTCCACCGAGGCCGCATCCTTGGTTTGGGGGAAATTTCGAGGCTGCACATGGGTAGACTTCGCGTCCTTAAAATCCCCACAATGCTTTGCGCACGGACCAATTTCAAAAACCCTTGCGGAGAATGGCTGAACCTACGCAGCAGCACACATTTAAATGTAAGTGTAGTCAGGGGCGGCGGGTACTAAGCCTTCCCAAATATTTGTGTCACTGCATCCTGGTAAAATATAATGTCTGTGTCTTTGACATTAGCGCTGCCATGCAGCCACCTGTGCCCTCTACTACGAAGCCAGTTCAACATACGTTTGAATAACAAACAAACTAACAAACGAGATCTCGCTAAGCGGTCCTGCGACGCTGGTTATCAACTCGGTAAATCAAGCCAGGGTTTCTCTCACCAGCTGAGAGCGCGTTCACGTGAAAGGGGCGGGGTTAGCAACATTTGACCAATCAAAAACAGGGACAAGTGTACTGACAGCGCAGCGTCATACTTCATTAATGAAAAGTAAACTAATATTAGACAAATATGAGCTTTAAACATCCATGATTTAAACATATAATCCAGGATACAAGCCACATAGTTGCACCTGCAAGGAGAATATAGAACAACTGGTTCAAAAATAAATAAACCGAGTGTTTGAAAGCGTACAACAGTTTTATGATATCACTGCCCCATCTAAAACACGAGGGGATCTGACTTTAATTACATTTGAGTTGAGTGTTTCGTCAACATAATGTGTTGCTTAAAATAATACTTCTGCATACAGTATGTGACACTGTGAGTGTTGCACGGCCAGATACGGCTCGAGAAGCTGACTCAGATAAGGAAATATATGATAGGCTATATTATGATATTATATGATCGATGGTCTGAATGATAAGTGCGACACGTCGGCGTCTTCACTGCATATGGCAGTTTAAACTGTATTTCCTTTATCCTGTAATATGACTTGATAGATTTAAACTCTGCACACTAGAACTCTTTTCTATAGACGCCGGGGCGTCAGGTAAACAAAGTTATTTAGCCTTCCCAAACCTTAGCCTCACGCGCCGCCTATGAGTGTAGTGGCGTAGAACATGTGTTGGTAAATATGTTACTTTGTTTGTTAATTCCCAAAAATGTGTTGCGTGAAAGTAAAGCAAGTTCATAATTAGATAGACATCGTGACGTATTTATTTTTGGTACAGTTTATGTTGAAACCGTTAGAGAGAGTGGCACACTTGTTAGCCTGTTCCATTGTTCTTCGTTTTCTGTAGCCGTGGCTTGGAAGTATACTTGCTTCGTTTCTGAAGGAAGCGATATGGAAGGAAGCGACTACCAAGCCAGCATCCTCGCGATTGAGAAACGGCCAGTCTGTTGGAGAGAGAGCGCGAGGGGTAGAGAGACATTAGTGGAATCAGAGAGGGGAGGAGGAAAGAAGGGAGGAGGAGAGAGCAGTTTCAGGAGCAGAGGAAGGTTTCAGTGGCCGGTTCGATAGAAAAAAATAATACGTAGAAGTTGGAACTGAAGCATAAAGCGTGTTAAAGTCCGTGTGTGGAGTTACTGCTGCCGCGAGCCGCTGGGCACGTGCCTGCTCCGGATTAGATGAGACGGATTTCACGATGAGGAGCGACCCGGTTCTGTTCGGCTCCAACAGGGGTGAGTCTGTCTCTCTGTACCGTAATAAGACGTTATTACCCTCCTTTACTGAAGCCTGTTTTCCGTGGGAGTCTGCGGGGACCGGTACCTCAGAACTCAAGACCAGTTTGGTTCGGTATCCCTTTGGTATATTCTGCGGAACTTCATATCATCATATGTTTGAGCCTACTCTGATTTTTCTGTTTTCTTTAAAACGTAGGCTAACCGTTTTTTCAGTGCAAAAAGTCAGCTAATTATATGAGTATGAAATGCTTTAGACCAGGCTGTAGCCTATCTCCTGTTCGTGCATCGCTCAAAGCCCGCGTGCACAAACGCACGGACACTTACACGCTCTGGAAAACTCCCGTTAGGATATTTAATATACTTCCTGGCTGATCCTGGTCGACATTATGTTCAGTGGCGGAGCCAGGACATTTTCAGTGGGGTGGCCAGGATGGAACCAGTGGTCATTGTGGGGTGGCATTGAAATCACTATTATATGAACATAAAAATACATCTCACTATAAAATAAGGGGTTATTTAAGGCACCTACAACACACCTCTACATTATTTGGGATTAAGCTAGTGGTGGAATAGATAAAATAATATTCAGTATATGTAACTATTTTTTTCTTATTCCCACAGGCAAAGTAACAACAAAGCTTACATTATACAAATGTAATGCAATATACAGACTGTTTAGCTTATGGTGATCAGCAGCACTATGAGCTCATTCTCTCAGTGTATCATCAGGAATACAGAGACACACACACATCATTAAAATAAGAGTTTTTAAATTAAATTATTGGTTAAGAATAAACATCTTAAAGTAAATAACAATAAACAATAGCCCATAACCCTGTAAGGCCCCCGGTTGTAATTTTACAACATTACTTTAAGCTATCCAAAAAAGTCAGTAAATGTTTTTTTTAAAACTACATTTACATAGTCAAAAGGTCCTTTTGTTCAGCCTCACAATGCTATTGGGTAGTACATGTGTTTATAGGTCCTGCCCTCTGGCCATACATATAAGACTAACATTCCTGACAATAGATCTCAATAGTAATTTTTTATGGTGTAAATGGCTTTTTAATAATAACATTTTTGAATGGAACATTCTCAACATGAATGCATAAATCCAAATAAATATAACTTAAATATGTGGGAAAATACTGTGTTTGAAATGTATAATTGAAATTAGATGTTAGCTTTTTGTTTTGATATATATAAATTAGGGCTGTCAGTCGATTAAAATATTTAATCGCGATTAATCGCATGATTGTCCATAGTTAATCGCGATTAATCGCACATTTTTTATCTGTTCTAAATGTACCTTAGAGGAATATGTTTCAAGTTTTTAATACTCTTATCAACATATGAGTGGACACATATGCTTTATGCTAATGTTTATTATCATTTGAACAATGACAAATATTCTCAGGAATACACAACAACCTCTGGACATTACAAATATTCCTATATTGTAATATATTACAATCTGGAACCTCTCTCATGCAATAATACAATACAAAATGGTGTGTGTGTGTGTGTGTGTGTGTGTGTGCGCGCGCGTGAGCTATGTGCAACTCAAGGCATATGCTCGAACGGGAGCTGCCTGGACGCTGCAATCATGTTGCGCGCACTATCCGTGCTGAGTGTGCTGACTTTTCGTACAATGTCCCACTGTCTGGCTTCCTGCATCAAGTCAAGTGCTCGGCGCAGTTGTGGCAAAATGTCGCTCCTCTGTTTTCATTTAAACAGCTCCTTATATCCGTTAGCGCAGCTAGCTAGCACCAGATGCTAACAACAACAATACACGTAAGGTCTCTCTCTCGCTCGCTCGGGCCACACATACACACACCCTCCCGGTCCTCCCAATAGCCAGTCGGTGCCTGCCGGTGAGCGTGGAAGTGTGGTCTGCCACAAGCGGGCGGCAGGAGCAGGGCTGTCAGCATCAGCTTGTAGATGGTATTTTAAACTCGATGCGCTCTGAAACTACGGGGCGGCCGAGGAAAAAAAAATACACATGCGTTAATCGCGTTAAAATAATTAGTGGCGTTAACGCATTATTAACGCGTTAACTTGACAGCCCTAATATATATATATTGTATTCCAGTCTCCCTTCAGATATGTTAAGTGGCATGGCATTCAACACAATGCTGCTCACCTCCTTCAGTTGGGAGAAAAGCTGGTTCAGGTTCAGCATTATGGGTTCAGGGCTGCTGAGCCTAAAGATGGATCTGTTGGTCCTGGCACCAGGGGCAGGGACAACTGATTTAGTATGAATAGCTGCTAAAAATCTACCTACATTTGTTAAATGTCAGCTAAAAGAGCAATGAAATTAAAAACCTCTGCATTTTCTGTATATATATTAACAGTACTTAATGTCAGCTTAGTAAAAAAAACAAACATACAAATTATTATTTACAATGGACTACGCTTAGCTAACAGACTAATTTCCACCATTCATGGACCACACCCACCCTTTTCTTGAAAAACTGGGTGACATACTGTCGCCCTTTAGTCCCTTTCTCTTTTCTTTCTCTCCTTTCGTTTCTTTTTGAAAGCCTGACTTTGTTAGTCGTTGAGACATGGCACACACGTAAGTACTAGCATCCCTACTCACATGCTCTCACCCTCTGCTAGAAAGTACTGTTTGGAGGCGGAGGCGGGACCAAACCATTACATGTAAATGTACAGAAGGGGGTTTACAGAGGCTTTGGATAATTAACTTTTGGAAGAAAATAAGTTAAATTAATTGTAAATGTATTGAGTACATTATCAATATTACGTTATATTAATGTTAATTATTGATGAATGATGAAAGGTTACTTAAACATTTTTTTCTTAATGTTCTAAAATAGTTTGGGCCCCCGTGGTGAGGGTGTTTGGGGTGGCCAATAGGGTGGCCAGGATCCACCCCCAGCCACCCCCCAGCTCCGCCACTGGTTATGTTCAAAGGGCATTTCTATTAGTCTGTTCAGAATGTTGAAGAGCCAGTGGTAGATTTCAGTTTGAAATGAGCAATGAAGTATCTCTGTTAAAAAAGTTTGGATGTTTCTCGAACAGGAGGGGTTACCCCTAGATTCCACCGGGTCCGTCATGTTACGGCCGCGTTACGGCTGCGCCACGGAGTTCGCGGAGTTCGCATAGATCGCGGCCACTCTAGTCAATGGGTGCTATTCCACCAGACGCGCCGCGTTACGGCTCAGAAGCGTCCCAGAAGTAGGGTTGGGTATCGTTTGAATTTCCACGATTCTGATTCCGATTCCGATTCTACTTTTCGATTCCGGTTCTTAATGGTTCTCAATTCCGATTCTTTGAGGGGCAGGGTAAAAAAATGATACATGCTTCTTCCACCAAAAAAATTACATTTATTCGAGAAACTTTTACACAGGTTAGTTTACAGTAATATTCACATTAATCAGTCTGTTTATATTCACTGCTATGTAACTGTAACCTGAGAACCACTGAAGCTACAACAGTGCAACAGTCCAACTTTTAAAGGAACCCCCCCCCCCCCATTTAAAAACAGTTCTTGTTGAGAAAAACAAGCATATCTGCCTTCTCAGGCATACCGGGAAGAAATGTTTGTGAATTGTGATTAAAACGTTTGAGACCCACTGAGATAACTTAGACTAAAGTGAACTATCTAAACACTCAAGAGTCCTTACCTCACTGAGCTGTAGTTATCAGCCACTCAGTCTGACTGGAGAGGACTCTCCCTCCACATCATTGTAGAAACATCTTCTTCTTCCGTTAGAGCAGCTAGCACCAGATGCTAATAACAACAGCGTATACCGGTGCACCACAGATCTGGCGCCCTAGGCGAACATCTATAATGCCAGTGCGACGGGCTGGCCCTGGTCTCAGGTTATGCTGTAGGAAGTGTAGGTACAACCAGAGCCATATAATAGTAGGCTATAATATAATATATAATATAATATGGCGCTGGGTACAACCATAGATATATATAAACACGTGTTTATATATATCTATGGGTACAACGCTACATTTCCCGCCCCGCCGCAGTCATACAGTAGGCTACGGAGAGTGGCGAGAAACATTTCCTCACGCATCGAAAAGCGGAACCGAAATTCACATTCGGAACCGGTTCTCGGTACCCAACCCTACCCAGAAGCGTCTCGGCGCTGGGCTCCGCTCAAAATAGGATTTAAGTCTATTTTTCAACGCAACGCAAAGCGTTGCAGAGGCGCCGGGCAGGAAGTGGACCGGTCAGAGCATCCGGCCCATCCTCAAAATAAACTAATTTTGCAGACCCTATCCCTCCGTAGTCTTTCAAGCGGAGAACGCAGTAACTTGACGTCACAGCGACATAACAACAGCCGGTGTTTCTCGTGAGTGTTATCCCGAGAAACAAACACAATACACACAAATGCAAAAATACACGTATAGACACACACACACACACACACACACACACACACACACACACACACACACACACACACACACACACACACACACACACACACACACACACACACACACACACACACACACACACACACACACACACACACACACACACACACGCGCGAGCTCCCCCCAGACCAGCAATCCAAACGAAAATATTTTCCCTGCGTTACTACTTTGATCATTTACTCTGCTAATAATCAATCAGATCGATGGATTCCAGAGAAGACGAAACTTTAATGGCCTTTTTCTCAAAATGATGACTCGGTCATTATAATGTGACATATTTTGCTTAATATTTTGAGTACAACAACAATCCTGATATCATTAGAAAGCTAGGAATCTCCTCTACAGGAGTACAGTGTATACAACTCAAAATGTGTCTTCGGGTCAATGCGACTGATTTCGATGGAGCAGGTCACTTTGCATTAGGTAAAATAAAGCAGGCAGACATAACAGGAAGAATATGTACATTTTAATCCAATCAAATAGGACATTGTCACACCATTCAAATGTATTTGTTACGTTGTTTACGTTATTTGTTACGTTATTTGGTACGTTGTTCTGTGTGTGTCAGCCGTTAACCTAGATAGATAAACTTGCAAACATGTCAGAAGAACCGGCGCATAAGAAAACAAAATACAGTCAAACTAAGCTGAAATTCAACAACTTGAATGTCACATCTCTGACATCCACAACTCCGGAGCCTGGTCCTTCAACCATAGAACCAGCGCAGCCAGATGAACCCAAAAGCAGAAGCTCTGCGGCCGCAGAGGCTGTCAAAACCGCCGCCGCTGCATCGTTGACCCGAAACAGACTGGTTCCGACTGCATGGAAGTTTGTTTTGTTGGGACATTGAGACGGGCAAATACAAGCTTATTTGGGCAAAGAGAAGGTACTTCAATGCAGACTGGTACAAAAACAGAGAGTGGTTAATTATTTGCAAAACCACTAAATGAGCCTTCTGTGAAATATGCAGATTTGCTGCTGTCAAACGGCTTTTAACTTTCTCCAAATGTGGAGATGACAGCTTTGTAAATACCGAGTTAATAACTGGAGCTTTTCACAGAGAGTGTGTTAAAAAAAAGTGCGCTTACTTCAGTCAAACACCAGTCAACATTCAGCTTGTCAAACAAGAGCGTATTGAGCAGGAAAAAAGAAGAGATGGAATGAGCAACTGTGCTGTCATATGTGTGGGCTGGACCTGTATAGTTGAATTTACAGGAAATACATATTTTGACATTCTAGACCTACTATATTTCCCAACAGCAGGAACAAAACCTACCTCAGTCGGTCTTAGTCATCGTTAGAGTCTAACCACCTTTCTTATTTTTTATTAAACGTTCAGGGCTCGACAGTAACGGTTGCCACGTTGCCATTGGCAACCATTCAGAAAAAATGTCAACCACTTCTTGGCCTTTGGTTGCCATCAGTGGCAAGCAGTTTTTAACAAAGAAATAAGGACAGCAAACAGCTAAATGTGCACCCCAAAATAGATGTTAAATATGTATTGTATTAAGAGTGATATTTAATTATTGTTGTGACCATGCAGTCAGAACCTGATACTTAAGTTGCACGTGCATTGGTGTGATTACGGAGCCAGCAAGCGATGCTTTGCTGCGTAAAAGCACTCGTGTGCTTGTTTTACAAAAAATGGCGAAGCAAATTAAGTTGTTTGACTGTGGGGTAAAAAGTTCGGCCAATCCGTCAATAGGGATGTCCCGATCATTTTGACAATCTGCCGATACCGATTTTTCCCGATACGATCTTTATGCAATGCATTAAGAGAAAAAAAAGGTAACAGATAAAGGCTGTTCATCCAATGCGATGAATTCAGCTATCTTGGCCTTTTTAACCATTTTCGGCCGATAATTTTCGGTGGCCGAATATTCGGTGCATCCCTACTACTTACATTTAATATTTAACTCCTTCAGCCTACTTTCATCTATAAACCATTCAACTTATTCAGCTATTTCAGGACACTGAGGCTATACATTTAGTTGTTTATACCTTTTTAAAACCTTTTCTTTTAAATATTAAGCTTCTTCACTATTGTTCCTATTCTTCCAGTTTAACATTTCACTTTCAAGTCATTGCAATTCCCTTATTAGCTGTAACAATTTTGATTCAAATCATTTCACTTTTCTGCATTTCTCCGCTACGTTCAGCAACACACATACTTGGTTTTTGTAACTAAAAGCAGAGACAATTCAACTAATAACATATTCAGCTTTTTCTGCATTTTCAGCTAAATTCAGCAACAAATGTACACAGTTTACAGCATTCACACGCATTTTCAGCAGGAAATGCATTTTCTAGTTAGAGCATTGCTTTCCCAGGTCCTCTGAAGCTGGCATTTCCCAGTAAGTTATCACAAAGTCCAGGTCAACATTGGGGTAGCTTCACACAACAGCCATAGGTTTCCTAACATGATCCTGGAATGACAATACAAATGCTCCATATCTCTTGTCCTTTACATGTAGCAGGCAATGGAGTGGTCCATGAACCGGACCCCTGCCAGCAGCTGCAGGGTGTCAGGTAGCCCCAGCGCTGCTCTGTGGGCTGCTGCTGAGGTTCTGACAGACATCCATTGTTTGGAGGAGCTGTAATCACATCTCAGCAGCACGAGAATGTAGCAGAGGCATGTGTTTGTTTTGGATTTGGTCAAGAGTTTAACAATTGTGATTTTAGGAGAACTAATATTCAGGAATATAATAGATGGTAAACCCACCTGGTTTACCCAAGTTTCCGTCATACAGTATTTATCTCAGAGGTAACATTACAGCGTCAGGAGAATCCTTTTTTTTTTGGCTTGAATTGTGTTATCTAGTATGGATTGAGACCTAGTTGTTATAGTTTTAGGTAGCCTTGTAATCAGAGGTGTGGACTCGAGTCACATGACTTGGACTCGAGTCAGACTCGAGTCACCAATTTGATGACTTGAGACTCGACTTGACAAAATCACAAAAGACTTGCGACTCGACTTGGACTTGAACACCAATCACTTGGGACTTGACTTGGACTTGAGCCTTCTGACTTGAGGTGACTTGATACTTTAATTCAGAGGTCTCCAACACGCCGATCACGAGATGCCGCTAGAAGAGCAGCCTCCCGTCGGGGAGAGCAGAATCTCCAGCCGCTCCTACTCTTGCTGAGGCAGGGGCGAGTCTTTATTTAGGTGGGCCACCATGCGGCCAATCATATGCGAGGACACACTAGGATCATACCATTATGTGAAAGAAGGGTGGGGGGCACAGCAGGTGTAGTGGTACAGGCCAGCTGCACAGAGCGACGGGGAGACGGATTTAAATGCTAGAGCATCGGAAAAAGTCAAGAAATGAGCGAAAACCGAAAAAATAAGCAGCATCTGGCTGCATTTCAATGATATTGGAGAAAGCAAAGCTGAGTGCAGGATTTGTAAAATGAAAATAACCTTCAGAGCAGGGTTTTTTTTTTTTTGGTAACCAGGATTTATTGTCAGAGGTGGGAGAAGTTCAGATCTTGTACTTGAGTAAAAGTACCAGAGTTTAGGAATACTCGGTTACGATAAAAAGTCCTGCATTCCAAATGTTACAAGTGGAAGTATAAAGGTATTATCATCAAAATATACTTAAAGTACCACCTGCAGAGGGATGTAGATTCAGGTGTTCTCTTCCCCATAGAGACCACCTCGCTGCACATTATCCCTTGCATAAAGATAGATTGTGGGTCCCTCATAACATGTTGTACACAGTGGAAATAAACATTCTGGTTACCTCAACATCAGGGATCTTATCCATTAAACTCCTTCTGAATTAAACCGTCACGGTAGCCTTACCTTACTTATCCCTCTTAAATTCGAAAAAAACACGTTACTTTACCAGCAGAGAGAAAATTGATTATTAAATTATGAATGTGACTAATAAAGAGCAGTTTGATAATTAAGTATTATTCTGTTGATCGATGTCATTACATTACATTGCATTTAGCTGACACTTTTATCCAAAGCGACTTACAGTAAGTACATTCGACCAGGAAGATATAACCTTGAAGAAAACAGAATCATACAAGTACATCAGGTTTCATAGAGCCAAAACATTTCAAGTGCTACTCAACTGGCTTTAGATAAGCCAGTCCTTTATTAGTATATAAGTGCTCTGTTAGAAATTGTATCGCTCGAAGTGGAGTCGAAAGAGATGAGTTTTCAGTCTGCGCCGGAAGGTGTGTAAGCTATCTGCTGTCCTGATGTCAATGGGGAGCTCATTCCACCATTTTGGAGCCAGGATAGCAAACCCACGTGTTTTTTTGGTAACTTGGGTCCCCCTCGCAGTGAGGGTGCAGCGAGCCGTTTGGCTGATGCAGAACGGAGTGCACGTGCTGGGGTGTACAGTTTAACCATGTCCTGGATGTAGGAAGGGCCAGATCCATTCGCAGCATGGTAAGCAAGTACCATTGTTTTGAAGTGGATTCTAGCAATTACTGGAAGCCAGTGAAGGGAGCGGAGGAGCGGAGTGGTTACATTACATTTGGTGAAAAGCACTTAATGACTTGTTTAAGACTCGTTTTGTCAAAGTTTAGGACTTGGACTTGACTTGAACTTGCCCATCCTGACTTGAGACTTGACTCGGACTTGAGCGCAAAGACTTGAGACTTGACTCGGACTTGCAAAACAATGACTTGGTCCCACCTCTGCTTGTAATTCAATGGAGGTGTAACAGTACAAGGAAGTCATGGTTTTGTTCATACCCCAATTTAGGAGTCACAATCAAGGTGGTTTCATTAAAATGCACTGGTTGTAGTTTTAATGTTAGCAGTAATAAAAGCTGGCAGGTTTTAGCCCTCAATAAGGCTCATTTTGGTACTGATGTCTTGGACCCTGCCTTGCTTTGGTCTCATGGTTGACCTGAGCTGGTAGTGGAAACGCATCAAGGATCCCTTTCAGCAAGAGGTATTCCACTTATGCCATGTTATGGGGGCAAAAATACACAAGTGTTAAAGTGTTTATAGCCATTAACTATTACAATTAATCGGGGTGTGATGTGGGTAGTATAGGTACATGGTGTCACCGTTTTGGCCCATTTGGTTCTGGTTTAGAGTTGCGGGTCCCCCCCCCCCTTTCTGAAAGTCCATTTGCCGCTATGATGATTAAAGTTTAAAAGCTTTCATGTGCAAGGACCTAATTTTTGGTGGTCGTAGGGAAGACGGATGGCAGAAAGAGAGAGACGAGATGAGGAGAACTGACTATCAGTAAGCTGGCATGTGAGAACATAATCTTTCATTTTGAGCAGAATAATCATAATAATCGTGGCCTTCGACTTAAATATTCATCTGTAAGGAATAAATACACAGGGAGAAGAAGAGAGATCTCCAGCACTATTTAGAAAACCTGTGTGGATTTTATAATATGTTTAAAAATACTGGCACTACTGATTTAATCATCATCATCATCATCATCGTCCAAAAATGTACATTTGGACTTCTGCATCAAACTGTAAAACGAATAGGTTGTCTCACTCTCAAAATGTACCAATATGACAGTATGTGTAAAGAAGCCGGATATAAAAAGGTACTCACCTTGTGGTAAACCCGCGAGAGAGAAAGCGTTTGAGCTCCATACTGTTTCAGAAATAATGCTTGATGTGGTTTGGAACATAATATGGCGTTTAATCACGGCAGCGTTTAGCTGAGTTTCTGCTGGTAGACAGCCTTCTCTTCACAGAGATCACTGCTTACATGCAGATCAAGCCCCCAGGAAGTGCGCCGGACTCTGAGGAAAATATTCGTTGTGTCCAAACGGCGGTACTACAATTTCCGTATCAGTCCATGATAGGGATGTCCCGATCACCTTTTTTTGCTCCCGATCCGATTCCGATCATTTGATTTTGACAATCTGCCGATACCGATTTTTCCCGATCCGATCTTTATGCAATGCATTAAGAGAAAAAAAAAGGTAACAGATAACGGCTGGTCATCCAACGCGATGAATTCAGCTATCTTGGCTGTTATTTTTTTGGCCTTTTCACTGTTCTGGGGCAGTTTCTCTTTCCTTTTAAAAGTCTCTGAAAGTGTTGGTTGTTTCAGTGCCGTTACCTGAGTGGCCGCTGTGTACTCGTCGTGTTGTTGTTGGTGTTTGTTTCTCAGGTGGCGTATTAGATTGGTCGTGTTGAACGTAGCTCTGTTCTTTCCACCACGCGGAACCTCCTTCTTGCAAACATTGCATCTGGCTGTTACACTGCCTTCGCTTTCAATTTTATAATACTTCCAAACTCCTGACATTTTCTCTGTCCCGACTCCCGAGTCACCAGCTAAACGTAGCCTCTCGTTAGCTTACTGCTACTATTAGACACTGCGCCCACTCTGTTGCCAGATTTGAGAGGAATAAGCAACCAGGTCTATGAAAACAAGCCCAAAAGAATAATAATAATAATAATGGATTACATTTTTTAATTAGAGCGCTTTTACAGGTGCTCAAAGCGCTTTACAATTACATATTACACATATTAGACACGTAATTGTCAATACTGTGGACATTACCCACAGGAGCAAATGCGGGTAGAGTGTCTTGCCTAAGGACACAACGGCCTGACGCAGTGGCGGATGAGGCGGGTTTCGAACTGGAGTTCACCAACGCCCTTTGATCTGATGATCAACGCTCTAACCTGCGCCAAAACCGCCCTAAAAAAAAGAAAAAAAGAAGCAACACATTCATGATGTTGTGTAATTTTAAACCAAAACTAAGTCCTCAGGACGACTTTAAGACGTGAACATGGTCATTTTTGTTTTGTAACATTAAATAAAATAATACAAATATTTTATTAAAAAAAAATGTACACATTTTTTTTGGGACATCTCTAGTCCATGATGTCACTGGGCCCAGAAATACTTTTTCCCATTGACTAACATTGGGAAAGAGACATCTGTAAATCAGTGGATACTTTTTTAAAAACTAAATAAACTACCCAGTATGAACTATTTTATAGCCCTTATTATAATCATTAGGTCCTTAAAGTTGTAAAATGCACTAAAAGTCAAATCTAGATTTATTTTCTGTCTCTATTCATTCTAGTGAGCCGAGAGTGGGAGCTCTGGGGGTGGGGCTTAAGGAGCGCATGCTCTGTGACCCGTCATGACTGGCTGTCAGAGCAGAAGAACCCGTTTCTTCTGCTCTGACAGCCAGGCATGACGGGTCGGGTAATGTGTGACGTTTCGCTCTCTCAAAAGTTGGGACATTTTGTCCTCATGCGCGCCAATGAGCTGCTCTCATAGGAAAGACCGAGACCCTGCCTCCGACGCGGTATCCAGTTCTTATTATACATCCATGATGCAGACGCTCCAAAGGGGCGTGGCCAGCATACACTCCAAAGGGGCGTGGCCAGCAGCAGCTTCAAATGGGCGTGGTCAGCAGCAGCTCGGTTACATTTAAAGGGCCAGACCAGAATCAGTACTTTAGTAACAGGGCTGAAATAGAGGGGCATGAGGCATGCTACAATGGGTGATCTGTTTGGTATTTTGAGCATAACACTTCAGAGACATATTTTTATATATATCTGAGACATCTATAACAGGGGTAGCCAACACGGTGCCCGCGGGCACTCAGTCGCCCGCAGGGGCAACGTGAGGCGCCCGCCGGGCACGTTCTAAAAATAGCTCGCCAAGCAAATCCAAAATGTATAAAATACACAAAACAAAAAAGGAAATCAAAATAATCTACCCCATGCATAAACTAAACCTAAATCATAGTGAACTCTATCTAGTTACTACAACTCTATATATATATAACACCCCTCCTCCCCCCACCCCCACAATGAATATATATATATATATATTTGCGGGACCAGCGTTGCAGTCGGGAAGAAAACCAATGTGGCACCTCCCCGTTGATTTTCCTTCTGGTAGAATCTACACAACACATCAGCCCCATTGAACAGCCTATCGGGCCAGCCTATACAGCACATGAGGGGCAGAGTTTTACTGTGTGTGTTGCAACTTGCATATTTATTTATTGCACTTGACGCACACACACACATGGCGTAATCTCCAGGGGGGACATGTCCCCAGCACTTTTCGAAATCCTGTTTGTGTCCCCCCACTTTACAAATATGTTTATTTTAATTTTTTTAACGCAAGCCGTCATCGCCACGGAGGAGCACACAGCCTGTGTGTGTGTGTGTGTGTGTGTGTGTGTGTGTGTGTGTGTGTGTGTGTGTGTGTGTGTGTGTGTGTGTGTGTGTGTGAGAGAGAGAGCACCCCTTTATCTATTTAATATAGATAAAGTAAGAAATCAGTACTATAGTACAGTAAAAAAAACAGTTTAAAAGGGGAGTGATTAGTAAAATATGCATAAAGAAAAAGAAATAATGCTAACTAGGTAACATAAGATAAGAATAAACAAGTTGAAATAATTTGTTATTGGTTGTGATCATATTCTAAAGATGTTTTGATTATTGAAAAGTATACAGCTCCCTTTCATCTGAGTGTTGAGAGCTGTATCCATAAATTCATGTTGTGCTCAAAGTGCACTAGATTGATGCATTTCACTAAAACATTTAAAACAAATCTTCCCCGGGGTGCATGCCCCCGGACCAGAGTCCTGCATCGGGTCGGGTACCCGTGGGTACCCGACGGGTGACCCGCAAAAAAGGTGATTCGCGGGTGGTATTTTTTCAAACGCTTTTTTCCGGGTTCGGTTCTGGGTAAAACAAAGATGATGCGGGTCGGGTCGCGGGTATTGCATAATAAATATATTAAAATAATAATAAATTAGTTTAATGTTTAAAATCCTCAGACCTCTCCCCCGCGGGACCGCGCATAATCATAACCTCTGCAGCGCATCAATCTGCTGCTGTGCGCGCCACATTCGAAATGGCTGAGGTGAAGCTCTCTAGCGGAGAATACATCATTTTCAATAACACTTCCTCAAGAGCGAAATCCAACGTCTGGGAGGATTTTGGTGTCATCCTAGATGGAGAAAATAACCAACTTTTTGAGACAAATATGCAACTGCGTGTGTTAATAATTGCACGTTTTCACTGCTCATAGGCTATGCGGGTTCGGGTCGGGTTGCGGATCTTGTGCCGACGGGTCGGGTTGGGTTGCGGAACTAATTGGCAATATGTGCGGGTAGCGGGGCGGGTTCGGTATTGCACGTCGCGGGTGCGGGGCGGGAGCGGGTCTTGAAAATCAGACCCGTGCAGGACTCTGCCCCGGACCCGCCTAGAGGAGGTGAGGACCTAGAGGAGGTGAGGACCCCCCTAGAGGAGGTGAGGTCCCCCCTGGAGGATGTGAGGCCCCCTCTAGAGGAGGTGAGGTCCACCCCCAAATAAAGCAGGTTAAAATAATTAAATTGCATACATGTTATTTTAGTAAACACTGCAAACGGGTCCCACAGACCCAAACAGCACAGAAAGGTTAAAGGTAGCATATAATAATGTTAAAATGTGATAAATATATACACTGCAAAAAACAAAAAAGAGAGGAGTAAAAGTAGCCCCCGACTTGTTTTATTTTTTTTAAGTAGCCCTCATCCTAAAAAAGGTTGGTGACCCCTGATCTATAATATACGCCTAAAAACAGTATAATGGGAGACCTTGAAGAAAGCACCAATGGATGAATCTAGCAAATAGCTGCTGTGGCTTTCTGTATTGACAATTTGCTAATGCAAGTCATGACAGATTGCACATTGGACCATTGCATCATCTAGTTACTTTTCCAGCAGGCTGTAGCTACTTTCATTTAAAAACATATTATGTATAGGGATAGGTGTCGTTAGGATTTTATCGATACCGATACTGCTTATCGATACCGGTATTTTTCGATACTCTTATCGATACTTTTCAATAATTTGGTGATCAAAAGTATAGACATGATTACAAGATGTGAAGATTAAACAAAAGTCATTTTATTGTTATTTGTATTTATTATTTTATGTAACTTTTTCAATGTCATACCAAGCAGGCATGAGCATAGCCGCGGGAAGTAGGGGTGCTGGGGGTGCTGCAGCACCCCCTGTTGGCGAGTGGTGTACATTTGAAAAACTGAGTGACCACCTAAATAAAAATGATTAAACTACATAAAATAGTTATGATTTTACTTAAAATAAAATTAGCCGTATACAGTAGCATATAATAGTCATAGTATATATTTGTATATATCAGGTGGCTTGAATTTATTTTCCAAATAAATAAAATCCGAGTCATCTAGGTCATAGGTCGTGGGAGAGTGACGTAATTGACGCGACACACACACTGCAGAGTGACAACTTTATAGAATGGCGCAAAAAAGGATTTTGGATTTTTTTCTCCAACAAACAACCCAATAAAAAGAGTGGACCACCAGCTACTCCTCAGCCCACCACCTCTACAACTAGAGTAATATGACACAGAAGAGACTGACACATCTGACTTTGATGCATGTCCATAGTAACATTTTGGACAATGTGGATGTATCTGCTCTAATGAGGGTCTTCATTAGTGCCACCCCAGGCTACATTTGGAGTTTTGTGAAGCCCCAACACAAGGTAAGACGATGTTTCCTTTAATGCTGCTGCCGCTGTGCAGTGTTTTGCCTTGTCAATCAGTTACAATTGAATTCATAGTTTTATTAATATTGTAAATAATATTTTCTGACTATTTGTAATGTTATGTAGGTTTGTAAGACCCATAGTTAGCATGTGGGCATGTGCAGCTGTTGCTAAGGTCTATAATGGTTTATTAAAGTTAAGGCGAGACACCCCAGGTGAATAGGGTAATTTCTCCAGTTAATTACCTACAATAAGGCAATTGTTTCTTATATTACAAGTTTTCTGAATATGCAAATGAGCCATTATCTCATTACATTTGCGCATATTTTAACACATTTCAGGAACCGAAATCTGAACTTTGGATAAAGCCAGGTTCAAAATGCTCGTTTCATTTTGTTGTCATATTAGCATCTAAGGCTTTTACAGAAGGGATTTTGGATATCTCTTTTTATCACTCCATAAATCAGAAAATACTGTCAACAGCCCTAAAATATCAATTTTCGCCATGTTTCTAGGTATAACATAATTCAGGCTATGAATGATCTATGAACAAACCCTTCTGTAAAAGCCTTCATAATATTGATAGGAATATAACTGGAAGGTTTGGTGTATGTACGTGCAACTGAAGTTGAAATTTCGAACTCAGAGTAGGAGAAAAAACTCATTTTGAGAAAAGGACCTTTAAAGATTGCAGTGAGGCGCTAGCTAAACCCTCCTGTTCTTTGGATGACAGCTTGGGCATCGACGCACTCCGTGAAGGTATTTCATGTTCGGGGTCATTTGTGTTTTGTATAACCTTGCTTCGTGCAAGTGACAATTGTTGTTGTCTTCTCTGTGAACGTTTTTTTCGCCGTTCCTTTGCAATTTTGAGATTTAAATTTCTAGCGGAAAGCTAACCAGGAAGTGTTTTAGCACATCACGTGACGCATCTGAACGAATCACGTTGTCAGAAGTTGACACGAGCCAATGAGATTTCGTTTCTTGGTTTAAGACCCCTTTGTACTTTCACGATTGGTTGCTGATACAAAGGAAATTACCATATTTGGATCCGATGAGATTGTGCAGGAGAGACTCAGCTTTCCAACGATGACATGGTGCAAACAGCGGTCGCGGTACTTTATGTTACGTTAGAATGCTAACTTTTGGTGAATTTAGGAGAAATATACAGACGCAAATAGACCAACTATAGTAAAATGAACACTTAAATGTGTATTTTGTACGTTTTACTTCCAAAAGCCTTAAAGAAAACATGTTATGGAATCAAAATAGTACAACATCTCAAAATTGACCAGTGCATGAAAAACGATGTTTTTGCCTGCCGTGTCTCGCCTTTAACAAACAATGTATGCGGCTCGTATCGCTGACAGCTGGGCCCGGCCCGGCACCGCCTTTTTTTTTTTTTTTAAGCGGCTCCCTCCTCACTTTTGGCAGCACCCCCTGAGCAAAATGACTTCCCGCGGCTATGGGCATGAGTGTGTTTGACAGTGTGTCTCTGGAAGGGGGCAGTTCATAAATCCATGTAAACATGACCATTATTCAGTAAAAGCGAGACGCTGTGTGCGCACCTCCTAAACCGGAAGCTCCGGTCGGCTAACGATTATAATCTGTTTATTGCGTTTATTATTTATAATTGTAATGATGGATTATCAGTAATCATTTTAAAGTTACACAGAGACATTGGATTAACTGTTTTTATGCCCTTGAGCACAACTTTTGATCACAAATGGCTACGTAAAGTGAAGTTGTTTTCTTGCTCTTTCCTGGCTGCTAGTTCGGTGATGAGACTTATACCAATGGAATCTGTGGAATTTCAGCTTTCATGTGATATGTTGTTTGTGCAGATAAAATGACGTGGAAAAGATCGCTTTTGCCAGTTATGTGCTAAAGTAGCCGTTAGCCCCGTTAGCCCGTTTTGCTAAGTGTTGATTTAGACTCTTGGTGTTGGACTTCTGTTCCGTGTAGGTAAACTGGTTAATATCGTCTGTTAGCTGAGTTTCTTCCCGTTAAGTGGGTATGCATCATTAAAAGGTTGTTAAATGTTAAGAAGCCTTGAGACTAGGGGTGCAACAACTAATCGACTTAATCGATTTAAAATCGATTACCAAATTAGTTGCCAACTAATTCAGTCGTCGATTCGTTGGTGACGTCATCACGTGTGTTTTACGCGTCGTTAAGCTCCAACGTTATTGGCCTTTTTATCGGTAGGCTACTGGAGACATTTAAAAAAGATATGTCATGTATTATTGCTACATAAGCATTATATCGCAGTCTTAGTGTCGCCAACTCGTTTCTAATATGCAAAAAGACAAACAAATGCGTCTGATATATTTTCGATCTTTCCGATCCAGAAGAGAGATCTTTCTCTCCCCCGTCTGTGTGCGAGGGGGCGGGGCAGTAAATGTACACCATAGGTTTAAACCATGGTTAAACACACGCGGCTGCTACATCCAGCAACACACTGCAGAGATGGCGGAGAGAGAACGCGCTCCGAGGTGTGGTTAAACTTTACCCGTCTCGATGTGGACAATGCTCGTTGCCAAAAGTGCAATAAGAGTTTAGCATGTAAGGGCGGCAACACGAGCAATGTGTCTAAACATTTATCAAAAGTGCACCACATTCAGACGGAGGAATGCACCGTGTTCGACTGTCTTTAGTAGCCCTGTAGCCCCATCCACGAGTAACGTTTCCACGTCAGGTGTTATGTATGCTAGCAGCAACACACAGAGTTAACTACATTATACAAACATGGATTAATGATTAGAGGAAACTGAGTTATTTATTTTGTTAAAGTTTCAGCTATTCTGTTTACAGTTCTGTCATCAGATTATTTAATACGATTTGTTAAAACACTGTTGTTTCTTTTGATGTGAAATATTATTTATTTACTTTAAATAAAAAGCAATGTTAGTTTTGTTCAAAATGTGTTTAGTTAATTTAATAATATATGCATTTTTGAATCAAGTATTCATCTTTATTGTCTTCATTGTTAGTTTCCACATGCCTAAAACAACCTCAAGATACATCTAAAAGTTGAGTCCGAATAGTCGATTAATCGTTTCATTAATCGATAGATTAATCGATTATCAAATTAGTCGTTTGTTGCAGCCCTACTTGAGACGCTGTTTCTAGCAAGATGTTGTGTCTGACCCTAGGTCTGCCCCCGGGAGTCTCACAATAATAAGAGCGCTGTTAGGAGAGATGACGAGTGGCATTCACAGTGACCAATCAGAGTGGTACTCAAACCGGATACGTCATACAGGATGAGGGTTCCCAACCAATCAGAATTGTTTAAACTAAGGAAGTAGCGTAATTCATATATTAATGGTACACCAATACCGTCCAATCAGGTACCGGTACTGACTTAGTACCGGTTCTCGATACCCATCCCTATGTATGATCAGTGTTGTGCTAATTACTGAAAACCAGTAACTAGTTACCATTACTAGTTACTTCATTTCAAAAGTAACTCCGTTACTTTACTAGTTACTTAAACCCAAAAGTAATGCGTTACTGTGAAAAGTAACGTTTTAGTTACTTGAAAAAAGGGCTCCCATTAATGCCCTTATAGCCTTCATTTCAGTACTGTTATTGCATTGGAAAATAATACAATCTGTATCAACTTGACATGCATTATATGCAATCTGGATTGCATCGATATTAGCTGGCTTTCCATTTTTGTATATTCTTTCTCCAGGTAGTTGGAAAAAGTTTTCCGTCCCATATGCCGTGTGCCGCCCGGACATGCTATCATGCTAACTAGCTCCCTGAAAGCGGGTGACTCCACTGTAGCAATAGCCTGCATGTGTTCTACAACATACCGTGCAATGGCTTTATCGACTTTTCCCTGGCTAGCAGTCCCTTGGTTAAAATCCAGCCGCTGTTCCTTATGTGGAGGTGGAGTGGCGTCGGCTGAGTCTCTGTGGTCTTAGCTACTAGCTTCGTCCCAGCATGTTGTTTTTGCAGATGTTTTAAGAGATTTGAATTACTGGTTTGGTTAGTAGATAGGATCTATGACCCGCCAGGACACAACTTACATTTAACAGAAACTTTCTTTTCTTTGTGCTCGACAAAAGTGAAATAGTGAGAATATCTCCAGGTGGAGAAACTAGACTTGAGCTCCGCCGCCGCCATGATAGTCTTGTTAGTAAACAACACAAACACGCCCACAGCCCGTCTCCGCATGTGACACAGG
The DNA here is from genome assembly GCF_902827175.1 of Gymnodraco acuticeps. NCBI lineage: Eukaryota > Metazoa > Chordata > Actinopteri > Perciformes > Bathydraconidae > Gymnodraco > Gymnodraco acuticeps. The sequence continues at coordinate 351,720 of NW_022992202.1, read as the reverse complement.
AAGTATCTAAGTACATTTACTCAAGTACTTAAGTACAGTTCTCATCTCTGTTCGCCTGGCTGTTGACTATATAAAAAAAACTAACGGAGTAACGCACCATGTAGTAACGGTAACTGAGTTACTGAATTTAAAAAGTAATGCGTTAGAGTACTAGTTACTGCCAAAAATAACGGCGTTACAGTAACGCGTTACTTGTAACGCGTTAGTCCCAACACTGTGTATGATACATTTTACTCATAATGTCTGTTTAAATGTTTCACACTAAACATTACCTAAGCTGTTTTTTGTGGCCAGGATGATATATTTATTTGCATAAACAACTATAATAAATTCATTTTACAGTCCTCATGTCTCCCACAGAGCATTCAGAGCAGTCAAAGCTGTCATGGAAGAAGCAATGAGACACAGCGAGAGATGTGACCAATGACCGTTTGATATAAATGCAGTGCAGTGAGGATTCACATGAATTGCTGTTAGAAAGCTCTCTCTGTTCCTCCCCAGGGCATTACATTTGTTTGGATTTTATTAAATCAATAATTAGCAAATCCTCACATTTTAAGGAAACCTCTAGTAGCCAGATCTACTTTTATCATCATGAGCTATAACCAAATCACAAATCCAAAATGTTGCTTGTAAAGTGTAAAGCTGCATTAATTACAGTAATCTTGTGTACTGTGATAGGCCAGACTGAAAGGATGATCTCTGTTGTGTTGAGTTACTTTATTAGACGTTGGAAACTGCAAATGTACTCTAAATCCTTTGTTTATGCGTGACCTGCAGGCATCCCAAATTGAAGGGTAACATAATGAACACACATATTCACACATGCAAGGTAAATTCTCCTTCCCAAAACATATCATCTGTAGTAAGAAATTGATTTTTTTGTAAATGTATGATGTTTGATATGGGATGCTCTCCCCTCAGCAGTCAGCAGCCCTACAGTACCTCCCTCATCCATGGCTGTATGTCTCATTCAGCACTGTCTTGGTTAGTGGATCAAGCAAAACACTTTGAATGAATGGTAATTCATAATTCAGTCTATACATATGTTTGGTGCCTTGCTCTGCAGGGCCCAGGAGGTGAACTGGGACCTCTCCAAGTAGTCCACTCTCCATATTTTAAGTCTGTTCGGGGACTTGAACCAGTGACCCTACGGTTCCTGATACAAGCCCCTACTGACTGAGCCAGGTTTACTTTGCAAAGGTTCAGCACACGGTAGTTCAATCAGGTAGGCAACCAAAACAGATAAGGATAAGGCAAGAACCGTGTCAGGAGACGATGCTAGGTTCATTTGAAGATAAGCTCTAGGGAAAATACTGCTGGAACACTTGAAAGTACAAAGACGAACTAGCCCAGAGGGGAATGTGAACACAGACTAAATCACAGTGGGAGGGATGATAATGGGGCACAGGTGAGACTAATTAGGGATAGATACGCAGGTGGGGTTCAATCAAGGGCAGGAGGTGATGACACTGAAGTGAGAGAAGAGTAACAAAATAAAACAGGAATAGCAGCATGACAACAGAACATTAGCTTGCTAGTTAGGACCTTACATTTTATTTGTGTTTAACCAATAGTCTAAAACCACAGATGATTGATATTGTGCCCTGACAACTGTCATTTACAATTACAGATGTAGCACTTAATTTCAGACGCCTACCCGTGCGGGTCCCTGCTGAAAAGGAAAACCCCCCCGCAGGACTTGATACGCCCCCTTGATAAATAAATGTAATTTTAATGAAACCAGCTGCAATGGATCATGGATCCACCAGGGGGAGCTGTGAAAAGCTGCCACACTGGAACTCATGTGAAATAAACAGCTGATAGATCTACAGGTATCTGATCGGATATTTGTTAAGATCCATATGTCACGGATAGGATAATATTCTGTGCTAAATAAGAGACATGTAATCATTTACTAAACATCACCATGTTTTTATTTAACAAAATAATGTTGTTTAATTCACGTAGGTGTAAGTACAAAACCATCGCTATGTTTTTTCATCAGGAAATGCAGCCCGGCTCAAACAAACGATTTTCAATCATCATCCTCACGATCATTTAATGTATCATATGTTCGTGAATTGAAATTAATGCACTAATACATGTAGTTTAATCCACGTGAGTTTACAACAACAAAAATAATAGCTTTGTTTTTATATCACATCCGACCGGAGGAAAATGCAGCACGGCTCTCACTACCGATCATCCTAATCCCACGGGCAAACAATAATATGTACAGTGTTAATAGTTTACTGTATTATTAGTGTCTAATATTACTACTATAACAATCACAATGTTAAAATCAGACCGTTTTTTTTTTTAAACAGTCTGAATGAAACGGCAGCTCTCAGGTGATCAGGTGTGTGTTTACCAGTGTTGGGACTAACGTGTTACAAACTAACGCATTACTGTAACGCAACTACCTTTTGCGGTAACTAATAACGTTACTAGTAGTTACCTATTCCCATTCAGTAACGCCGTTATAGTTACTGTGATTTACATGGGTGCGTTACTGCGTTACATTGGCCCCGTCTCAGGTCGGTTAAATGAAATCCTTGCTTCCCTCACTTGCGTCGTTTCCCTGCGTCTAGTCCCTCCCACCAGGGAAGCATAGAGAGATGCAAGAAAACCACGAGAAGCAGGGAAATGAGTTTTAAGAGCAATGGGACGTCCTTTCCTCCGGAGCGTCACGTGAAGCGATGTCCGTTTGTGATGACGCTGCACAGCTGATCGTCTGACAGCAGCTCTGTCCCCGTTATTTCCACACACCCCCCCGCCTCTGTTCGTACACATTTACTGACACAAACATTTGTATCATCTGTTGTAGACCCCAATAAATAAAATCAAATAAGAACTCATTCTCAAAAAAGATAAACGCCATTCTTAAAATGTATAAACGAACAATAGTTTGATTAATATTGATTAGAGTGCACAATAGAAATAAAATAATTGAGAGAAGAAAAAGAGATATGTTATCTATCAAAACCCAGTTAGATTAACATTCATTGGATTGCACACTTTGTGTGTTTGTGTGGATATGTAGCACATTAACATTTTAATAGCACTTAATGACTGACTGAATGGAAATGACAATAAATGAAAATGTAAAACGAAAAAAGCGATCATGAAAATGTTTCCAACAAATGAATAAAATGATTTTTGACCACTTTGTTGTTCAGATATATCACATATTTGTAACTAAATGAAACATGAATTGAAACAAAACACAGTATAAACTGAGGAGTGACTCTCGTGAGGTTCATGTGTTTTCTTCACTCCGCTGGGAAACTGCTCTCATGTCAAGAAGCATCAGATCAGTGCATGCACTGCCTCGTCCAATCAGTGAGCGATACAAAGTAAGGGGGCGGGGCAAGTATCTGAGGATTTCATCGGAGGATGGTCTGGTGGTTCCTCGATTATAGCTCCTCCATTATCGCTCCTCGATCCCCGATCCTCGGTCCTCCGGCAGAAATAAGAGCCATGGGACGGTACTCAAGATGGCGCAGACAAATCAACTTCCGGTGAGACCGAGGAGCGAGGAAATGAAAATAGTCGACCTGAGACAGGGCCATAATGTGATGGAACTGAACCGAATCTCCCTGCGGATGTAGTTTACAGGCGAATACAGCGATGTCCTCTCACAGCACCATGGAAAAGTGAAAGTGACCAGAGAGGAGTGATGATTGGTTAACGCGGGGTAACATTTCAGGGTAAGCCAATCAGAGACAGAGTTGGGCGGGTCTTGCCTTATGGGGAAAATACACAGACACACAAACACTTGCTAACACACACACATGTTATTGAAAAAGCGCTATAATAAATGTAAGGAATTATTATTATACACGGCAACGCTCACCACCAGCACACACACACACACCAGTGTGAGAAAACGTTTTTAGAGAGTACTTGTCCATGGACAAGTGAGTTTGGCAATTTACTTGTCCGAATACATTTTTCACTTGTCCAGAATGGACAAAAATTGGGGTCACTGGAATCTTCTTCTTCGTCATCGTATTTTACATTTTCCCACGGTTTTTACGACACTACTCAACGTAAGTGAGCGGTAAGATTTTACTGCATCACACACAGTGGCGGGCCGTGCATTTCACACCTAGGCCTTCAGTGATGTCCGACACAGTCCTACCTGAATTATTGTTTGTGGACAGGTGGTAATGCAAGTCTGTGTTGTTCTCAGCAAGCAAAGAAAGAAGCTCCACGTAGTTTCCTCTGTTTCTGGACTCGGCGCTTTCATCATGTCCCCTAAATGAAAGTTCCTGTTTACCCAAAAACAGGACACAATCAATCAGTCTTTTCAATATTTCCCTATTTTTGTTCACCCTTTCGTTGTGGAGCTCCGTTTCCCGTCGCACTTGTTCGTTGAGCTGTAGATCCACTCGGGTGTCCCCAAAGGTTTTCAAAAGCACCATTGCTTGTAAGTGCCCAGCCGTGCTTTGGTGTCTCGTTGCTGCCTTGGTTAGACAACTCAAGTTTGCAAATCCAGTGTGGCTCCAAACACCAAATCGATCATTTGCAAATAGCAGGCATTCCCAGCAGTACAATTTGCAGTGCCTCTCGGAGGCTGTGAGCCAGGGGTACCGCTCATAGTTAGTGATTTGAAAGTGGCGGACAAACCCTTTTCCCCGCTGTGATAGGCTCGCTAGCGTCGGGGTTGGCCGTTCTCTTCTCACAATGTCTAGCTTTTCTTGAAAAGTTCGTCTTGAAAATGGCGTTGTAATTATATCTGCGACCAAATCGATCTCTTATCCTCCTTCAGCCATTGTGGGTTGAAAAAAAACAGCTTGTAGAAATCTACACAAATTAGCTCGTTCAAATTCAAGTTCAGTTTGCTAGCTCTACATAGCTCTGCCTCTCAATAGTGCGTATCCAATCAAAAGACGTGCACGTGCTGACGTCATCGTACGCCTGCTAGCTGGCCCGTTGTCGCCAACTCAAAATCTGATTGGTTAACGCCACAGTTTTGTTTCCGTTCACTTTAAGCTACAGGCGCCCGCACTGTTGATTCTGAAGGCCTAAGGGCAGATTTCTTGGACCCTGGCAACACATTATGGCTGAAATATGATTGGATAAAAGCTCTAACATAAAGGCCAGCCCTCCAAATATTGTTCTGAGGCTGGAAGCAGCGCAACCAAGAGGAAAGCTATGAAATGAAAATAATAGACTATGGGGAATAATTTAATACATATTTGTGGAAAAAATATATCAAAATTAAATTTATATTCTGATGATGTTTAGGCCAGCGGAGAAGGCCTTGCTGGCCCTGACGGCCCACCACTGATCACACATAGGGTTGGGTATCGTTTGGATTTTAACGATTCCGGTTCTGCTTTTCGATTCCGGTTATTTTTGGTTCTCGATTCCGGTTCTTTGAGAGGGTAAAAATAAGTCCCATGACAAACTGGGAGAAAAATATATTTATGAAAACATTAAGTCAAATCTGTATTCCTATTTACAAATCAATTCATACTGTTGCATTTCTTACGGTTATTGAATACAATTATATAAAAATAATCTCTGCATTGTTTAGTTAGTTCTAAGTGGTGCAGTTTGAGAATGTACAATTGGCCCAGTCTCCTCTGATGTTACACTGCAACCTGCCTGTGAGACAGAGTCCAACCACACATGTCCAACACATAGGCCTAATAATAATACATTAGATTTATAGCCTATAGGCCTAGCGCTTTTCTACAACTCAAAGACGCTTGCACGCTTACACATGTCCTGCAATACACATGCTGCAGCTGCCCAACTGCTCACTGTTTGTAAAAGTAAATAAATAGTATTTTCATTTCAATAATGTAGCTACTTTCTATACCCTGCTTCATAAACAATACAGACATCCCTGTGCTCCTCCGAGTCTGGGGGTCCGGGAATGTGAGGACAGCGCGAGGACACAGACAGGGAGGCTGCTTTACTTCATAAAGGAACTCACAACTCTTTTTAATCCCGGTACTGGACAATTGTTATTTGTTCCTACTCGGAACCGAGTTTTGCTTCCCAACCCTGCGCTACACTTCCCACCCCGATCCGCCCGCCCCCGTCTAACTGGACAGAAAGCGGCGAGATGCATTTAGGAATCGCCAAGCAGAACCGAAACTAACACTTATAAACGAACAATGGCAGACACGTACAATTTGCGAATGAGTTCTGCCTTTTGTAAACTGAATGTATCAATAATTTGTCAATAAATCAGGCCGAAAAACGTCACTTGTTCGCCGGACAAGTCAATTGAAAGATCTACTTGTCCGATATTGTAAATAACACGTCCCGGACGGTGGGACGTGTACTTTTTCGCACACTGCACACACTATGGCAGATGCAAGTATCAACGAAAGTAGCAACGCATTTACAACTTGGAGATATAACCACTATTTTCAATTTGTGGGGATAAAGGACGCACAAAATATTATGGTCAAATGTAAACTGTGTGCAGGACAAAAAGCATTGTCCACATCGAATAACAGCAATGCCAATCTCCTGAAGCACCTAACTAATGTACATGAGGCTATAAAACTAGTCGCCAAAGACCCCACCGTCTCAACCACCGGCAGTGACCCAGATGGAGCAACACCATCTAAACAGCCAAAAAACGATTTTTTTAAATCGCCACATGTCACCCAGTCAACTAAACAGATTGATTGCTGAAAATAGTTTGTTTGTCTTCAGTGTCAGTCTGACAGTTTATTATTTATCTAATTGTTACTGCCAAAAGAGTGTAGTTCTTGTTTAATTGTTACACTGCCAAAATAGTGTAGTTGTTGTTAATGTGTGTACACTGCGGTGATTGACATTATTCACCCACGGATCTATGGGTTGGGGTATTGTTCTGCACGGACATTTTAGTGAACCGGACTTCCTGTTTCCGCCGGTCTTCGCTTCCCTGGAATGAAGTTGTTTACAATGGTTTTCAGATGCTAAATAAAAGTCTAGCTTGTACCTTTGATACCCCGCCTCCGACTCCCGTCTCTCGGCACCACAACACTGCCAAAAGAGTGTAGTTGTTTTTATTTCATATTGCACTACTTAGAACTTCATTGTTGAGGCTACAATAAAGATGCCTGCTTTATTATTATTGCACAGATTACAGGTACTGAGACAACAAAATGTAGTTTAGCTTCTAACGGTGCAACAAGCAGTAAAGTGAAAAGTAATGTACACAATCTACAGAATAAAATATAGAATGAATTGAATGATGAATAAACAGTGAGGGATATGAATACACTAGCAGCCTGTGAGCAGTATGAACAGTGTGTATGAATATGCTAAGATATATAAAGTATGAAAACGGTAAGCAGTGCAAGTATAGTATAAAATATATGGATATTAATTTCATGATAAACATTGTGGAACAATGATGAAAATGTGAATGGAAGTGGCGACGTAAAACTGACACAAAACAACAACAAACAAAAATCTTTTGAGAAGCCCCCACCCCCCATGTTGCCTGTGCTGTATGCTGCAAACTCTTTGTTTAAAACTAATTGGCCATCGGAATGTGTGGAGTAAGTCTCCCAAGGGGGGTGGTCACATTCCACAGCTCTCCCCCCCTCCTGTGATCTCCCAACCCCCAGTCTGTAGGTTTGTGTTCGCATATTTCAGTGTTAATTTTGGCAGCTGTTTTTGATTTAGTCTTAGTCTTTAGACGAAAATGGTTATTAGTTTTAGTAACATTTTAGTCATTTCTATCCTTCGTAGTTTTAGTCGACGAAAACTCAAAACATTTTAGTCTAGTTTTAGTCGACGAAAACTCAAAACGTGTTAGTCTAGTTTTAGTCGACGAAAACTCAAAACGTTTTAGTCAACTTTTAGTCGATGAAAAATTACATTTGAGTCAACTTTTAGTCAAAATGTGTCTCTATACTCTCTGAACGTCCCGTCCCCGGCAGATCTCTGTGTCCGCTGCAGCATGTCTGTTAGGCCCCGCCCCCCGCACACAGAGAGACACAGGGAGATCGCTCTTCTGGAGTGAAGAGAGCGGAAATAATGGTATTGCAAGTTAGAAACGTAAGATGCATTTTGACAGACAAGATGGACACTTGTTGGGAAAATATGCTGCATTTTGAATGTCCGATAGTCCACCATTAACACCTTAGTCTCGTCTCGTCAACGAAAACTAAATATACATTTCGTCATAGTTTTCGTTATCAAGAATCTATTTTTAGCTCGTCATCGTCTCGTTTTAAGGTGCGTTCACACCTGCCTTGTATAGTCCGGTTGAATCGAACCCTGCTGCGTTTAGCCGCGTGGTGCGTTCATTTGGGTCGGTGTGAACACAATCCGAGACCTCTTAAGTGAACTAAACAACCGGACTCTGGTCCGCTAAAATAGGTGGTCTCGGAGCGCTTGCTTGCGAACTCTGGAGCGGTTCATTGCTGGTGTGAACGCAGTCCGCACCAAAACATAGGAAGCGTAGTATTTACGTGTCACAAGAACGCGGATGTCTTCAAAATCTTTAGCGAAAGAGTCTTGTTTAGTTAAAGAGTGAAGCAGAATGAAGTGTTGAACAGTGTTGTGTACACTTGTCATGTAAAAATTCTCCGTAAGCTACATAAAAGTAAGAACACCTGTCGTCGGTGAAACGCCCCTCCTTACTGCAGAACGTCTCTCATTATATGTGTTATAATATTTTTTAACGGACATTGTCTGATTTATATAATCATATGCTCGGACCGCTAGTGTCTGTTGATCTCCAGATTAACAGCAGCATGAGAATAACCTGCCGAAAGTGCCGATGCTCCATGGCGGAGGCTCCGGTAGAGATTGCCGGGATTTGCGTTTTTACCCCCTTAATGTCTGACCAATGGTTGAACTGCATTTACTTGCACATGACTTGTGTTTAAAGTTTATAGTCCGTTTGAGTTTTGCCCGTGTGAACGCAAACCGAACCTTCTGAAAAATGAAACAATGTAACAAACTGTGGTCTGGTGCCCACCAGAAAACGGACTATTATGTGTGAATGCACCCTTAGTCATGTAAAAAAGGTTGTTACTAGTGTTAATTTCGTCAGCTATTTTTTTATTTAGTTTTAGTCTTAGTCCTGTGTTCAATTTTCTTTTTAGTTTTAGTCATATTTAGTCACCTTCATCCTGTTTTTATTTAGTCAAGTTTTAGTCGACTAAAAGTCTGAGCATTTTAGTCTTATTTTAGTCAAAGCAAACTAATTATTTTAGTCTACTTTTTGTCAATGAAAACTGTTGAGTCTTTTTTAGTCATCAGATTATATAGAACATTTCAGTCAAACTAGTCTAGCCAAAACCAATAATTTGTCATTTTAGTATATATAAATAAATACGATTATATCTTGTCCTTATTTGATGAAAAACACAGGTTGAATGATTAAGAAAGCAGCTTTGCAGAGAGTATCTGCTCAGGTTTGTGGTGTTTTTACCAGCTGTGTTATGGCCACATTGCTTCCCTTCTGATAAAACAATGCATTCGCTTTTTTTCTCCGCCTCATTGTAGCGACAATGGGCCCAAATATCATATAGTTTCTTTCTCCCAAGCAGTGGTGGCTTTAGACTTTTTCGTTGTCAGTCATTTTGATGGACAGGATCGTAACATTTCCGTCATAATCCATTATTATCCGTCGAGTGCACAATTTATCTCTCACTCGCGCTGATGGGGGGGGGGGGGGGTCTTCGGTTAACGCGAGTGCGACCACTGCTCCCAAGCCCTGTTGTTGCCATTTTATTTTCTGTTAAATAAGGTTAGTTAGACCATGAGTTAGACCCTAGTCTTCCTGACAGTTCACAGTGTGCCGCTGCCCGATGTAATTCAAATCTACCGCCGCGCGCAGCACGGACACACACATCTGCTGCCCTGCCGCAGCACCGGAAATGGAACTGCTGGGAGAAAAACTGACTATCAGAGATGTAACGTTATCTTTGATAATATTTCGTCTCCTCATTTTTCGTCAACGAAAGTAAAGAGAGATTTTGGCATAGTTTTTTATTTAGTAAACTACATTTTCGTCTCGTCACTTTTCGTCAACGATATTGCATGATGATTTCGTTACAGTTATTGTTTACTGCCGTCGGTGCCGTCTCGTCATCGTCTCGTTTTCGTCATGGAAAAAAAGGTCGTTGACGAACATATTTCGTCATAGTTTTAGTCAACGAAATTAACACTATTGTTGACGAACATTTTTCGTCATAGTTTTCGTTGACGAAATTAACACTGGCATATTTAATGCACTTTCTGTTGTTTCTATCGCGCATTGCCGGTATGAAAGGGTCTGTGCCGGAAATATCAAACATTTAATAAAAGTAAAAAACAATGAACAAGACTTAACGTATTCATCATAATTAATTATATTTATTCCGTTTGGATGTAGGATTTTTGACTTTGTTTAGAGCAGTGATCTTCTCTGCAGCAGAGAGCTAAGCGCTGTCAGACCGGACCTAACCCTGAAAAGTATTATCATCTGAAATTAATCATATGAGTATAAGTATTTTTACAACTTGTATTTAGAAATACTCTGTTGTAATTATTGATGCATAAATGTGTTCATCCATTCAATGTGGCATCTGCTATAATGGGGTTAATGTATGATATTACTTAATAATACAATACATTATAATATATGATAATTATATTTTAGTTTTATTCATTTCTTATTACATAGTTTCTCATTATTATTATTTTTATTTTTATCGCTCATCTTATTTTTGATTTTGTGAATCTGTGCTATCCTGTTTTTCACTCTCACCCTGTTGCTGTTTGAACTACTGAATTTCCCCACGGGGATTAATAAAGGTCCATCTTATCTTATCTTAATGTATAAGTTGATTTACTTCAATCTACTGTACTGTGTAAAAACACCCCAACAATATTACAAGAAATATACTGCATAAAGCAAACTATATACTTTATTTGATCTAAAATATTGATGTTTTTTCATTATAGTAGCTTGTGAAAACCATAACAAATAAGTGATTAAATGCTACAGTATTCAACAAACACAACTGCAGAGCTGCAAACATTGCAAACAGACTAAGTTCTACAACACCCAGTTGTCTTTGTGTATTTGTGAATGAAGCGCCATCTCATGGTTAAATCCTGTAATTGAACAAATGGGGAAATTTGGCAACGCCCTCTAGCAATTTGGCAACACCCCCAGCCACTGGGATCCGCTGGGCTTTTGACTGGGACACACCCATGTGAGTCCTATCTGGAGTGCTACATCTGTAAATGATAGGCTTCATGGTATCAAGTTGATGTATCCACCAATGTTTAAAGAATGTACGGTCAAAGGGTCAATTTAGTAATAGATGACATTATGATGTACATTTTACGACCCAGTCGATTAAAATGAGAGTCTAATGCTGCGTTCACGCCGGACGCGATGCGAATATTCGGCTGTGTTTACTCGCATCATTCAAACAAGACGCGCTTGCTAGGGGGCGGGGCTTATCTCCATGTAAATACTATGGTAGATACCAACTCCAACAAAATGTACATATTTTACTGTGATTTAATTGTAATACACGTTTTTAAATGATGCCGGAATAACTACATACTGATACCGGTTAGTAAAAACCATGAATTAATGCTTTGACAAGTGTGCAGACAAGAGGGCAGACGGAAACCTTTTAAAATGCGTGTTGGAGATCGGATCGATCAGGCTAAGCTAACATTGTAGCTGCTCCGTCCAAACTCACAACAACGTCCTACAGACATAAATAAAGCAGCGACTGTATTCGCCATGACACAGCCAGTCTGTGGTTTGTACATGTTTCACTTTTGTCCAGTTACTGAACAGATATGAGGAGCTGTGTGCTAACAGCTAATGGCTGATGTTTTGGTTTTGCCCCCTTCAATCGCGCGTGGCACTCACATCAACCGCTTCATTTGCGCCGCCGGAGAGAATTTGCGTCGGTCCGCGTCTTTGCATTGATTTTACATGTAATCGTGCCGCCCCAAAAAATCTCATCGCGTCCAGTGTGAACGCACCATAATGCAACCACTGACCTGTAAACTAGGGATGCTCCGAACACCAATTTCGGGGCCGGAATCAGTATCGGCCGATACCGATCGCCAATCCGATCAAGTGGGCGGGGCCTAAATGGAAGATTTAAACATCACTTTAAATCAGGGGTGGGGAACCTCCGGCCCCCGGGCCGTATACGGCCCGCGAGACAATTTGGTACGGCCCTCGAGGTAATTTATAAACACACGCAAAAAAGAAAAAAAGAAAAAAATCTAGACCGCAAAAAAATTAAACAATTGAGTACCTGTTTTTCCTGGCCACGGTCAGGGTCCATGAACACAACACGAGCCTAACGTGTCATCACGTGGATATATGTCTCGTCTGACAGGGGTGCAGTTCTGACGGAAAGCACCAGAACGTGGCTCGGCACTTCAGATAAGGAGCCGTACACATGCCGCAGTTTCTGCGTGGCTGTGTCTTTAGTTGAAAGCCCAGTGGCGATCTGTTCATCTGTCATACTGAGCATACAGTCAATAGCTTTGTTGTTATTAGCATCTGGTTAGCTAGCTATGCTAACGAATATAAGAAGCTTTTTCTACAACCAGTGAGGTAAAGGCACATCTTTATATGATCATTATAGTTATAAAAAAACAAGAGAATAAAGTACAGGTATATAATACTATATGACAGTAAAAAAAAGTTGTTATTAATAAACAAGAATACAGTTTGAAAGGAGAGTGATTTGTAAAATATCCAGAAAGAAAAAGTAAATATGCTTACAGTTTCATATGGGTGTTGAGAGATGTATCCATAGATCTCTTAATGTTGCTCTCAAAGTGCACCAGATTGATGCTTTTAACTTCAACATTTAAAAAAAAATCTTCCCGGGGGAGCATGCCCTCCGGACCCCCCTAGAGGAGGTCCCCACCCCACTTAAATCATGTCCACATGGATAGGAAACTAAATACATTTGCACACATCTTGTGTCCATATCTTTCTGTTTTGGTGGTCATGCCACAACCGTGCACGTGCATGCATACGTGAATCATGGTAAAATATCTGGATTAAGAGGTTGCTTTTTCTTTGCACAGCATGAAAGAAAGAAGAAATAAATGGGTTGTGATTTTAGTATTTTTAAGCAGAGGTCAATAATTTGTACGGCCCTCGGAGGATGTTGAAAACATTGAAATGACCCTTGAGAGGAAAAAGGTTCCCCACCCCTGCTTTAAATCTTCCATTTAAAGTGATGTTTAAAACTCAGTTAATGGGGCTCATTCACTGGAGCTTCCATAAACAACAATCAACTTAATTATTACATTCAAATGATGTACATTATTCAAGTTTACATTCACTTTGGATAATAACACGGGAGAAATGAGCGGAAGCGCTCTCTTTTCCTCTCTCTCTCTCTCTCTCCTGACTGCCTGTCAGTATCTCATGCAGCTCACTGATCCAGTAATGAGTGACCCGACAGTGAAGAATAAATATATTTATAATAACTAGTTTAGCTTGTTCCAGAGGTAGATCAAATAGCTAAGTAGGTCTAACTCTTGTGTGTTTCGCTCCGCTCACTGGTGGAGCTGCAGGATTTCTGCTTCACACACGTTGCATTCCGCTATTTTACTGTCTTTTTCGGACACCTTGAAATACTGCCAGCTTGTTTTGCCGCACACAGAGAAAAGTGTCATGTATTTTACGTCATGCGATCGGCTCTCGCGATCGGTGACCGATCGATCGGAGCATCCCTACTGTAAACCCAAATCTGATCCGACCTGTGATTTTTTTTAAAGATATTTGGGGGCCAGAGAGTGCCTTTGTTATATAGATGCACATGCATCAGAGGGCAGGACTTTGTTGAAATAACCTGCTTGTTTGGCGGTCCCCGGGTTTTGGTAATCAAGGCCCTAACCTGTGCTTTCTTTACCCTTATTTGCTAAATCTGTACACATGTGTGGTCCTTGTAAAAACAGATAGTGTTAATTTTACCAAACTGATTATTGAGACTCTCTAAAGCTTTAAAAGACAACAAACTATCTAGGTGGATTGGTTGGTCGAGACTGGAGCCGTTGGCTAAGACTGGTATTGGGCCTGACACTGATCTGTCTGGATCAGGTTGACCCATCCACTGTTTGGGACCATTCCAGTGTCCTAGTTGGATTGGTTATTATGTTATCAGAGGATAAATACATAATTCCATGCTAGCAGAGATAGTTGACAACTTCCATGACTTCACTAATGAAAAAGTTCTGTACAGTGTGAAACTCATTTCTCACACCCAAGCAGATTCCCAGTGCAATTAAGGAAACCACATAGAAGATAGAATCCCAATGCTGGAGCTTTAATACAACTCCCCTTTACTCCATCTCCCTTTCCTTGGCTTGTGGTTTTTGGCTGAGCACCCTCTAATTATCTTTTTAAGAGATACCAGAGGGAGTATCATTGCTCTTCTCAAACACTATCTTTCTTTAGCTTGCTATTAGAGAAGCCCTCTTTCTCTTTCCACCCTATTTTGCCTTGTTCTCTCATATCTTATGTAAACCTCTGTCAGCGCTGATCCTACTTCCTTTATCTACACCTCTTTCTTCGGATCAGGGTTTGCAGATGTGTATTTGCGGTCAGGGAGACATCTGCTCGTACGGTAAACCACCTGTGCTGTTTAATAGCAGTCAACCCGCTTTGTGATGTTCGCTTGGCATGTCCAATGGGTAGAAGAAAACACAGAAACCTCATAATTACAGACCTGAGAACTAGGAGCGAGGCAGCTTGTCTTTCATCATAAACTAATCGGAGCGGTGCCCGTCCTCTGATGTTGTCACAACTCTCTCTCTATCCTCCAGGTTGAGGCTTTACAGATCCTCCATGAAACATTACGACTGTAATATTAAATGACTTTCTCAGCTTTTCACCAGCATTGCAGATCAAATGTACCATTACCTAAAGCCATCTTGTATTATAGGAATATAATATGTATCCTTTGAGACAATCAAAAGTCATCATGAAAATGCAATGAGGAGCAGTTCTCATCATGAATTGAGGTTCAAAGGTTTATCTTGAAATTGGAAACAGCAGTGGAAAAAGATCAATTTATTCTGAAGCTTTTAGATCATAGCACATAATCTTAATTGTTAAAGATATTCTATATACAGTGATATAAAACAGAGGTATAATATTGCTGGATTATAGGCACACGCTAAGCATACCAGAAGTTTAGTAGTCAATAGCAACAAAAAAAAAGTTCTATATTGTATTTATTCAAGTGGTAACACTTTATATTAAGGTACACAAATTAACCATCAACTAGTTGTTAATTAACATGCATATTAGCAGTATATTGGCTCTTTATTAGTCATTATAAAATACTTATTAATGCCTTATTCTACATGACCATATTCTACAAGTAATAAGCCATTAGTTGAGAGTTGTTCCTCAATAACCCTCTAATTAGTGCTTATTTATTGCAAGTAAGGAAGTTGTTACATGAGTTTTGGTCTTAATATGCTCTGCTCAATATGGGCCTAATAAGGCAGTAGTACCACAAGATAGTAATTCTCCCATAATAACACTTAACAAATATGATCTATTCTTATGGAACAAGACATGAAACTACAAGTGTTAATTGTGTCTAAATAATTCAAAATTAGGTTGTAACTAAGAATATGTTTTGGGGTATTGACAGTTCAGCTACCAATAGCGGTAAGGTGATATTGACCTGTATGTTTCATATTTGCACATTTATATATTTGTAAAATGTGTACTGAAGGTTAAGGCCCGGACACACCAATCTGACAACAAAGAACTGACACAGACAGACCCCGACTGGTGCGTCGCCTCGCGTCTCTGCATTTTGGCCATGTGTCGCACTGGAACACACCGCAAAGACTTCAGCCGACGGCCAAGAAGCACGTACAAACTGCGCATGCGTGAGTGGCAATAACTCTCCTTACCAGCATGCGACGGTAGTGTGTATTCGTCATTCAAAAGAGGCAACAACCGGAAGACAGACTGCGTGATTTAAACAAACAACAAATAGCGTGTGCGTTCCATTTTCACTCTACAACGAGAAGCTCATGGGGCTTTTCAACATGTTGAATCGGTGGGTTTTTGGCCGAAAAGGCGTCGGGTCGGCAGAAAAGACCCGATGGTGCGGGACACACCAATCCGAGTAGGGTGTGTCGCTCATCGTCGGCCTGACGCCCACCAACACTGATAATCGGGTTGGTGTGTCCGTACCTTTAGACAGGAAACCGGGTCTACTGCATCTACTTCCGGTCCATGGGACCTTATTTCGGAAAAATTATGTATTGAAGTCAATGGAGAGAGAAAACTTATCTTTCGATCCCGTTTGAATTGTGCCACGAATTACACATACAGTATGATGTTTGTCAATCTTAAAAAATCATTTCCATGTAAAAAAAGTCACAGTTTGTCGTAAAACTGTTGAAATATAAGACTATGAAAAATACGCAACTAGAAAGGCTACAAATCCCAGAGTAAGTGATGTCATAATTTATGTCACAATTGTTTTCCTCCGCTAAATATAAGAGATAGATAAGATAACTTTAACAAGATGCCTGTGTGCTTAGTACCAGGTTGTTATCATACCAGCAATGGGTCTTGCTCGTTCTTTCGCTTCCCGTCTGATGAAAGGACCAGGAGTGGCTGGATCAAGTTAGCTACCAAGCTAGTAGCAAGCACGTCAGTTAGCATTACAGCCTTAGCCTTGTCATTTGTATTAGTTTCCGGGTCGGCGATACAGAGAGACACAGCGAAACTCATCCTGAGCACACACAAACCCTCACAGCCGAAGTAAAAACAATAAGTGTGGCTTGATATTGAGTAAGAAAAAGGTTTATAACGCTGTGAGAATGGATCTGCGCAGAGCATTTCTCCGTGATCCCAACTTGTCTATTACCAGCATTCAGGGAGCTCTATGCAAGTCAATGGGGACTCCCTGTTAGTTAGCCAAGGGATCCTGGTGTGTGAGGTGCTCCGCGGATTGGTCCATTTGTTGTTGATTTGGGTATTCACACGTCACAGAACCCAGGAAGAAAACAATGGAAGATGAGAAATCTCCAACGAGGCGTTTTGGGGCAGCATAGAAAGGTATTTTCTGTGTTAGAGTTTTACGCGCTACAGGGTGTACTTTGAGGGTTTTTGACTCTGCAGACCGTTTACATGCATAAAAACCTTCATAACACACAAGTGGACGTGTAATAACCGGAAAAGCATGACATGCCTTTAAATAAATCATAACTAAAACACTTTATGCAAGAGCTGTCTTATTGGTCAAGTTTGAGAGACTTAGAATATTTTCACTGATAACCCTTTGTGTGCATGTAGGTCCTTATTTAATCATGTGTGTATGGCCAAAATAAATGCTTTACAGTAAAGCCCTGCCATGTTTTGGTGGCTCCTTTGAGGCAGTATCCATGATGATGCCAGACCATACACCAATCTCAATTAACAAAAACCACCATCTTACTGTAAATCCCAACCCACAATGCAATTAAGTTTCCCAGAACCACAGAAAGTTCTCTCCGTAGATGATAGGTTGGTTGACTCATTTAATAGGTTGGACTTCTCAGGCATCTGTTTGCTGTATCAGCAGCTTTTTTCACCTGCAAAAAAGAAGCGGAATACACCTCGGCTTAGAAGTACAAAAGTTATTTGTACTTGGACCTCCTTATTACTTAAGATGTTTCCCAGATTCATTGCGAATATTTAATTTGATCTAGCAGGTCATGCAGAAGAGACGTGTTGCCATCTGCTGAACTGTCCTTAGATGTGGTTTTAGGATGTTCTGTAGCTTTACTGTAACAAATTGCGGCTTATAATTATATTCCAAACATAAGTGCCCGAACAGGCCCTTGAGTAGAGCACTGTATTTTGTTAGTACTGGAGGCTGTGCTTATGGTATTTCTCTAGAAGCACTCATCCAAACAACTTTTCAGCTTGTTTGGATGAGTGCAAAGTTAATTTAATCAGTCTCTCTTTGACTCTACACTTAAAGTAACAATTTCAATGCACAACTTTTACCATGTCGTATTAATAGTTTTTCTAATAAATAACAGTTTTACTTCTTCTACCTCTGTCAATACAAACATTTCTAGTTAAAATACGTGAAATGAATACAGCATTTGTGCCCCAATCACTAAATCCGCCCATTACAAACACACTCACGTCCAAGCTGATCACAATCACCAACAATGTTGAAATACACTTAGCAGATGCTATTTCTTCTCTTTAGAGAACCAACCAAACTCTTCTTAACTTCACTGGACATTAAATAAGTGTTTTTTTTTTAGAAGTTGTAGGACTTTAAACCAACTCATAACACTAATATGGTTGTTACTTCAGATGCAAATCAAATCCATGTGTTGTGTCTCGTCAAATGTGTTTCATATGTTTATGTATTATGTCTGTCATTTTCATGTTTTTTCACGTCTGGTCATGTCTGTATATTTAGGTTCTTCATCTCTAGTCAGTCTCTGTGTTTATTGTTATGTCTCGTTTTCCATTTCCTGTTTTATTTTGTACTTACCTCTTGTCTTTCATTTCAGGGGCCTCATTTATAAACGATGCATACGCTCAAAAGATGGCGTACGCCAGTTTCTACGCAATGTTTGCGATTTATAAAAAACAAACTTGACGGAAAACGTGCGGTCCTCCACGCCAACTCTGACCAATGCGTACGCACTAAGCACAACAACGGGAGAGACGAGAAACTGCGACACCGTTGGCAGAAGGAAGAAAGGAGAGAAATATGTGGAAATAATACCATAAACAAAATGTTACCTCTCATTTATCATATATGAAGAATTCATTTTCACAAATTGATTAAAGCCAATCTTAAAATGATTTAACAAACGCCTGTTTGAGACTCCTCAGTGCACACAAAAACATAACTTGGAGAAATAAATAAATACGGAAATGTTATTGATCACCCCTCGATTATGTTCTCTTGTCAAGAAATGTATTCTCATAAATGATGCGGTAAACAGAAGGACAGAATTACTTTAAACTGACGCCGTGTTGCATTTCTATAGGTTGTATAGATACGAGCATGGTTTTATATAATCATGTTTAATCATGTTTTATGCCGTTCACTGACACAAGTCCGTATCAAACACAATCTCAGGGACTCGTACATGATTTGTAGCGTTTCGAGAGGATCAGAGTGAAATCAAAAATATAATTCTCTTTTGAATATAGCAATTACAATTTGTATATTATGAAAGCCAGGGCTTTGTTTGTCCACTAATACCCCAACATGGAACAGAAGTATTGGACACAAATCCATGTTAATATCAAAATGAGCCATTGCAACATCCTACTTATTTTTGAAAGACCGTCACATATATTGCGAAAAAACTTCTACCTCAAACAACTGTATTTATACATTTTCATTGTGAAAAACAACATTTTACAAGATTAAACTTGATCTTATTCAATACCACCATGGCAAAAACTTTGAAATACAGCGTCCCCTGGAGCATCGATTGTGAGGCTGATTATTGAATATCACAAAGAGTGAAGTGTGTGTGGTTGAATGAAAGAAAAAGCAGACAGCTATTGGAGATAGAATAGAAAAACAGTCAAGTTAACAATTTGCCACCCTAAAGTCAGCATCAGCATGACCACAGTCTGGAAGCTGGTGTAATTAGTAGAGTAGCCATAGAATTTAACAATATTGAATTAGGTCTAGTTTCAGAGACAAAAACAGTAGCATTGCTGTGTGGAATAAAAATAAACACAAAAAGAGAAATCTTGTATGGCATTATCGTAAATGTTTATGATTGATAATTGAATAATACTTGTGCAGTGTTGGACTTAATTGTAGCAACGTTTCCATTCCTCCAGTAGTTCACAACGTGTTGCCTGCTGTTGGGTATATTGTATCCTATATGACAAATGTCTTCACCAATGGCATCACTGAATATATTTTGTGCATGTGTGTTTATGTTGCAGCGATGGAGGAGCTGGTGTGTGAGCTCCGTCTGTTCCTGGACCTATTGGACAGGGAGTATCTGAGCGCGGGGGTCCGAGAGAAGAAGCTGCACCTCTCAAACATTCTACACAGAGTCCTCTCAGAAAAAGGTGAGATAACAATTAGGGATGCACCGAATATTCGGCCACCGAAAATTATCGGCCGAAAATGGTTAAAAAGGCCCTTTCGGCTTTCGGCCGAAAGGGTTTTAGCACCGAAAAAATATCACCGAATGTCAGAACAGGCTTACGTTGGTAACCTAACGTGTTGTTGTGATGACGTAATAAAGACGCGGCGACCATGCTCGCGGCTGGCTCACAGGGGGGGGAACATTGACCTTTGTCATCGAGATTGCCCTGAGCCTTTAACAAATCGTATTCAATAATCTGATGACAGACTGTAAACAGAATAGCTGAAATTTTAACAAACTAAATAACTCAGTTACCTCTAATCATTAACCCATGTTTGTATCATGGACTTAACTCCGTGTGTTGCTGCTAGCATACGTAACACCTGACGTGGAAACGTTACTCGTGATGGAGCTACAGAGCTGCTAGAAAGACGGTCGAACCCGGTACATTCCTCCGTCTGCATGCGGTGCACTTTTGCTAAATGTTTAGACAAATTGCTCGTGCTTACATGCTAAACTCTTATTGCACTTATGGTAACAAGTATTCTCCACATCGAGACGGGTAAAGTTTAACCACACCTCGGAGCGCGTTCTCTCCGCCATCTCCGCAGTGTGCTCCGCTGCATGTAGCAGCTGCGTGTGTGTAAACTGCCCCGCCCCCTCGCACACAGACGGGGGAGAGAGATCTCGTCTGATCGAAAATACATCATAGACGCATTTGTTGTCTTTGCATATTAGAAACGAGTTGGCGACACTAAGACTGCGATATAATGTTTTTTAGTAATAATACATGACATATATAAATGCTGAATAAATGTTTTATGGACCCATAATAGTGATTATTATTTAAGTTAAGTTTTGCCATAATCATGTCTATTTCCATAATCAGAACAACATTGGTAAAAAATGTATACATTATATATATATATTTCTATTAATCATTTTCGGCCTTTCGGCATTCGGTTTTCGGCCAACTATTTCCTATTTTCGGTATCGGTTTCGGCCAAGAATTTCCCATTCGGTGCACCCCTAATAACAATAAAACTATTCAGAAACATTTTGGAGATACCTGGAGCTTACATGGTTACATATCTGACATGACCTGTGTGCCTTCATGTTTTCTAGACCTTGGCTTGTTGATACTTTCAGAACTGTCACATGCAGAGAGGGTGAAGGCATTCTGAGAGATGGGATCTTAATAATGATACAAAATCTAAACAGGAAAAGTTGCAGCCCAGATCACAATAGAACAAGTAAAGAATATTGGGAATGACAGAACATTTGTGAAAATGTGAAGTTTGAATGTGCATTTAATTTTTTTTGCAAATGTGCTATTGCAGTGTTTCAAATTTAAATTTTTATATTTTCGGGGGGCCTGGAAATTGGGAATCATGATGGTTAAACTGGCCAAAGTAAAAAAATTGAAATAGAACAACAGAAGTAATGAGGTTAAAAGACAGAGAGAGCTGGAGGAAAGTTAAATCAGCAGAGTAAGAAAGACAGGAAGTAACGACCAATGGGAACTCGTTATGGGGAGCATCATACTGTATGGTACTTTCTTAAAATGACCGCTGTGGCCATGGCCGCATCTACAACCATTTCCCAGTAGAACAGAGACTTTTTTCCAAGCAGAAGCAAAACAATCATTTATAAATCCAAAAAAATTACATTTATGAATATGTTTTGTCAAATTATTTATTTATCAAGTATCAGTCAAATAAGCGGGACCCTTTCAGGGGATTCAACACGCTTTTGCTTCGCCAGACCAGCAAACCCATGTAATGTTCAGAGTTACACCTCCTCAAGCCCACTTTATAGTAAAGAACTTTCTCTCATGTCCTGATGCTTGGTCCTCCTTCACAGAGCCTTCCTTCAAGTCAGAGATCAGCAGTGGTCTGCCGGCACCGCCTCAGATGCCCCTCCCTGAGATCCCTCACCCCTGGCTGGTAAGACCTTATCTTGACACCATGACCTTTGACCTTAAACACGCTTCTACAATATAAAAAAAAGGTACTCGGCAGCATTTAGCCCTACTGGCAACATCATGATGCTTCAGGTTCAGTTCCAACGTTTTGGAGGATGGAACCACAGTCAAGTGTATGTTATCATAAGAAAGATACACATGCATCTGTCAATGTATGTACCGATCCAACACTTGTCCTCCTTTTTTAACCCTCAAATTCAAATATAGTTATTGCAATCATTGACATGTACAATTTAACATGAGCTTGTAACTGCAACACACTTTTAAACAGATCAGTAATAATGACGTGTTTTCGCACATCAGCATCTAACCAATTCACTTGTGTGTTAGAACACACATCAAAGCCTTCATCACCAGACAATAAGGACTGTAACTAGGCTAACGATTTTTCTAGTCGACCAATAGTCGTCAATTTAGCTGACTAATCGTCACATGTTTATGACATATTATTTATGATTATTAATATTATGATTTATTTATTTTTCGAGGCGGTCCGCCTGTCAGCAAATAATAATACCTTTTATGTGTGTCAAAACAAGCAGCAAGGACACCGACTGAACATTTGGATGATTTATTTTCTCATCGTGGCTAGGCTAAGCTTGGCAAGTACTTACATGCTTAAGGTGATACGTCATATTTGAAGTTGACGAATAATAGGCAAACTTTTGTCTGCAGAGTTCGCAAACAACTTTCCTGGGTTCATCCTTGTCGTGCTCAAAGTGCTCCCGCACTATTTATTTCCTGCCTGACATAATTAGTGCTATAATAAGTTGGCACAGCTCCGTCTGATTCAACACGGGGAACGCAGCAGTCACATGTTTTTTTTGTATATAATTTTTTTGTCGACTATTAGCCTGTTAAGCCCCAAGCCTGTTTTTCAGGTTTCAGGCTCAAAAATGACATTCCCAGAACAAATGACCATATCTTCCCAAAGTAATGATAAACCTGTGAGTTGGAAGTAGAAGAGTCAGAATCAATATAGA
This sequence comes from Gymnodraco acuticeps, assembly GCF_902827175.1. Taxonomy (NCBI): domain Eukaryota; kingdom Metazoa; phylum Chordata; class Actinopteri; order Perciformes; family Bathydraconidae; genus Gymnodraco; species Gymnodraco acuticeps. The sequence continues at coordinate 328,686 of NW_022992202.1, read as the reverse complement.
TGTTTTTTATTTTAAAGAAAATTCAGTAAATTATAGTGTCCGTCCAAAAAATATGTTGTACTTATAGTGAAAACTAACCTTGGATGATGGGTTAGTAGACTAAAAGCTTTAGGAATCCAAAGTACAACAGATAATAAGTACCCTGTATCAAGATTGATGCAAAACAAGTGATATTTGACCTTTTTAGACAGATTTAGCAAAAACAAACTTCTTCTGGGGCCATTTGGGTGGATTTTCCATATCTCTGGCCCCCCTTGCTCGATTTTGACATGTGACTTCTCTTCCTGACCGTTAGAGCCAATATAATCGAAGGGAAATCGTCCCATAGTTTAAAAAAAAGGTTGCGTCTTCGCGCATGCAAGCTCCCTGCATGCAAGCTCCCTGCAGAGCGTAGGAATATCCCTGCTCTGATATCTTGAAACGGAAAAGCAGTTTTATTGCTTATGGATTATCAAAACATTTCAAAGGGGACACAGACACATTGGATTAACTACACCATCGTTGTTATCGTTTTAATGCCATTGAAGATCAGTTTTGACCAGACAAAGACCAAGGTAAGCCATGTTAGCGTTTTTGGCTACCTAGCGCGACATGTTTTGATGTAGGTTTTTGTTATTTTCTCCGTGATTTTGTAATCTTTGAGTGTTGAGGTGGGTACCAATAGATTATGTGTCTCCTTACGATCATAAACGATGTGTTGGATGTGCAGCTAGGATAAGTAATAAGGGTGCTAGGAGTGATTTTCGGTGCAGTAAGAGCAGGGGCGGACTGGCCATCTGTAGAATCTGGAGAACCACAGAACGGCCGGTCGTCAAGGGCCGTTGACGGCCGGCCGGCCCTTTAAAAAAAATAGTTTAACGTCATCATTTAAGTTGCGCTGACGGCCGACAGAGGGCGACAGCGGCCGCTAATGCAGTTGTGTGGTTCTTATCTGTCAAATAATCCCACACGAAGAAGAAAAAAGACCGGCCACACGAAGAGAAGGGATTAGACGCCGCGGCAGACAGGGAGAATGAGAAAACATGGATACAAATCAAAGAAAACGAAAAGAAAAAGGTGGGGCCGAGAAGGCAAGAGAGAAAAAGGTGAAGTCACTCGCAGGTGAAGCATATCAATGTCGCAAATTGACAGACCTTTTTGGCAGCAGCGCTGCTACAAGCACTATCAGCAGCAGCTTAGAACAAATGCAAGATGATGAAGAGAATGATGTGGGCGCGAGTTCAGATATACAGCCAGCCTCCTGCGTTCATGATGAGGGACAGAGTTGAGCTGGTGGAAGAACCAGCTCAACTGGCATATACAAGTGCAGAGCAAGAGGTGGGTGAGAATTATCCCTTGAACTCAGTGGCGTTTTCTCCTGGAGGCCAAGGGAAGCCAGGCTTCCCCTGAATTTTGGATTGTAGTTATAATTTTAATAAATAAATAAAAACACTTCGTTTAGTTTCGGTAATGATTCTGCCGGCCCGTCTCTCCCACCATTCTCATTGAGTATTTTACAAAGAGTGAAACAGCGCCCCTCTAGATGTTATGGTGAAACAGTAGATTGCACTCTGTTGCGAGAGGAGGCTAGCCAAAATTGGCTTCCCTTGGTGAAAAGAAATTGAGGGCTTGACCAATCAGATGAGGATCACATCATGCCTCACAATCCAATCAAATCGCATCAACTTCAGTTCGTACCGTAACTGTCATCACCGCCCTTAAAAAGTAGCAAGCAACTGAAGCAAGTGCAATTATGGAGGGTGGAGATTTGGAGTATTTCATCAAACATAATTTTACTAAACTTCCGTTACACAGCAGCAACTAAAATTGAAATCTGATGACAGGCCAATGCCCAAACTGGAGCTGTGTACAGAGAGGAAAAAAGGAGCGAATCGGACGTAAAACTTTAAATAATAAACAGCGGATTTCTAACATTTGACATTTCATGTGGCCGGACTGGGTCAGTTTCCAGGGCTGAATTTTAGTCCCAGTCCGCCCCTGAGTAAGAGGTTAGCATTTTTCGCTCTGGGCTAATTCAGAGGGTCAGTGTTAGCATTTAGAGTTTTTTTTTTTTTAAATGAAAAAGATCAATTAAATGAGTTTTTTTCCGTTATATGGATATAAAACATTCATAGTTTATTAAATATGAAGGTTCCTTAGACGTTGTTTCCTTCAAATGACGCGATTTCGGCCCCGGATACGGATCCGTGGGCAGGGGCGGACTGGCCATTGGGAATACTGGGAGATTTCCCGGTGGGCCGCTTACCTAAATCCTACCGGCCCATATTTGTAAGTGTTCCAGCCACTCCCTGGAGGGGTGTGGCCCACACCCCACTGGGCTGGGCTGGGCCATTTTGATAGGCTACCTATGTTCTATATATCAGATAGTTTCACTTTCACACATCAGGCCCGTAGCAGCTGTCACTGCGCAGTGTACGATCAGGAGTGAGTGACTGAGAGACCTAGCTGGCAGTTGCTTACAGATGGATAAACAAGCTCCAAAGCGTAAAGGCGTTTTTGTATAGTTTGTGTACAGTATTGTTGCGAGCCCTGGGTTCAGAGGGATTGCCTGATCAGATGTCACACCAAGATTTTGTAGATTGGACCGAACAGCTGAGGAAAGGGACCCTATACTCTTTGCAACTTTCAGAGCTATACTGTCTGACGCAATGATGAGAACTAGGGATGCTCCGATCGATCGGTCACCGATCGAGATCGGCCGATACTCACTCTCTATCGATCGATCGGTGCTCTCTAAACATGCCGATCGCGAGAACCGATCGCGAGAACCGATCGCATGACGTAAAATACATGACACTTTTCTCTGTGTGCGGCAAAACAAGCTCGCCAAAATGGCTTCACCGGTCTGGCATTATTTGAAGGTGTCCGAAAAAGACAGTAAAATAGCGGTATGCAACGTGTGTGAAGCAGAAATCCTGCAGCTCCGCCCGCCGGACCGGTAAGCGGAAGGAAACACACAAGAGTTAGACCTAACACACTTAGCTATTTTATCTACCTATGGAACAAGCTAAACTAGTCATTATAAATATATGTATTCTTCACTGTCGGGTCACTCATTACTGGATCAGTGAGCTGCATGAGATACTGACAGGCTGTCAGGAGAGAGAGAGAGAGAGGAAAAGAGAGCGCTTCCGCTCATTTCTCCCGTGTTATTATCCAAAGTGAATGTAAACTTGAATAATGTACATAATTTGAATGTAATAATTAAGTTGATTGTTGTTTGTGGAAGCTCCAGTGAATGAGCCCCATTAACTGAGTTTAAACATCACTTTAAATGGAAGATTTAAAGTGATGTTTAAATCTTCCATTTAGGCCCCGCCCACTCGATCGGATCGGCGATCGGTATCGGCCGATACTGATTCCGGCGATCGGCCCCGAAATTGGCGATCGGAGCATCCCTAATGAGAACCTCTGTTTTGTCTGCATTAAGCTGCAAGAAGTTGTTAGACATCCAATCCTGAATGGCATTTAGACAGTTGTGTAACACAAATAATCTATCAGGGTTATCAGGTTTAAAAGAGACAGAGTTGAATAATAATGAGAAGCAGTTCACTCCAGTACCCCAGTGTGTGCCTGCAGATGAGAGCTGTGGTTCCCAGTAAAACTAGTTAAAGTGAGGAGTGATGTTCATGTCTTTGTAGCAATGTTTCTAGTCAGTAAATCTGAGAAAATAATCTCAACTAACTTTCTAGGACCCTTTACCTAAAATGTACCATCATGTTTTTCAGTGTTGATCAATTCATTTCTGACATAAATGAGACTAAATCATGTGATAATTCTAGTTATATTTGACCAATAACTGTAATATATATATATATTTTTTTTAATGTAGCATATAAGGAAATTGCCAAATAATATCTGATTTTGCTGCTCCAATCTGAAGATGTTTCTGTATGTCTTTTGAACTCTTGGCCATACAAACACACACATATACAGTAGACACGTTACTTTAGGCGCCTTCATTTCATAAAAAAACCCAGATGAATCAACTAGTCCTATAAAACAACCTCATGTTGATGACAAGGCTAAACTAACTGACTGCTAGTTGTAGCTTCATATCTAGTGGATAGATGTGTGAGTGGTATCTATCTCACCTAAATCTTGTTAAGTGGGCACATAAACGTATTACCTTACATTTCAACTATTTTCTTATTGGTCAATTCTGATCAGTTGATATCTATGTAATGATCGTGGAAAAGGTAGGACCCAAATGCAGAATTAAAAAGGATAAGCAGGTTTTAAGGGATAACAAAAAGCGAGCTTTATTTACAAAAGCCGATGACAAAAAGAAAACAAGAAACAAACTTAACATTACCAAACCAGGGGAGCACGAGTAAAGAATCCAGATCAAAAAACTTCAGGGACAAACATGGAGCGTGACGTGAAGGGAAAGACTAACAATGAACCGACAGGGGAGCACAAGGAAAGACAAGACTAAATACAGAGAGGGGTAATCACGGGACAAGAAACAGCTGGGTAAAGGAGGGAGAAACACAAGGGCAACAGGTGAACAGAATTAGACAATCAGACACACCAGGGAAACTAACGACAGGAAGGCACACACAGGAAGTAGGACCAGACAAGACACAAGAGCCTCATCCCAATACCCCTCCTCGACTCCTCCTTTCCCTCACTCGCGTCCCTTCCTTGCGTCTTAGCTCCGCCTCCGTAAGATGCGAGCGAGGGACAGGAGGAGGTGACGCGAGGACAGAGGAGTCCTCAGGTATTAATTGGGAAGGCCTCGTTCACTCAAACGTCACTCTTAAACGACGTCTGTTAATGATGACATGTGCACAGCTGTATCCCCTCTCATCGGGCTTAACTGAAGAACTCTTTAGAACCGGCCCATCCATCCATCCATCCATCTTCTCCCGCTTATCCGTGGTCGGGTCGCGGGGGTAGCAGTTCCAGCAGAGAGCCCCAAACTTTCTTTTCCCTGGCGACATCAACTGGCTCCTTTCGACGCGAAGGAGGAGCGGCTCAACTCCGAGTCCCTCCCTGATGACCAAACTTCTCACCTTATCCCTAAGGGAGACACCAGCCACCCTGCGGAGAAAACCCATCTCGGCCGCTTGTATCCGCGATCTCGTTCTTTCGGTCATGACCCATCCTTCATGACCATAGGTGAGGGTAGGAACGAAAATGGCCCGGTAGACAGAGAGCTTTGCCTTCTGGCTCAGCTCCCTTTTCGTCACAACGGTGCGGTAAAGCGACTGCAGTACCGCTCCCGCTGCTCCGATTCTCCGGCCCATCTCACGCTCCATTGTTCCCTCACTCGAGAACAAGACCCCGAGATACTTGAACTCCTTCACTTGGGGTAAGGACCGGTAGAACCGGCCCATTTCTGGTTAAATATTTATTTAAATGAATGAATCTTTCTCTTGTTAGTCAAGGAATTCAATGTATGATGGTTGGACCTGCTTTTGTGTTCCGTTTTGGTGTAAAATGTAGCCTACATTTAAATAAAAATATAATTATAGTAATGTGAAAGCCTTTTAGAAATGAATTGCACATAATAATTCCCACGGAGCTGAGGCTAAGGAGGAAAACATGAGACAGGGAACACAGAACAGCAAAATAAACCCAAAACGTAACACATGATACTCAAATCATTACAATCTAGGCTTTTAAGCATTTCAGAATAGGGTTTGATTTTCTTGGGCTTATGGTCAATCCATCAAACCTTGTGATTTTCAATGATGACATTTCTTACCAAGTCAGGGACTGAGTTGTTGACTGAGCAGTAAATACAAACCTCATAAATATACTTCCATGGACACCTAGCTACTTTTTTCCAGCTCTCTGTTGCTCTCTCTGCTCTGAAAGGACCATGTATCACATTTCCACACTGACCTCTGGATAAGCTGTAGGGCAGAGAGAATAATTCTCTTCTGCTCCACTGTCCTCTCTCCATTCCTTCAAGTTGTATAAATTACAGCTTGCGGCATTGGACATGAAGAAAGATGGTTCAAAGTAAAGAGAGGAGAGAGCAGAACAAAGATAAAAAGGGTAGGGAGTTAAGGGGAAAAGAACATAATTGAGTACACACTACACAATAGGAAAACCCATTCCTTTAGTAACATGTCAATTGCAGTTAAATATCAGAATGTATTATTTGTTAAAGTGCGAATGGCTTTAAGTTCAGTAAATAACCAAGAGAGCTTTTGTGAAAGAGTATAGAGGAGAAGGAGACGGCCCGGGCCACAGTCTGTGAGCATCTCTCTGCACAGGGAGCTCTGCATCCCAGAACTCTCTGCACACTGGGAGCTGCAGAACTCTATATACATAAGGATTCACTGGTTTAGAGTATTCATGTGGATTTAAAATGCAATCATAGAAGTACTTATTTTAGTTATACGTTTTTTCTTTACATTATTGATGTGATTAGTCATAAATTACTCTAAAATAAAATGGACAGGTTAGTCGTTGACATTTTCAATGATCTGTATATACCTTTACCCTAGCAAAGACATGCAATACTCAAGGTACATTTGAAACCCAACTAAATAAACAGTTTTAGCTGTGTTAGCTGTTAAAACAAATCATTATAGACACATCTGTGTATCCTCAAAGAGAACAGGATCTTTCCAAGTCAGTTTGATCCTCTCCACACTCCTCACCTTATAAACCACTTCAGGATCTAAGTTAGAGGATCACTGCATCACTTTACAATGTGTTAAAAGTTCTGCATGAACCCATTCATGCATGTGTTAATGCACATAATAAACACAGTCTGGTTCTAATAAGATCATATTGACCAACAAGTGGGACTTAAACATTCACTCTTTCAGTCACTTTATATCCACAATTTATGCTACAGTAATATTGCTCTTTCATCTTTGGCATGTAATATATTCCTTTCATCAAAAATCTGACTGCGTCAGCTACATGTGCGTTTTCCTCCCATCTGTCAAGTAGTTTGAACATAGACCTGAAAAATCTACCTTAAATGATGCGAGTTTCCATTAAGCACACATTGATGTGCAGTTGCAGAAACGAGGTGCATCACACCAAACAACTGCAAACTAAATGGTTGGTTCTTTTTTTCTGTAGTTTAATATTTCATGTTCACATGTTTTAATACATCATGCACCTTTAATGGTGTCCTGTTACATTTCTTCTTAGTATGGGAAAAGGAAGTACTCGTCAGATCATTGAAGACCAATGGTCTGATGGCCTTTAATGCCCAGCACACTCCTAACCTTCTTTCACTCGTCAATGCACTGCCGTACAGTATATGCCTCGTTGTCTAATGGTTATTCACTTTTCTGATTTCATCTAAAATTAATTTGTTAATAATTTAGTCTAAAATTCCAGAAAATACTTCAAAATGCTTTAAGTGACGTACAGTAGTCACATGTATTGCTTTCTCTGAATACACACACACACACACACACACACACACACACACACACACACACACACACACACACACACACACACACACACACACACACACACACACACACACACACACACACCAAAAAAGGCAAAGCCTGACAATTAAGAGTGTGCAAACATACATGTTATAAAATGTTCTCTCATTGTTTTAGCACTACTACTTCTTTATGCAGCAGTTGTATTCACATCATCAGTGCAGGCTTTTGCCTCAGCTTTGCTAAGGGAGAATGTGGAGCAGCTTTCTGTTGAGACACAAATGATTTCCATCTGTGTTGATGTTGGAGAGCAATGCCATCCCCCACCCCTTCCTACTCTCCTCCCTCGTCTTCCCCCAAACAGAGCCTCCCTTACTACACAAGTCAACCAGCATACAGAAGTGTGTTCATATGATGGATAGCAAGGGTGCGTTATCCCTAGCAGTCTGGGTCCCATTTGGAATTCATTTCCTCCCATTCTCATTTTCATTCAGACAACCCCCAATCCTCCTCATACCCTTAGAAAAAACTGTACACACATTTAAATGCACTCTTTTGTATTGTTAGCTATCACTAGTGGTTTGCAGTCATTTTTAAAAACGATCCTCTCAGAGAATGTCTTAACTATGGAGTCAGATTTGGGTCAATATTCTAGCGCGTAAAACAAGCTACTCACGAGTGGAAAATGTGCTTTTACACGCGCATAAAATGACCCTCGCGCGCAGATTAAACCCCCGCGAGCGGCTCTGCGCTCGCTCGCGAGAGAGACAGCCCTCTTGCTCGCTCGCGGGAGTATCAGCCTCGCGGAGTATCAGCCTCGCGGAGTATCAGCCTCGCGGAGTATCAGCCTCGCGGAGTCTGTCTACACTTTACGAATATAATAGTTTTTTATGGACAACTTTACCATTCAATCTCGTCCAACTGATTTTGCTGCCGTCACTCCTCGGCTCTTGGTAGTTCAGGCATTTATCAAACCTGGCAACTCCGGGTTTCCTGGCAGCTGTCAATCAAAGTCCAGTGGCTCCGCCCCAAATTGCCAGAAACTTTTCACGCGCGCGTAGACAGACTCCGCGAGGCTGATACTCCCGCGAGCGAGCAAGAGGGCTGTCAGAGCCGCTCGCGGGGGTTTAATCTGCGCGCGAGGGTCATTTTATGCGCGTGTAAAAGCACATTTTCCGCTCGTGAGTAGCTTGTTTTACGCGCTAGAATATTGACCCAAATCTGACTCCATACTTAACCTTTCCAAGTCATTGCCACGATTGTGGCCGTAGACAAGCAGCTTTGTTGAATTAATCTAGGCCGGCTGTATTTTGCCAAACCAAATGTTTTTTAGTCTGAAAGTGAAACACATTGCAGTAAGTAAATGTGTCACTGTGCAGTGTCAGGCTACGGAATGCATGTGCAGCGAGAGTTGGATCCCAATTACACATTTTCAGTTTAATCACTCCGATTTGGTACTTCTTCAGAAATGAATGACCTTTGTGAGTTTGTTGCATGACATGTTCTGGTCTTCATTTGCTCTCAAATAATCTTTGTTCTTGTTGTACTTTATTCCTCAGTGGGATTTCCCTTCTTTGTGGGTTTTCAACCATGGCAAACCGTTCAGTGACATCATTACAATTGTGTCATTGACTTGAGACAGGAATTAGGTTGTTTAACAGATCATATTGAATGTCACATTGAAGTGACAAATTGGACACTGATTAAGTCTTAACTACCGTGTGTATTGGATGTAAATAGATGACACATGCTCTCACCATGGTTTATCATGAGGAACACAACTGTTTCAGTCTACTTATAACAACACCCCTAAGAAACTGTGCCACGAATGGAAAACCTATTTCACAACTTTTTCCCCCACTCAAATGCTTTTGGAGGCTTTTTACAATGCCAAGATTTTTTTTCCTGAAACATGATGTGATCATAGTGACTTAATAAAGCACTGAGGGGAAAGTGTAGTTATTTCTGCTCTACTTTTGCTGCCCTTCATCTTAAGCTAGAGACTGCCAGCTATGTTAGTATCCACTGTGAGTCTGATAATATTAAAGGAGTTCAATGCTAAGTCAATGGAGTACTATGCTGTATTATAATTGTAAGTTTAATATCTCATTTATGAAATCATTTATGAAAATTGCCACTATGACGTAAAAAAAGGGTGATTTGCAAAGATACTTGATGTGGTATATTCATTTGAATTTGCTTTTGAAAAGAAACTTGGGTTTTTCTCTTTCTTTTTGGGGTTTCTCTGATGTTTCAGATAATTAGCTCTTGTACAGTGTCTTTAACTCATTTACTGTGTAGAATAATGCAATGTGATCCTATTTTCAGTTACCCAGTTAATTATGGGATTGCGGTATCACCACATTTCAGTCAGACAACTCACGTGTTTCTTAATATGTGTTACGCTCTCCACAAGCTTACAGGATTGAACTCACAATGCTGAACACCAGGAAGAGGAGACAGAGTTTATGTGGTAAAAAAGGTTTATTAACCAAAAAACCCTTCAGGAGACAAAAAGAGGGATTAGATGTCCACCTAATCCTGGGCCAGGGTTTATCACCAGCGGAGGTGCGGAGATGCACGGAGGTACGCTGGCGAGATGAGCCGAGGATTCTGAGCTGGCGAGAGTTTACCGGTTGGAGCTGGTGTGCGTGGAAGCACGGGGGAAACACCGGCGAGGAGAGCCGGGGATCCAGAGCCGGCGAGAGTAGACAGGCTTGAGCTGGTGTGCGTGGAAGCACGGAGGAACACAGACGAGGGGTTGATGGCTGGACGTGGCAGGCAGAGGAGTAGACAGAGAGAGCACAAGGTAAGGATAAGAAGAACACAGAGAGTATAGTTTAGCTACAGCAAATTTACCAAGTCGTATTACCAGCGTGGTGAAACGACAAACTGGTGAATACTGGATGGAGGAACCGGGTATATATGCAGGTGAAGGTGAATAGTTGTAATCCGGATGATGAGCAACAGCTGAGGAGATGAGTTGGCAGGAAACAAAGTGGGTCAACCACGCCCAGCCAGGAAGACAGACACACAGACAGACAGACAATAACAAACACAAAACAAAGGGGAGAAGAAGGAGGGAGAACTGCAAATCATCACAGTACTCCCCCTTCAATGGGAGCCTCCTGGCGACCACCAGGCTTGTCAGGGTGTGCCCTGTGGAACTCCCTCAACATGACAGGGTCCATAATGCGTGACCGAGGCACCCAGCAACGCTCCTCCAGGTTGTAACCCTCCCAATCAACCAGGTATTGAAAGCCCCTGCCCCGGCGCCTGACATCCATGAGCCGACGCAAGGTGTAGGCAGGATGATCATTGATGACTCGGGTGGGAGGAGGGGGAACGGTTGGAGGGCACAGGTCACTGGTGTGGACTGGCTTGATCTGGGACACATGAAACGTGGGATGCATTTTCATGGTACTGGGGAGCTTCAAGCAGACAGCAGAGGGGTTAAACAAAAGTCATGTGAAAAAACTTCAGATTAAATTAGACTGTCCGTAGGTCCATCTAATTTCTCTTAAAGGTCCCATGACATGGCCATTTCTACTGATCATAATTCCATTGTTGAGGTCTACTAGAATAGATTTACATTGTTCCAAAATCACATTGGTTTCTCATACAGCATCTCTGTATAGTATGCAGGCCCGCCCTAGACTTATCGGGGCCCTAAGCGACCTTTGGCCGGATCAACTGTGTACTGTAGGCTGTAGCTTCTAGCTTCATGTCGAACAGTAAGTCAACATTTCCGAGAGAGCTTTCTTTGAAATCACCAGGTAACGCTAAAAAACATTACATTTAGATTGTATGACAAAGTGTTTATTTAATATCTCTGGCTAGCTATAGCTACTTGCTAACGGTTTAGCTTACCCCCGCGATTCAAATTAACGTCAACATAGCTGTAATGTATGCTTTGCTTACAACTTGGAAGTTTGGCTCAAGTGGTGGCTCTGGGGTTGTTGTGTGAGCCACCACTTGAGAATTGCCGTCTTTTTTAAGAAATTGTTTTCTTATGTCCATCTTCAAAAACTCTGAGTCCGACTGACAGTTTATTTTAAACATTGTCACAGCTCACAGGATAGGTACCTGTGAGCCAATAAGACAGATGTTTATTTCCATTCAACTCTCTGGTTGGTCTGGTGTCTTGCCTCTGTTGCATTCACTGAACACGGGAAATTACAATCCTGCCGTCCTCTCTAGTGTCATGATGAGGTTCAGGTAAAGCACGGTTAATGTATTATATTATTGACTCAATAATATAATACATGACTTTGAGAGTAGGCAATCTAGGCATATTAACACAATTAATTAAACATACTTAACCCTGGCGACACTGTACTGATTTTTCTTTTTTTTCCCCTTTTTTTTTTTGTTGCTAGGGGGCCCCTTAGTGGCTGCGGGGCCCTAAGCGGCCGCTTATGTCGCTTAATGGGTCGGGCCGGCTCTGATGGTATGTGTATTCACTCTCTGTCCTAAAGGGCTTGTTGGAGCTCCTGGTGTTAGGTGTTACAATGGCGTTAGCAACCAGAAAATGACACCAGTAATCATGGACACGTAAGTGGGGGTGATGAGGGGGCTGCTGCACCCCCATCTGCGAGGCTCCACTAGCACCCGCACCCCCCCCCAAACGCGGCGCACCTACAGTGTAAGTGCCACAGTGTGCGTCTGTGTGTGTGTCAGGGTTTCCGCTAGGATTTTTTCTCGCCGGTCAAATGTCCGGGCAGAATTTATTTTACCGGACAAATTTGAAACTTACCGGTCATATTTCAATAATAATAGTAAGAGTTGTGTAGCAGAGTTTCCGTTAGCAGGTCATTACCGGACTATGAGCAGATATGCTTCAGTTTAAAACTCAGTTAATGGGCTCATTTTTATATTGCTTCAGTCTATAATCGTAACAGATCGAAAAATTCAGATCAATTTTTCAATAAATGATTCCACAAACAACAAACAACATAATTATTACATTCAAACAAACTACTTGTAGTAGCCTAGATAACGTACATTATTCAAAAGTTTACATTAACTTTGAATAATAACACGGGAGAAACGGATCATCTCTTTTCCCCTCTCCCTCTCTCTCTCTCCTGACAGCCCGTCAGTTTCTCATGCAGCTCCTGCAGCTCGCTAAACAGAGGGCGGGGCTTCAGGTGATTATGCAGAGCTGCGTGTCTCGGTCAGACTCAGCAGCTGATCTGATCTCTCTCTCTCGTGTCCGGTTATACTTCACTCGCGTTTATGTCCATATCGATCAGATCCAGCTCTCCTGATCGGCCTTTATAGAGAGCACCGATCAAACTATTAAGAGTGAATATCGGCCGATAATGACCGGCGGCCGATCTATCGGAGCCTTCCTAATTATTACCAGACATTTTGACCAGCAGGTTTTGAATTTACCGGTTTTTAATACATTTTACCAGCTAAAAACCGGTAATTACCGGCTAACGGAAACCCTGGTGTGTGTGTGTGTGTGAGTGAGGAAGTCCACAGATTGGTCCAAATCCGTTACGTCACAGTGACCAGGAAGAAAAAAATGGAAAAAGAAAGATCTCCAACGAGGCGTTCTGGGGCAGCATAGACAGGTCTTTTCTGTGTTAGAGTTGTACTCGCTACAGGGTGTACTTTGAGGGTTTGTGACTCTGCAGACTGTTTACATGAATAAAAAGCTACATAACACACAAGGGGACGGGTAATAACCAGAAAAGCATGACATGGGACCTTTAACTTGCATCCATGTTTCCCTCACTCGCCATGTTCGCTGTTCTACTACTAATAAAAGGCACACAGTTATCACTGCCAGAGCAGCAGCAGTGTGTTCCTGTTCCACACACACCTGCACATTATTAACCCCTGTATTCTCTGTACTGGGTCCTGCTGAGAGGCACAGGACTTTTATTTCCGGAAGAATGCGTTTATGTTATTAATTTAGTTATTTACTGATATCCCTAATTTTGAATTCATAATCTATTAATCCTGTATATGATCGTGGTATTTTTTTAACACTGACAAGGCTACAACTTGTTACAATAGACTGTTAAACCTGATGCTCAAAAATGTTCATCCTGAACGAAAATGACGATAAATAAAAATGTAACTATAAAGATGAGGAAAGTTGTATGTGGTCCATTTTGTTGTTCAGATGTATTATCACCTATTTTCAACTAGATAAATAATTTGAAAAAAAACAGTATCAAATTGAGGAGTGATTCCCCTGAGTGTAATGCGTTATGTGTCTTCGCTTTAGCAGAGGTTATGAGTTCAACAATTAGTATGGCCCTCGAAGGATGTTGTAAAAATGTAAATGGCCCTTGATAGGAAAAAGGTTCTCCACCCCTGAGTTAGAGGGTCATTAGTGTTTAGTGTGTGCATGCTTGTGTAGGCGGGAAAGTGTAGGCATATATGCCTGAGTGTCAGCATTGGTACATAAGTCCCTTCAACTTCAATCAAAAATGTGGACCATCATCAACTTCTGCTGACCCTCATTACCACATCTCATTGTATAGTGAGAGAAATGTAGGAAACACTGAACCCAATCTCCATCTCCAGTTATATTTTCAGTAAAGCCTGCAAGCTGGCATCCTGGTGAATGCACACAAACATTTAACATGCCAGCCTGAGGCAGGAAGGGTGGAGGGGAAGTGAAGGAATGAGTTTTAAATGAGAGTTGTGAGAAAGGTTTTGTGGGAGTTAACACTAGCATGGGTCGTTGAAACAATTAGTTGTGTATCGCAGAGGTTTGCAGGTCTTTATCTGGCTAAGGCCTGCAGAAGATGTTTTTCTTTTAATATTGTGTGAGTATGTGAGTGTGAGTGTGTGTGTGTGTGTGTGTGTGTGTGTGTGTGTGTGTGTGTGTGTGTGTGTGTGTGTGTGTGTGTGTGTGTGTGTGTGTGTGTGTGTGTGTGTGTGTGTGTGTGTGTGTGTGTGTGTGTGTGTGTGTGTGTGTGTGTGTGTGTGTGTGTGTGTGTGTGTGTGTGTGTGTGTGTGTGTGTGTGTGTGTGTGTGTGTGTGTGTGTGTGTGTTCCACCTACACAAAGACTGTTCCATTAGTGCTGCTGTGATTCGTTATAACAACCCAGATTCACAAACACAAGTGTCCTGTCTTTATATCATGGTAGAGGTTTAGACGACATCATGACATTGCCTTTTCATATTGTGAAATCATTCACCTACTAACTTTTACGTGCAAGCTAACTTAGACTATTTATTAACTAAGATAATACAAAGTTAACTAAACAAACAAAGTGAAGTGGAAATTGACACACATACATACAAATATCCATACAGTTGGCACAATGTGCGTTAATATTGTTGTGATGTCTGGCTTCAATTTAATACTCATTGTCTTAGCTGGACCTCATGTTTAAGCTTTGAAGAATGTATGGGGGAAGGGGGTGTATGTATATGGGTATCTGTCCACATGTTGTCCCATCTGCCAATAGCTTTGTGTTTGACAAGAGTAATGCTTATGGATACAGTGCTGTAACCTTGATCACCAGTACCATAGATTGTATATAAAGTATATTTTCCACTAAAGTGAGTTCTCTTGCAGTTCTATGCTGGGTCTAGTTTTAATTCAACCCTAACAAAATGTACACTTGATCCAAATACCCCCAAACACCAGTTCCAAAGTGGCAGTAAAACATGTCTGCACCTTTCTTTAAGGAAAAGTGTTTAACCAAAGCATTGAATATAATTTGTGTTTCAGTAGTGAGGCATGAATGCTTGAATGATTAACATACAAACAAAAGCACCTTTCAGATATCTGGCGTTATTATTTTTACTTTTGGACATTGTGGTATGTGGCTCTTAACACATACCCATGAATATTGGCTGTTGTTGTGAGGGGAGTGAGAAAGTCGATTGCAAATCAGAGCTTTGGCAAACTGAGAAAATGTTGCTGTTGTGGCTACAAAACACCTTAGTTAACACATTTGTCAAAAATGTATCCAAAAGTCAATGGCTAAATGTATTTTGGGGGATTTGCGTTGGCTTCAGCTCCGCATCATTTAAGCACACCCTGGACTTGCTCCGATTTTTGTTATGACCCATAAACACCCAAAACGACTCTTCTGTAACAGGGAGCAGCGTTGCTTGGGTATTCTGTTGGTCATTACTTTTGTAACTTATAGTTAGACACATTAAATATGTGAAGTAGCTTGGTGTCGTTGTCAATCACCAGTACAATTAACAGTCCTTTCTGTTTTAGTCAGCATTATTCGCCATCGAAAAATAGATGTTACAGCTGCTGCAAACACATGTGCTTCCACATTGGGAAAATGCCAAGAAATCATTGGAAATGCAGTTTTACTTCCAAAGCCACTCCCGAAGGAGTGGCTTTCCTGTGTCCGTAGTTAATTCATTCCAGCATCCCATTGGCCCCATGGCAGGAACATTTATTCAGGTCCAGTGTTTCTACACAGGGCAAATGTGATACTTGGCACACATTTTAGGGAAGGGCCGAGCAGTAAACATACTTCCCACTCAAAGTAGTCCGAACCAAGGTCATGACAACTTTACCACTACCTAATTACACATTATGACTGTGGAGTTCTGACATTTCTGATATGCATCCATGCACATGACCTGTTAATGCTGCTGTTCTTGTGGTTGTAGCAGTGCTTCCTCTAGAAATGTATTCTTGTCAGATAGATACAGCTTTACATGAAAACGTTAATTTATATGAAAAAGATGCAATTCTTTATTTATGTGGTTTTCTTCTTCATAGTTCAGAACCAACAGTAATCATTGTCAAGAAAATTCAAGAGTGCAGACACGAGAAGTACATAAACACTTTGGGTAACACTTTATATTAAGGTACACAAATTAACCATCAACTAGTTGTTAATTAACATGCATATTAGCAGTATATTGGCTCTTTATTAGTCATTATAAAACACTTATTAATGCCTTATTCTACATGACCGTATTCTACAAGTAATAAGCCATTAGTTGAGAGTTTTTCCTCAATAACCCTCTAATTAGTGCTTATTTATTGCAAGTAAGGAAGTTGTTGTACATGAGTTTTGGTCTTAATATGCTCTGCTCAATATGGGCCTAATAAGGCAGTAGTACCACAAGATAGTAATTCTCCCATAATAACACTTAACAAATATTCTTGTGTAACAAGACATGAAACTATAAGTGTTAATTGTGTCTAAATAACTCAAAATTAGGTATTTATATCTAAGAATATGTTCCCTATTCTAAAGTGAAGTCTTGTTCATAACCAATACGCTAGTAGTTTGACTCTAATTGACCTGAACAGGTTCCCTATTCTAAAGTTGCCTCCTCTTCACACTTTGTAAATACATTATAGCACACAACTTCTGAAATTAACCTCAACAGTACGTGAACAAAGTAGGCTCACGTTGAAATATCTGTTTTATTAATGAACCACTAAAGAGAGGTTCAGACACATACCAAAACATGTCAAGTTTCTCCAAGGCTGAGAACACATATGCAGCCTGTACTTTTTAATAAAAACAGATTTTTAACAGAGTTTATGTATTTGTGATCATACTGTGTGACCTGCTTGAATGTACTTACACAATAGGTGTACTGTTCTCTCTATGTGTTGTACTGGCTCAGTGTGAACATAGATTAAACAGCCAGCCAAACTCTTTTGAGAGCCGGGGAATAAGCAGCCATGCTCCTTTATTGACTTATTTGCAGTCCAGTGACATTCAAACGGAGTGAAACTATAAAAAATAAGAAGTTACAAGGCATTTAATGATCTCATACAGATGTAGCACTCCAGATAGGACTCACATGGGTGTGTCCCAGTCAAAAGCCCAGCGGATCCCAGTGGCTGGGGGTGTTGCCAAATTGCTAGAGGGCGTTGCCAAATTTCCCCATTTGTTCAATTACAGGATTTAACCATGAGATGGCGCTTCATTTACAAATACACAAAGACAACTGGGTTTTGTAGAACTTAGTCTGTTTGCAATGTTTGCAGCTCTGCAGTTGTGTTTGTTGAATACTGTAGCATTTAATCACTTATTTGTTATGGTTTTCACAGGCTACTATAATGAAAAAACATCAATGTTTTAGATCAAATAAAGTATATAGTTTGCTTTATGCAGTATATTTTTTGTAATATTGTTGGGGTGTTTTTACACAGTACAGTAGATTGAAGTAAATCAACTTATACATTAAGATAAGATAAGATGGACCTTTATTAATCTCCGTGGGGAAATTCAGTAGTTCAAACAGCAACAGGGTAAGAGTGAAAAACAGCAAGATTCACACAAATTAATAAAATCAAAAATAAGATGAGCGATACAAATAATAATAATGAGAAACTATGTAATAAGAAATGAATAAAACTAAAATATAATTATCATACCATATATTATAATGTATTGTATTATTAAAGGTGGGGTAGGTACGTTTGAGAAACCGGCTCGAGATACACTTGTTATATTCCATGGAATGCTCTTAATATTCCGATAGCAATGAATATCTGAAGTGCTTTGACAAAAAATCCATAGAAAAATGGCATCAGAGGAAGCCGTGGTACTGTAAAAAGCATCTGTGCCGGCCCGGCTAAAATAACAGGATGGCCTACCTGCCTGTCAGTCTTCCATCTGTGCACAAACTTATCTTGTGCCCTCATTGGTCATGTGCGCGTTCATGTGTGTTGGAGGAGGGGCTCTTTAAGGAAGTGGCAGATTTTTTCCGGTTGTGTATTTTCAAATTCTAGCGCACTCAAGCTGGTTTCTCCAAAATTACCTACCCTACCTTTAAGTAATATCATACATTAACCCCATTATAGCAGATGCCACATTGAATGGATGAACACATTTATGCATCAATACAGAGTATTTCTAAATACAGTTGTAAGTTGTAAAAATACTTATATGTATTTAATATTAATAACATAATGATTAATTTCAGATGATAATACTTTTCAGGGTTAGGTCCGGTCTGACAGCGCTTAGCTCTCTGCTGCAGAGAAGATCACTGCTCTAAACAAAGTCAAAAATCCTACATCCAAACGGAATAAATATAATTAATTATGATGAATACGTTAAGTCTTGTTCATTGTTTTTTCACTTTTATTAAATGTTTGATATTTCCGGCACAGACCCTTTCATGCCGGCAATGCGCGATAGAAACAACAGAAAGTGCGACAGTTTAAATATGCCAGTCTTAATTTCGTCAACGAAAACTATGACGAAAAATGTTCGTCAACAACTTTTTTTACATGACTAAGACGAGACGATGACGAGCTAAAAATAGATTCTTGATAACGAAAACTATGACGAAATGTATATTTAGTTTTCGTTGACGAGACGAGACGGGACTAAGGTGTTAATGGTGGACTATCGGACATTCAAAATGCAGCATATTTTCCCCCAAGTGTCCATCTTGTCTGTCAAAATGCATCTTACGTTTCTAACTTGCAATATCATTATTTCCGCTCTCTTCACTCCAGAAGAGCGATCTCCCTGTGTCTCTCTGTGTGCGGGGGGCGGGGCCTAACAGACACGCTGCAGCGGACACAGAGATCTGCCGGGGACGGAGCATTCAGAGAGTATAGAGACACATTTTGACTAAAAGTTGACTCAAATGTTTTGAGTCGACTAAAACTAGACTAAAACTACGAAGGATAGAAATGACTAAAATGTGACAAACTAATAACCATTTTCGTCTAAAGACTAAATCAAAAACAGCTGCCAAAATTAACACTGAAATATGCGAACACAAACCTACAGACTGGGGGTTGGGAGATCACAGGAGGGGGGGAGAGCTGTGGAATGTGACCACCCCCCTTGGGAGACTTACTCCACACATTCCGATGGCCAATTAGTTTTAAACAAAGAGTTTGCAGCATACAGCATAGGCAACATGGGGGGTGGGGGCTTCTCAAAAGATTTTTGTTTGTTGTTGTTTTGTGTCAGTTTTACGTCGCCACTTCCATTCACATTTTCATCATTGTTCCACAATGTTTATCATGAAATTAATATCCATATATTTTATACTATACTTGCACTGCTTACCGTTTTCATACTTTATATATCTTAGCATATTCATACACACTGTTAATACTGCTCACAGGCTGCTAGTGTATTCATATCCCTCACTGTTTATTCATCATTCAATTCATTCTATATTTTATTCTGTAGATTGTGTACATTACTTTTCACTTTACTGCTTGTTGCACCGTTAGAAGCTAAACTACATTTTGTTGTCTCAGTACGTGTAATCTGTGCAATAACAATAAAGCAGGCATCTTTATTGTAGCCTCAACAATGAAGTTCTAAGTAGTGCAATATGAAATAAAAACAACTACACTCTTTTGACAGTGTTGTGGTGCCGAGAGACGGGAGTCGGAGGCGGGGTATCAAAGGTACAAGCTAGACTTTTATTTAGCATCTGAAAACCATTGTAAACAACTTCATTCCAGGGAAGCGAAGACCGGCGGAAACAGGAAGTCCGGTTCACTAAAATGTCCGTGCAGAACAATACCCCAACCCATAGATCCGTGGGTGAATAATGTCAATCACAACAACTACACTATTTTGGCAGTGTAACAATTAGATAAATAATAAACTTTCAGACTGACACTGAAGACAAACAAACTATTTTCAGCAATCAATCTGTTTAGTTGACTGGGTGACATGTGGCGATTTAAAAAAATCGTTTTTTGGCTGTTTAGATGGTGTTGCTCCATCTGGGTCACTGCCGGTGGTTGAGACGGTGGGGTCTTTGGCGACTAGTTTTATAGCCTCATGTACATTAGTTAGGTGCTTCAGGAGATTGGCATTGCTGTTATTTGATGTGGACAATGCTTTCTGCCCTGCACACAGTTCACATTTGACCATAATATGTTGTGCGTCCTTTATCCCCACAAATTGAAAATAGTGTTTATATCTCCAAGTTGTAAATGCGTTGCTACTTTCGTTGATACTTGCATCTGCCATAGTGTGTGTGTGTGTGTGTGTGTGCTGGTGGTGAGCGTTGCCGTGTATGTGTTAGCAAGTGTGTGTGTGTCTGTGTATTTTCCCCATAAGGGAAGACCCGCCCAACTCTGTCTCTGATTGGCTTACCCTGAAATGTTACCCCGCGTAAACCAATCATCACTCCTCTCTGGTTACTTTCACTTTTCCATGGTGCTGTGAGAGGACATCGCTGTATTCGCCTGTAAACTACATCCGCAGGGAGATTCGGTTCAGTTCCATCACATAATGTAACTCTGTAACGCACCCATTTAAATCACAGTAACTATAACGGCGTTACTGAATGGGAATAGGTAACTACTAGTAACATTATTAGTTACCGCAAAAGGTAGTTGCGTTACAGTAATGCGTTAGTTTGTAACACGTTAGTCCCAACACTGGTAAACACACACCTGATCACCTGAGAGCTGCCGTTTCATTCAGACTGTTTAAAAAAAGAAACGGTCTGATTTTAACAACTCAATGTGTGATTGTTATAGCAGTAATATTAGACACTAATAATACAGTAAACTATTAACACTGTACATATTATTGTTTGCCCGTGGGATTAGGATGATCGGTAGTGAGAGCCGTGCTGCATTTTCCTCCGGTCGGATGTGATATAAAAACTAGGGATGCTCCGATCGATCGGTCACCGATCGATATCGGCCGATACTCACTCTCTACCGATCGATCGGTGCTCTCTAAACATGCCGATCGCGAGAGCCGATCGCATGACGTAAAATACATGACACTTTTCTCTGTGTGCGGCAAAACAAGCTCGCCAAAATGGCTTCACCGGTCTGGCATTATTTTAAGGTGTCCTAAAAAGACAGTAAAATAGCGGTATGCAACGTGTGTGAAGCAGAAATCCTGCAGCTCCGCCCGCCGGACCGGTAAGCGGAGCGAAACACACCTATAGAGTTAGACCTAACAAACACACTTAGCAATTTTATCTACCTCTGGAACAAGCTAAACTAGTTATACATATATTTATTCTTCGGGTCACTCATTACTGGATCAGTGAGCTGCATGAGATACTGACAGGCTGTCAGGAGAGAGAGGGGGGGAGAGAGGGGGAGAGAGAGAGAGGAAAAGAGAGCGCTTCCGCTCATTTCTCCCGTGTTATTATCCAAAGTGAATGTAAACTTGAATAATGTACATCATTTGAATGTAATAATTAAGTTGATTGTTGTTTGTGGAAGCTCCAGTGAATGAGCCCCATTAACTGAGTTTTAAACATCACTTTAAATGGAAGATTTAAAGTGATGTTTAAATCTTCCATTTAGGCCCCACCCACTCGATCGGATCGGCGATCGGTATCGGCCGATACTGATTCCGGCGATTGGCCCCGAAATTGGCGATCGGAGTATCCCTAATAAAAACAAAGCGATTATTTTTGTTGTTGTAAACTCACGTGGATTAAACTACATGTATTAGTGCATTCATTTCAATTCGCGAACATATGATACATTAAATGATCGTGAGGATGATGATTGAAAATCGTTTGTTTGAGCCGGGCTGCATTTCCTGATGAAAAAACATAGCGATGGTTTTGTACTTACACCTACGTGAATTAAACAACATTATTTTGTTAAATAAAAACATGGTGATGTTTTGTAAATGATTACATGTCTCTTATTTAGCACAGAAAATTATCCTATCCGTGACATAGGGATCTTAACAAATATCCGATCAGATACCTGTAGATCTATCAGCTGTTTATTTCACATGAGTTCCAGTGTGGCAGCTTTTCACAGCTCCCCCTGGTGGATCCATGATCCATTGCAGCTGGTTTCATTAAAATTACATTTATTTATCAAGGGGGCGTATCAAATCCTGCGGGGGGGGTTTTCCTTTTCAGCAGGGGCCCACCCCGTGCAGATCACGGACCCGCACGGGTAGGCGTCTGAAATGAAGCGCTACATCTGTACATGCAAGTGTAACATACACAGATTAACACATAGGACCGCTAAGTGTAAACAAGGTCAATATAGCTAACAGTGTTGCCAACTCCATAGTAAGGATAGTAGCTATTGGCTGTCCGAAAAGTCGCCAGAAGTCCCTAAATGACGTCATCGCCCAATTTGCATATCATGTAATGGCGGTAAAATAACGTTCCACCCCCTTCAAGGATCAAAACTTGAAACCACCAGAGTAAATCCAGACGACAGTAGATCAGAAATGTCTCTATTAGAAAAAGTAGAAATAGTTTTAGTAGTTTTTAGTAGAAATCTCCCTTACAATAAAGGCAGTATAGTATGCCCGTGTGTCATCTCCAATAAATGTCTTCAACCATCCTTTAAACTCAGGGTTTGATTCCCACTCCTTTCTGTACTTTTGTGAATACAGTTTAGACTGTGACATGATGACCTACGTGGATGTTTAGCTTGTCACAGTCAGAGAGGCACACACACAGTGGACGAGGTGATTAAGTGACTGAAGCTGTCTCGACGTGGGAGAGTGTGGCTGTCTCCTCTCTGCTCTGACTGCAGCTGAGCTGCTGCGGGAGGCAACTGTGAGTCTGCGCGCCTGTGAGTACTATGGGAGGGCTGAGGGGCTCACGGCAGCTCGTTAATTGCAGAACAATACGTGTGTCTCCAAACACCAGAAAAGTCCCTAATAACACCATTACAAGTTGTTAGATTAGTCGTTAGTCGCTTTTGACAAAAATAAGTAGCCGGAGGGTCTGGAAAGCCGCCAAATTTAACGACAAAGTCGCCAAGTTGGCAACACTGATAGCTAATGCTAGCTGTGCAATAAGCATGTAGGCTATACAGGCTAGTATGGCTAACGCAGCATGTATGCTTACGCTGCTAACGCTATCGCGAATGCTAACACAAATGCTAGCGCGAATGCTAACACATTTTCTCATTGTGTTTAAACATCTTCAAATTACATCACATAAACACAATACATGTTACTAATCCTTACAGTGTAAGTGTGAGGCTTACACTTATGGTCATTACTTTGTGACGGACTTGACCCTTTTACTCTTCAGGTTGCATAGGGAAAATTAGTAGGAGTCTACTGCCATGCTATTCAGTTCACTTTCTCCTACTTCCTGTACCTGGTCTATCCTTCAGTACAAATTTTACAAAAATATAAATTTGCAAATATGAAACATACAGGTCAATATCACCTTGCTATTGGTAGCTGAACTGTCAATACCCCAAAACATATTCTTAGATATAAATACTTAATTTTGAGTTATTTAGACACAATTAACCTATATTAACCTATATAGTTCCATGTCTTGTTACATAAGAATAGATCATATTTGTTAAATGTTATTATGGGCGAATTACTATTCTTGTGGTACTACTGCCTTATTAGGCCCATATTGAGCAGAGCATATTAAGACCAAAACTCATGTACAACAACGTCCTTACTTGCAATAAATAAGCACTAATGAGAGGGTTATTGAGGAAAAACTCTCAACTAATGGCTTATTACTTGTAGAATATGGTCATGTAGAATAAGGCATTAATAAGTATTTTATAATGACTAATAAAGAGCCAATATACTGCTAATATGCATGTTAATTAACAACTAGTTGATGGTTAATTTGTGTACCTTAATATAAAGTGTTACTACTCTTTGATATTCCATTAAAAGATAGTGGGTGTTTCTCAATGTCGAGTAAAGCTGCTGCAGAGCCACTATTTCAAGCATTCTACGTCATTGAGTGCCGCCGAAGTACTGTTCCAATCTCCAGCATACTTGGAAATCTACCGAGCCCGGCGTACTTCGTTAGGAGAAATTTCGAGGCTGCACATGTGTAGACTCCGCAGTCTTAAAATCCCCACAATGCTTTGCGCACGGACCAATTTCCCCAAATCTGTGGCGGAAAATGTAAGGCGGGGCTTCTCATATGATGCACACCTCCACACTTGCTAGCATATTCCACTCTTTGTTTTCCGAATGCCAGGAAGTATTCTTGCCTCGCTTCTGAAGCAAGATGCTCAGAAGACATGTGCTACCAAGCAAGCGTACTCGAGATTGAGAAACACCCACTGTATGATATATTTAGAGTGCATCTGGCTAGCTAAGGAATACTTTACAAATCTCTCATTTAGACTGATAGAAAGTGTGCTTGCTTTTTAATGACTTCATCGCTTGGTCACCTGAACTGCAGCCTTGCAGTTAGTTTGTAAGAATATTGCATACTGTTAGGACAAGAGACAATAACATGACCATCCTGGAAAACTTTCTTCAGCTTGAGCCAACTGCCAATTGGATGCCCTATAAGTTGCCATGGTAACCTAAATATTTTATAGAAAGTATGACAACCCCTGCCTCACTATCTCTGGTGGTGTGTGTGTGTGTGGCCCTTTAATGACTCTTCCTCTGTTTGTGCTCACGGGGATTGAGGACACCTGGCGGCTGGAGCTAGCCGGATAAAGGACTGGGCCGGATCTCGCTCTCTCTCTCTCTCTGGCAGGAGGACATAACGCGAAGAGCAGCCACGACCAGCTGACCTCTTGTTTCGTCGTTTGTTTCGCCTGTTTGTGTCCTTCAGCAGCAGGGAATAAACTCTCTTTTTCTACTCACGCGCTCGTTTTCTGTCGCGCGTTTGTTGTGGCTGAGAGCCAAGCCACGACAGCTGGGGGCTCGTCCATTCCGGTAAGGTAAGCTTGTGTTGGGAGTTATTTCATTATTTGTGCGGAGTTTCCCCTGGTAGGTTGTAGCGACGGTTCCCTTGGGATCGTTGGGCGGGGTGTTTAATGTTGTGGTGAAAGTGGCTGAAGCCTCGGCTTGGGGCATGGCCGTGGTCGCAGTATTGTGGCTAGCTTGCTAGTCGCTTTGCTGGGCCAGCGGTCTCCAGTGCATAAGTACCCGCCGCAAGTAACTACATGAAGACTAGGGAGGAGATTAGTTAGCGGGTGTCATAGTTAGTGGGGGAACTCCAATCATTTATTTTTTCTTTCGTCTCAGTGTAAGCTCCGGTGTTGTGTGGTAGTATGGCGGATGTAGACGCATTTATCATGGCTCTGTCTCAGGAAGCCCTTGGCAATTTCTCAATGGAGCAGCTGCTCGTTATTGCTGAACATTTCTCGGTGGAAATCGTCGGCGATAAGAGGCTAAAAAGCACTATAAAAGACTATTGTGTCGGCATTAGGTGAAACGGGAGTGTCTCCGGCAGAGAAAGGAGGGGTGTTGTTAAAACCGCTGTTGCAGGCTAGTTCACTGTCCTTTGAGCAGCAGAAGGAGATGTTATTGTTGCAGCTGAGTCATGACAAAATGAGGTATGAGATGGAGTTTGAAAAGGAAATTGCAGTGGAGCGGATGCGGCAGGAGACCGAGAAAGCCAAACTGGATATGGAAGGACAACGTCTTTATATGGTCAGAGATGGTGCGGTGTTGGGTGAGTGGCACGGTGAACAGGTGCCCAGGTCCCATCATTGGTTCTAGCAACTTGCGCTTGTTACCGCAATTTAATGAAAGTGATCTTGACACTTTTTTTTTGGTTTTTGAACGGGTAGCTAAGGCTAGGGATTGGCTGGATGCAGACTGTGCCCTGATGCTTCAGTGTGTGCTCACAGGAAGAGCACAGTCCGCATATTCTGCGTTATGTCCGGAGGATAGCTCTAGCTATGTTAAAATAAAATTGGCGGTGCTTAGAGCATATGAACTCGTTCCTGAGGCTCATCGACAGCGTTTTAGGTCCTTGGAAAAAAAACAAAGTCAAACATATGTGGAAAGGGCGAGGGATTTGTCTGTTCATTTTAAACGTTGGTTAGCTGCTCTGGACATCACTTCTTTTGACAATTTGGGTGAACTCATGATTTTGGAACAGTTCAAAAACATTCTTCCTGACAATATTGCTACTTATATAACAGAACACAGGGTAACTTCGGTGTCCGAAGCTGCGGTGGCAGCGGATGAGTTTGTGTTACTTCATAAGGGCATGTTCGGAGGGCGTGCGGGAGCTCTACCTGTTTTTGAAGGAAGTAGAAGGGCTGTTGATGTTGGTTCATTGGGGATGGATCCAAAGAAAGTGGCTTGGGACAAATCTGAGGATACTTCTAACTATTGTCGTGAGAAAGGCCATTGGAAACCAGAATGTCCGGCGCTTAGAGCAAAATCCAAGGGAGGAAAATGTGTGGGTAAACCAGTTGCATTAGCTGTTCCTGTGAATTGCTGCTGTGTTGACGAGGTACTTACGGGCCACTTATGGGGATCAGAGGTTTTGGCGTCCTATGCTCCTTTTATAAGAGAGGGCTTGGTGTCATTGGTAGGTAGCAATGTCAGAGTTCCAATTAAAATTTTGAGGGATACAGGTGCATTTGACTCCTTCATCGTTGACTCTGTTCTGCCTTTGTCTGAGGAAAGTGACACTGGTGACACAGTTCGGAGTCGGGGGATGGGATTAGCGGTTTTCCCTGTTCCTGTTCATAAGATGTATCTTGACTGTGACCTTGTTAAAGGGGAGGTAGCTATTGGTGTACGTCCAGCTTTTCCAATCAAGGGGATACATTTCATTCTGGGTAACGGTTTGGCAGGTGGTAGAGTCTGGGCTGATGTTCCCTCTGTGTTGTTAGTCACTGGTGGTCTGATTGAGTCAGGATCTGAGAAGCGCTCTACAGTGGTACCAGACGTCACGGCCTCGTGTGTGATCACACGTGCTAGGGCCAAAAGGGATCATGACTTGCTACCAGATGGAAAGTCAACTGACACAGTGGAGGTTCCATCTTTGTCTGAGTTTTCGGTATTACTTACACACCATGAGGTGGGAGAGGAGCAACGTCAGGATTCTTCGTTGAAAGACCTTTTTGACTGTGTTGCGCCAGTTGCAGAGGGGGAAAACGCTTCAAGTGGATACATGTTGCATAATGACTTGTTTAGAAGATGGGTTCCTGTGGCTGTTGATGGTGGGGGAACTGAGGTTTTTCAGCTGGTGGTGCCAACTAAGTTTCGTCCTCTTGTCCTGAAAGTCGCACATGATGAGTGTGGACACTTTGGGGTTCGGAAAACATATTTGAACATCCTGAGACACTACTTTTGGCCACGTCTAAAGAGAGATGTGTCGCAGTATATTAGAATATGTCATGTGTGTCAGCTAACAGGGAAACCAAACCAGAAGATCAAACCAGCACCACTACAGCCGATACAAGTGTGCTTCTCAGATACTGGTGTTGCTAAAGGTGTGGCTGGGTGCTGAAGGCGAGGATTGCTGTGTGAAGGTGGTGTATTTCATTGGGGTTCTGGGGGAGTGCCATATGTGTGGTTTTGTTTTCCATGACTTTTTGCTTTGGTTTGGGATGGGGTTGGTTTGTGGTGCCGGTGGCCCTGGGGACACCAACTTTAAGGGGGGGGGGGGGGTGTGACAACCCCTGCCTCACTATCTCTGGTGGTGTGTGTGTGTGTGGCCCTTTTAATGACTCTTCCTCTGTTTGTGCTCACGGGGATTGAGGACACCTGGCGGCTGGAGCTAGCCGGATAAAGGACTGGGCCAGATCTTGCTCTCTCTCTCTCTGGCAGGAGGACGTAACGCGAAGAGCAGCCACGACCAGCTGACCTCTTGTTTCGTCGTTTGTTTCGCCTGTTTGTGTCCTTCAGCAGCAGGGAATAAACTCTCTTTTTCTATTCACGCCCTCGTTTTCTGTCGCGAGTTTGTTGTGGCTGAGAGCCAAGCCATGACAAAAGTCTCTTACTTTAAGTGAGAAAAAGTGGGCGGCAAAAATACTTCCTAGTATTTGACTATACCATATGTTGTATCTTCTTACAGTAGCCGGGTCAAGCAAGTAGAATGCTAAACCTTGGGAATAAAAGGCTTTCTGTAAGCTCTTCTGTTCTGTAATAGAAATAATGGCCTTACATTTTCAATCCTTTGGGGTCAATAGAGAATACACAAGCTATCGGTCAATATACAGTATCAAGCTTAAATTCGGAATATTCTGTCGAAATATTCATTTGACTTTTTGTTGGGCTTTTCTTATCTACAAGGAGCCAAATTGCGATGGTCGGTCAGGCAAACCATTACACAGTCATTTGAGATCGATGATTGGTTTAGATTCATAGTTTAATTTAAATCTATAGGGGATGGCAGTGGGCGAAAAAGTACACGTTCCACCGTCCGGGACGTGTTATTAACAATATCGGACAAGTAGATCTTTCAATTGACTTGTCCGGCGGACAAGTGAAGTTTTTCGCCCTGATTTTTTGACAAATTATTGATAAATTCAGTTTACAAAAGGCAGAACTCATTCGCAAATGTTACGTGTCCGCCATTGTTCGTTTAGAAATTTTAGTTTCGGTTCTGTTTGTCGATTCCTAAGGAAATGCATCTCGCCGCTTTCTGTACAGAGACGGGAGCGGGGCGGGCGGGAAGTGTAGCACAGTGGCAGGGTTGGGAAGCAAAACTCGGTTCCAAGTAGGAACAAATAACAATTGTCCGGTCCCGGGATTAATAAGAGTTGTGAGGACAGGAGGCGAGGCCGAGCCCTGCTGACCGCAGCTCTCTCTCTCTATGCTCCGTATCAGCTGATCGCTGCAGCTCAGCGTCTCTCTCTTTCTACACACAGCAGATCCGCTGCCCGTTTAACAGCCTCATCTTTGTCAAACTTTCTTTCTCTAACACGTAATGAAGGTTATTAAGCGTTTTAGCTCCTGTGTTGTTAATATTGACCACCATTTCCTTTATGAAGTGAAGCAGCCTCCCTGTCTGTGTCCTCGCGCTGTCCTCACATCCCCGGACCCCCAGGGATGTCAGTATTGTTTATGAAGCAGGGTATAGAAAGTAGCTACATTATTGAAATAAAAATACTATTTACTTTTACAAACAGTGAGCAGTTGGGCAGCTGCAGCATGTGTATTGCAGGACATGTGTAAGCGTCTTTGAGTTGTAGAAAAGCGCTAGGCCTATAGGCTATAAATATAATGTATTATTATTATTAGGTTATGTCCTACACGTATGTGTTGGACATGTGTGGTTGGACTCTGTCTCACAGACAGGTTGCAGTGTAACATCAGAGGAGACTGGACCAATTGTACATTCTCAAACTGCACCACTTGTATTCAATAACCGTAAGAAATTAAACAGTATGAAGTGATTTGTAAATAGGAATACAGATTTGACTTAATGTTTTCATAAATATATTTTTCTCCCAGTTTGTCATGGGACTTATTTTCAGCCTCTCAAAGAACCGGAATTGAGAACCGAAAATAACCGGAATCGAAAAGCAGAACCGGAATCGTTAAAATCCAAACGATACCCAACCCTATGTGTGATGCAGTAAAATCTTACCGCTCACTTACGTTAGCGGTGTCGTAAAAACCGTGGGAAAATGTCAAATATGATGACGAAGAAGAAGATTCCAGTGGCCCCAATTTTTGTCCATTCTGGACAAGTGACAAATTTATTCGGACAAGTAAATTGGCAAACTCACTTGTCCATGGACAAGTACTCTCTAAAAACTTTTTCTCACACTGGATGGATGTCCTGCAGGCAGCAGCTCACACTGAAACTGGGATTTCCTTTGCCGGTCAGTGTTTTATATTTAAATGCAGCATCTACTCACTACTTTGACTTTTAACATTAAAAATGTTTACTTTGAGTGTGAGTGTTTTTTTATTGGTTAAGTGGTCCTTGGTATGAAAAGGTTTGAGAAACACTGTGTTAAAGGACCCTGACCGTGGCCAGGAACAACAGTCAGTAGCCCATTATACTGTATTTTATTGCTGTCTAGATTTTTACAAACAGCAAAACAACATTTTTTGGAGTTAATGTTTTATTGTTTGCGTGTGTTTATGAATTAGGTGAAGGGCCGGACCATGCAGCATCTACACTCACTACTTTGACTTTTAACTTTAAAAATGTTTACTTTGATAATTGGCATTAGCCTAATTATCATCGTCAGGTAGCTGTGATGAAGTGTTTCCCACAGACGCACATGTATTGACTCACAGGGTCCCATCGGTTATGATCTCGTCCTGTATTGAGAGCCTGTTTTATTGGCAAATCATGACACAGCAGCTTTTAGGGATTATGAAAGTATTTTTCCCGCTTGGCACCGATGCCTTGTTTTCACAGGAAAGTGAGCGGGGCAGTAATTACACCAGGAAGTGATGTAGAGCTGCTCTCATCTGTAGGCTGGGGCTTCCCACAAGGATTTAAATTAAAAAAAAAATGTAACTAATTGTTAGTAGATGAAGAGAACCCAGTGGCAAGCCATGACTTTTATACCTAGGCCCTCTGACCCCCCCCCCCCCCTCCCCCCTCGAAAAAAAAGAAGAGTTATTACGTCAGCGGAATATCAAAACAGCGGCCCGGGGTGCAAAACGCATCAATGACAGCAACCCTCTACCACACAAAACAACACCATTTATATAAACACCTATCATGACAGGGCACCCACAGACAAGTAACAATTACAAATGAATTAAGTCGGCACGGCGGCACACACATTGAAAATGACTTACGGCTACAGGCATCGAAAAATGCTTTCAACGCTTCGCCCATTCATTTGAATGGGGTGACGTAGAAGATTTTTAAACTTCGCCGAACTGCATTGTGGGGAGCATGGCATGGCTTTGCAAGCATCACGAGCATCTATCGGCATCAAAAGTTAAACAATGTTCAACTTTTGAGGCTCGATGCTTGGCATCAACCAATCAAATCCTGTGTATGCAAATCTGACAGTACAAGCGCTAGCCAATCAAACCGCGTGTATTTCTGGGAGAGACTACGCAGGTCATTTCCTCATATTCCAAAAAATGGAGGGAAAATTCATTATAGCGGTAGTGAATCACCCGGTGCTGTATGATCAGTCTCTGTTCATCTACCGGGATACAAACCGGAGGAGCGAGGCATGGAGGGAGGTGGCAGAGACAGTGGGTGAAACTGGTAGGTTTTCGCCTGTTTGGGGATTTTATATCCAGTTTACTTCGTTTTAACATTGCTATTGCTTTGTATAACGGGGGCGGGCGGGAGATTCCTGATTGGTTGTTGGTCGCCTTGGGCGTGAGAAATCGCCAAGCCTCACGGCCCGTCTACACTAGGCGTCGAAAAAGCTTGAAGCTGGGCGTGTCTGAGGCTTGGCGATTTTTTGCGAGCAACGCGACCAACAACCAATCACATGAATCTCCCGCCCCCGACATACAAAGCAATAGCAATGTTAAAACGAAGTAAACTGGATATAAAATCCCCAAACAGGCGAAAACCTACCAGTTTCACCCACTGTCTCTGCCACCTCCCTCCATGCCTCGCTCCTCCGGTTTGTATCCCGGTAGATGAACAGAGACTGATCATACAGCACCGGGTGATTCACTACCGCTATAATGAATTTTCCCTCCATTTTTTTGAATATGAGGAAATGACCTGCGTAGTCTCTCCCAGCATACACGCGGTTTGATTGGCTAGCTTGTACTGGCAGATTTGCACAAACGGGATTTGATTGGCTGACGCCAGCTTCGAGCAAGCATCGAGCCTCAAAAGTTGAACATTGTTCAACTTTTGACGCCGATAGACGCTCGCGATGCTTGCAACGCCTTGCCATGCTACCCACAATGCAGTTCGGCGAAGTTTGAAAATATCCTACGTCACCCCATTCAAATGAATGGGCGAAGCGTTGAAAGCATTTTTTGACGCCTGTAGTGTAGACGGGCCGTCAGACACGCCCAGCTTCAAGATTTGTTTATGCCTGTAGTGTAGACGGGCCGTTAGGCCTACCTTTGATGATCAAATCACTGAAACACAAAGTCCATCCTCCTGTCCTTTTGGATGAAGCACTTGCGGGTCATTCAGCTGATCCTTTGCCACTCCAGTTTATCATTGTAACTCAATCTTGAAAATGACTCGGTTAATAATTTCGCAACGATGTCATCACTATCACTGAAGTGAGCCATCATGAACGAACTTATGCTAATCATAAATCTATCGATCATAAATCTATCATTTAGATTTATGATTCAAAAATAATAAAAGTAGGGTAGACATGTGGATATTATCCGGCTGAACAAAACGTGCATTTATCTAACAGGTTCGTTTTCCACAGACCTTATTTCGGGCTATTTTCCAAAATCCTATGGAGAAATCTCACTGCTTTCTGTCGAGGGAATCCGAGCGCAGCTTACTTCCGGGTTTTAGGACGCGTCACTGCACCACTTGCATAGACCTCACAGCGGGCGGAACTTGTCATAAAGTCCGCGAAAATAAAGCCCGCCCATTTAGAGGGAAGATATGATTG
This sequence comes from Gymnodraco acuticeps, assembly GCF_902827175.1. Lineage (NCBI taxonomy): Eukaryota > Metazoa > Chordata > Actinopteri > Perciformes > Bathydraconidae > Gymnodraco > Gymnodraco acuticeps. The sequence continues at coordinate 296,178 of NW_022992202.1, read as the reverse complement.
GTCAATTGTACTGTCATTTGACATTACTCTCGTTGAGTTACTATAGCTGGCCCTCTGTGAATGTAGAGAGGGACCAACAAGCCCTCCCGTCTTCACATAACTCGCAGAGACGGCATTTAACCCTTCACATTCCAACAGAAACTGAACAGGCAGATTCGAAGGATTTATTTCTTTGAAATATTATTTTAAATACAATTAAATCAAGTTATTTTGGTAAAACTAATGAAAAATGTAACAACAACAAAATATTTTAAAAACAAATATGTAATTTTTTTTTACATTTTTTTAACGTTTTCAAATATTATTTTTTAGAATATCTTAGGCCCTCACAGGGCCCTGACGGCTCGCCACTGAGAGAACCCCAATCTTGATCAGTACATACAAATATACTATCGTATGAGGATAGGCCACAGATGGTTTGGAGATCTGCATTCCCAAACCATAGCATTTGTGTAGTTTGTGCGCAGCAGCGAGCGGAACACATTGAAACTGAAGAAATCTCTGCTCAGACTTTTGCAGCACACTGTGTGACGTTTTGGAAGAGAAAGCAAAGGGAAAGTCCGTCTGTGTGTTTATATGCTGTCTGTATATATGTATGCACACATTCTCTCCTCACCCCAGTGCCTTTAAAGTCTGGGTCATTAAATAGCGAGCAATTTTTTTTTAGGTATAATGTATTATGCCCTACACAAGCAAAAAATGCTTACGGAAACATTTCAATTCTCCCTGATAAATTGTATTTTTGCTTTAAAATCATGGAAAGGAAGTGAATGGGATGTGAGATATGAAGCTGCGGCCCTCATATCAACAATCAGCCCCCACCAACACAAACACATCCACCTCTCACACTGATACTGTGCCATACTGGTTGACAGTGGAGTCTGACTGCTCTTCTTCTTTTCCCTGCCTTTCTTTCCCTCTGATTTCCTCTCCTGGGATTTTTTTCTTTTGTTTTTAAGGGTGGGGTGGGAGAAAGATTTGGCGGCTTTGGAGTGAAGCAGGGCAGCATATGCATTCCAAGAGTCTCCCCCAAAGGAAATGAAAATAAGGTTTCTGGGCCTAGTCTGTCACTTGACTCATAGGTGAAAAAAGAGAAACATGAGCATGATGATGTAGTATTATGAAGTGTATGGGAGGGGATTTTTTGGACTGTGACAAGAGAAATATGAAGAAGGACCTTTGCATTTGGCTCAGTGAACGAGAAATACCTTGTATACGAAGTTTTGGGCTTAATTAGTATCATATGATGCTTCACATTCACTTTATTTAAAGATAGGGTATGTAAGTTTGAGAAACCGGCTCGAGATCGCAGAATTTGAAAATACACGACCGGAGAAAATCTGCCACTTCCTTACAGAGCCCCTCCTCAAACACACACGAACGCGCACATGACCAATGAGGGCACGAGATAAGTCTGTGCACAGATGGAAGGCTGACAGGCAGGTACATCCAGTTATTTTAGCCGGGCCGGCTCAGATGATTGGTCATGCTTTTTACAGTACTACGGCTTCCACAGATGACATTTTTTTATATATTTTTTAAGATATTCATTGCTATCGGGATGTTAAGAGCATTCCATGGAATATAACAAGTGTATCTCAAGCCTGTTTCTAAAACTTACATACCCTACCTTTAAGGAAAGTTTGATTTAAGATTCACAGTGCTGGCCAAGAGAACTGGACCATCTCATTTATTTGATTATGTAATGTATGTAATGTAACCCTAACCCAGAAAAAAGGTGACATAAAATACAGCCCTAAACAACACAACACCACAGCACTATATAACCATGGTAAAGCACACTATCACTTGAAAACACATGAACTAAATGAAGGCTGGGGCGAGAGCACTGCTTAGAGGCGCCAAATCATTTGGAGCATCACTTCAGTTTATTTAGACTTACCTACGTTTTAATTCCGAAAACTGTCCCAAAGCATACAAAATATATAGACACCATCAGTGGAAGATGCAGTGACGGATGGAGGACTTATTAAGATGTTTCCATTTGTATCTAAATGTTTGATAACTGTTTACTTAAAAAACTCAAGGACAAACTTTAATTCTGCTGCCAAAACCTTAGCAACACAAACAGGGGGCATATGACCTGAGGTTTATGAAGATGTAATCTGTTTGCATGACAAATAGAAATAGAATAAATGAGTAGAGTAAAACATATTTAAATTAGTTAAGACCATTTCTAAAATGTTAATTATTTGCTTGTGAAATGTTGTGTGGGAGTAAATGATGAAAGCTGTCAGTGTCATTTTAATTTGATATGGTTAATTCTGGAACTTCCCTCTAATCAATGGACGCTTCTGTTCTCTCTGCAGCCTCCAAACACCGCCCCCCCCCCCTCTGCCCAGCTCCTCTCTACCAGAAGGCTACTATGAGGAAGCAGTTCCTTTAAGTCCTGGAAAAGCTCCCGAATACATCACAGCCAGTGAGTGGAACACTGATTTACAATACACATCATTAATACCTACCATTTACTCATAGCCATACGTACACTAGGTAATGGACAAACTACAAAACAAGCATTTACATATTTTTTTATCTTTGCTGGTAATTTAATTAAAGGCAGTTAAAGGCAGAATATGAAAAAGAATGAGCTATTTCCTTGTGCCTTCTGCCCCTTCCTTTCAGACTATGACTCGGACGCCATGAGCAGCTCTTATGAGTCGTATGATGAGGAAGAGGAGGATGGAAAGGGCCAGAAGATGCGTCACCAGTGGCCATCTGCAGAGGCGTCCATGGATCTGGTGAAGGACGCTCGGATCTGTGCATTCCTGCTGCGCAAGAAGCGCTTTGGACAGTGGACCAAACTGCTCTGTGTCATCAAAGAGAACAAACTGCTGGTAAGGGACTCCTCTGTTCATATTAGCCAAGCGAGGCACACTATCTACAGGTGATCTAGGTACAAATGTGTGAATGTATGCAAATAGCGTAACAGTTATTCTCGAAATAATGACTGTGAAAATATTAGAGCATCATGTTTGCCCAATTTCTCTGCCTTCAGTGTTACAAGTCCTCCAAAGACCAGACCCCCCAGATGGAGCTGACTCTGTATGGGTGTAGCATCACTCACATTCCGAAAGATGGCAAAAAGAAGAAGCATGAACTTAAGATAGTCCACCAGGGGGCGGATGCGCTGGTTCTGGCCGTGCAGAGCAAGGAGCAGGCAGAGGAGTGGCTCAAGGTAAACACAATCAACCCCTTAACCAGTTACATATGTCATATGTTTCTTACCAGATTGCACCAATGCAGGAACACAGCAGTCCTACTGACCTCTACTGAACAAACTTAGTTTGCTAATGTAGATCATGTGATACTGTACAATTAAAGCTCCAGGACAAACTAGTAACTAGTTACTATCTCTGCAACAATAACAGGATAGATTCTGCACAAGAAGTAGCATAAGCTAGCTAGCTTCGCCAAATCACTGCTCATGAACTTTGCAGTTTTTGATGATTGACATATCTATTAATAAGGAAACGTTTTTTGTATTTAGATTATCAAAAAAAAAGAAACTTTAATATTTGTATCATGTTTTACTAAAGCAATTTAAGCATTATGTCTTTAGAATATAGAATTGTTAAAAAGTTAGGAGGCCCAAAATAATTGAACTCTTTTAAAGGATGACCTAAAACACAGCCTTGTGAGGCTGATCAGCTGTCAAACAGAATGAGGGATGCTGTACAGTGTCAGTGTGGCTCACCACAGGTCATCGGAGCAGAGTTCACACAGGGGGATGGTTCCTGGAATCAGCTCTAATTTGGATGTTGTTCTCAGGAAGGTAAAATTAGATCTGTAGCTCCCATTTAATTATTTCCAAGAATAAAGGGTCTCGCTCTCATGAGAATAGCTTTGCTGTTGTTCTACAGGTTCAGCCTTTTCCTGATTGTGTGTAGGTGGTATGTTGTAAACAGGTCAAACATTCTTTCTCTGCGTACCTCATCCCATCGCCTCTTCAACTCTCTGATCTTCCCTTCTGGCTGCTCGACAAGTCAGCAAAACAAAACAATCGTCCCAACATCTGAAAGGCTGTGTTTTTGCTTTTCAACCCCTGCTTCCATTTTTTTTTTGTGGTACCAGCACCTCTACGCTCTTTTTTTGTTTCGATCACAGGCAAGAAAACTGGCCTCATCTGTTCTTTCGATTTAAATGAAACCCCCAGCCCCCTCTTCCTCCTCACCTTTGCTCTTCTACCCTTTCCTGAAAATCTCCTGGAAATCCTTATTTTGTAGTCCTTGACTGTGTATTGTGAGCTATTTTTAGATCCCTCCACATCCACTGGTGCAAAGGTATTTTTGTAATCATTTGTGCGTGCTAGCCTCTGCCAACTCAGTCCTCAGTTTGACCACACTTTGAGGCACACCTTTTTCATTACTCAAAGGGTCTTTAAGAAAATAATAAGTGTAGCACAGGTCTTCCTATCAGACCATCAATACAAACACCAGTCTCGTCATTGGCAGGGTTTGCGTTTTTCTTGTTTTCATTGAAACAAATGTGTGTTTATGGGTGTCAAGAAACAAGAACTCCAACCATTTGTGTTTTGTTTCTTTGACTGAATTCATGGTAATTTATTTATAATGGTTATTTATTAACTGAGGCAGTTAACAACAGTCCCTGTTGTGGCAGAGGTTTCTCCAGGCAGTTACAACCAGAGCCATGAAAATATACAAATCTCTACAGCAGCATCAAGAAACTGATCCTCTTCGCATATTTAGAAACGAAATCTCATTGGCTGGTGTCAATTTCTGACAACGTGATTCGTTCAGATGCGTCACGTGGTGTGCTAAAACACTTCCTGGTTAGCTTTCCGCTAGAAATTGAAATCTCAAAACGGCGAAAAAAACGTTCACAGAGAAGACGACAACAATTGTCACTTGCACGAAGCAAGGTTATACAAAAAACAAATGACCCCGAACATGAAATACCTTCATGGAGTGCGTCGATGCGCAAGCTGTCATTCAAAGAACAGAGGGTTTAGCTAGCGCCTCACTGCAATCTTTAAAGGTCCTTTTCTCAAAATGAGTTGTTTCACCTACTCTGAGTTCGAAATTTCAACTTCAGTAGCACGTACATACACCAAACCTTCCAGTTATATTCCTATCAATATTATGAAGGCTTTCACTGAAGGGTTTGTTCATATATCATTCATAGCCTGAATTATACAACATTGTATACCTAAAAACATGGTGAAAATTGATATTTTAGGGCTGTTGACAGTATTTTCTGATTTATGGAGTGATAAAAAGAGATATCCAATATCCCTTTTGTAAAAGCCTTAGATACTAATATGACTACAAAATGAAACAAGAATTTTGAACCTGGCTTTATCCAAAGTTCAGATTTCGATTCCTGAAATGTGTTAAAATATGTGCATATTTAATGAAATAATGGATAATTTGCATATTTAAACATGCTATTTTAGAAAACTTGTAATACAAAAAACAATTGCCTTATTGTAAGTAATTAACTGGAGAAATGTCTAGCTGATACCTTTAAGTTAAAAAAATTACCCTATTCACCTTAAGACCCCTTTGTGCTTTCACGATTGGTTGCTGATACAAAGGAAATGACCATATTTGGATCCGATGAGATTGTGCAGGAGAGACGGAGCTTTCCAACAATATCTCTAATGACATGGTGCAAACAGCGGTCGCGGTACATGTTACGTTAGAATGCTAACTTTTGGTGAATTTAGGAGAAATATACAGACGCAAATAGACAAACTATAGTAAAATGAACACTTAAATGTGTATTTTGTACGTTTTCCTTCCAAAAGCCTGAAAGAAAACATGTTATGGAATCAAAATAGCACAACATCTCAAAATTGACCAGTGCATGAAAAACAATGTTTTTGCCTGCGGTGTCTCGCCTTTAACAAACAATTTATGCGGCTCGTATCGCTGACGGCACCGCCTTTTTTCTTTTTTTTTTAAGCGGCCCCCTCCCCACTTTTGGCAGCACCCCCTGAGCAAAATTACTTCCCGCGGCTATGGATAAAATCAAAGTGAATGGCCTGCTGCTGCTGAATGCATGGGGCAAGTGACTGGAATTTTTTTTTAAAGTTATTATATCGTTTCAGATAATAATAATGATAATTCATTCTATTTAGGGGCGCCTTTCAAAGCACCCAAGGACACCTTACAATTCATAACATATTCCAAGGAAAGGTTTTAAGACAGTACAAAGAATGCAGTCCGGGTGATGTTTTTTATGTGGGGTGCAGATGAGAGAGCTGTCCAGAATGATACCAAGATGTCGTGTTTGAGTTCTTGATAAGCCATTAAACAGTCAAATAAGTGTCTCCTGTTCACCAAAACATACCCATCTATTATGGAAAAATAAAGTATTCCAAAAGTAATCTGCCACCGGTACCGGCGGGGATTGTTGTTAGCTTCTGATGCCAGAAGAAAAATCTGGCCCACCCTATTTTTTACAGACCCACCCTAAAGTACATTTCTGCCTACGCTACTGGCATGATGGGATATGAGAGGAGGGAGTTCTCCGTACATGTGGCCTGCATTACCCAGGCATGCTTTCCAGGCTAAATAAATTAGCTTCTTAATCAACATTCTGCTGGCCCAGATATGCTATACATGAAACGGGGGGTTACGTATTGTAACCCTAGTTATATAAACACAGGCAGAGCCCTCTACTGGACTCTATGGGTACTACTCTCTATCATGCTATGAGGGCATTCACCTACTGAGTTGCATAAACGTAGCCGGCCAATCGGGGCGAGCCTACCTGAATGCGCGCGCAGGCCCACAGTATATAAGGCGGCTACGCCTCCCGACTGTCATCCTACACCCTCTTCAGCGAGCGGCATAGGAAAGACAGGGCCCCCAGGTAGAGGGCTCCGCCTGTGTTTATATAACTAGGGTTACAATACGTAACCCCCCGTTATATATCACACAGGCTCCGCCCTCTACTGGACTCTATGGGTACAGTGGGTGGAGCCCCGATGTATAAACGCCCTGTCGTCCAACAACATCGACCCATCACACTGCCCCCGACTGGCCTTTGGTTAACAGCCACCGCACCCCCACTTTCTCCCATCGTGACCGTGGAGAAGTCGGGGCCGCAGCTTGGATAAGGCACACTCACACACTCACCTCGTGAAGTGTGCATGGAAAAAATTGTGTGGAAGACTGTATGGAGCTTACTGCACATCATGTTCCCCAGGTCCCTAAGGAGCATGGGAAAAACATAAGTGCACTCTATCCCAGGGGGGGATAGCCACCTACTGACCCACAGCCCCCCCCCCCCCCCCCTATCACCAGTCATGTGTTGCCCCGGCAAGCACAGACGACAAGAAGGAGCCAGACATGTCCAAGAGATACATCTTTATGAAGGGGCCTGGCGTAGACCAAGACGCCGCCGTGCATAGCCATAGCCCGCGTAGAGTGTGCACCGACCCCAGTGGGGAGGGCTCTCCCCGCCCGTCCATAGGCATCCTGTCAGGAGAGAGCTTTTCCAGCCACACCATCCCCAAAGCACACAAACAGCTGTTCAGTGCGCCTAATGGCAGCCGTGCGCTCTACATAACATGCCAGCGCACGCACGGGGCAGAGGAGGTGCAATTTAGCCTCCCTGGCCCCAATATTGGGTGGAAGATTAAAGACACCTATAGCCCTCGACCTGAATGAACTCCTTAGGCTCTTGGGAACAAAGGAGGGGTTCAGTCTGAGTGTCGCCCTGCTATGGTCACCCCGGATCAAAAAGCAACTTGGGTGCACCGACAGAGCACAGACACTCTCTTAGCCGAAGTCAAGGCAAGTAAAACGCTGTCTTCCATGACAGTGCTTTCAGGGAGGAGAGTTCCAGAGGCTCAAATGGTCCTGTCTTCTTGGGAACCAGGAAGTACATGGAATAGTGCCCCTTCTCCCTGTCCTGAGAGTGCACAACAGACACCACCTGTTTTTGCAACAGGGCCTGAATATCTGCCAAGAGGAAATCTCCTCTTGGGATGATAGATTTGTCTCTCTTATGCCCCTGAATGGAGGAGGGATGCTGGAAAACTGGAGTGAATAACCCAGTCTCAGTGTCCTGTCCATCCACTCTGTCAGTACACAGCTGAGCTTCCATTCCCCGTAACACTGTGTTAGGGGACATGCAATCAGCTGTGGAGCCGCAGCTAAGAAGCTGTGGTATTCTCTGGTGGCCCACTCCGCCGCCAAACCCTCCATAAAAGGAAGTTTGGCCCATGGGGGGCTGACACAGAAAGGGCCGATTTTCCACTGAGGTCCTTGAACGCACCGCGACACACTCTTGTGGGAGCGTGCGCTCCGCCATAATGCAGTTTCCACCCAGAGGGAAAAAACCATTAATCTGAGTTTTTATGCTAGGTGCGGTGCGTCTCCTAACAACAATATGCCGGTCATAATGCCCCTGCGCTCGCATATCGCTTTGATAGCACTTCCTGCGGTTTATCACACTCTCATGCGTGCGCCCGCTGGCTGCCTCCTTTACTGGAGTTACAACCGGGGTGGCGAGTGGGGAATCAGTACAGACAACATTATGGTGAAGTGCGGAATTGTGGAGAGGAATGACTCGTAGACAGGAATAAATGCAATCATCTTTATTAAAGGCATTTTTCACTGATACATCATAGAGGGAGGAGGCGGGATTCGCCCTCGCGTCCTGGGTGGAGAAAGCCATCTCCGCCGGGACACTTCCTCCCACCACCCTCATCTCCGGGAGGACGGTGCACCCCATCCCGAAGCCCTCTGTTGATGTGGAGCCGGGACAGAGGCTCGTCGGGTTGCTGGAATTGAACCTGCCTCGCAGAACCAGCCGAGGGAGCAGGAGAGGCAGCGTGAGCCGTGGGTGCTCATCACAGTCCTTCTTGGAGAGCGCCGTGAGTCCCAACCACACGTGGCATGATTCCACTGTGGCCAGGGACATCACACGGCCAGCTGCGGTGGCTACACCATGGACCAGATTATTCATCTGTCCTATGCAGCGGTCCAAATACTCCGGTCTTCTGGAGACGGGGAGGCGGTGGCTTCCTGCTGAGGGGTGATCAGCAAGACCCCTAACACGCCCAGATTATTGGCCGCCGCCACCAGCTGTGCCCCGAGCCGGAATATCTTATCAAGATATTCCGGCGTTTCACGGTCACGAGGCAGCGTTTTTTTCCCCTCCGCCCAACCAGCTGCCTGTAGGAGCAGATGGGCCGCCAGGCTCTCATCGAGGGGGGGCACAGCGGGACACGTCGTGTCCGTGTGGCCCTGAGCAATCCCGCCATGCCAGCCACCGGAGCCCTCGTTCTCAGAGGGTGCCGCCACGTCGCCTCCACACACTGCCAGATATCCGGCAACGGGGGCGAAACAAAAGCCGGCTGGGTTGGCTGAACCGGGCCATAAAACCCCTGACGGAGGCGGCTCACCGGTTTGGGTGGTAGCGTCCGGCAAGACATACTGCGCCTGGAAGTGTTCCAGGCGATGTTGGCGTCTGAGCCGCGGGAGCGCACGACAGGCACTGCAGGACGGAGAATGTTTGACGCCTTCCCCTGCTTGGTCGGACCCCAAACACTTGAAGCACAGGCGGTGGGGATCAGCGCCCGCAATTAAGCCAGGGCATGTAGGGCAAGGCCGAGTTTCAAGGAGTGGTGAGTCCATATTATTTTCCTATTCATCTTCTTTACGTTTAGCTTTCTTTTCAGTTGTTGCTGCTCACTGAAGAGAAAAAGGATGACAGTCGGGAGGCATAGCCGCCTTATATACTGTGGGCTTGCGCGCGCATTCAGGTAGGCTCACCCCGATTGGCCGGCTACGTATAGCATGATAGAGAGTAGTACCCATAGAGTCCAGTAGAGGGCGGAGCCTGTGTGATATATAACTCCTTCACTGGAGATTTATGCTAGTTAGAACTTGTGAGCAGTGCCTGATTAGCTCATGCTATATACCCTTGTGTTTTTCAGGTGATGAGAGAGGTGTGTGTTAATGGGGGCGTGGACTTGGATGGAACTGGATCTGGTTCACCAGTGCACAAACCTGAACTGGAAAAGGTAAACTAACCTATAAACAGATACGTTTTACCCCAATAAAGTAGGGATGTAACGATACCAAAAACTCACGGTACGATAATATTGCGATAAAAAGTCCACTGTACGATATTTATCGCGATATTGAAAAAATAAAGAAAAAAAATGTGAATTTTGTTTTTGTAATTTTTTTTAATTAATTGTTGTACTTGAATTGTTTTTCTTTAATATATCTGATTTTTACAGCATTTTAGTAGGATAGAAGTATTTTAAAGTGTCGACAATATAATAATCAGACCCTGCAATAGAATAAATCAAGTTTCACTTTAGTTTTTCAAGTAACTCAACTCTAACTCACTAACTCACTCACTCAGCATCATCAAGGTTATCTTTTAGGAATATGAGCATGTCCACATTTCCAGGTAGAAGCTGGGATGTTTGGGCGTTTACAATATCCACTGCTGTGGAAAAAACTTTCTTGCTTGGTACTGATGTTGCTGGGACAGAGAGATATGCTTTGGCCATGGGTAACAGCAATGGGTAAAACTGTTCATTGTCTCTCCACCACTTCAAAAACAATATAGTTTTTGCCTGTTATTGACAGGGCGAGATATATTGTTGGTACTTGTCAATGTCTCTAGGTATGTACATGTAGCCCTGTAAATACAATGTCCTTTATTGTTATCTGTTGTTTTATGTTCATGTTGTAACCTACTTGCTGCCATGTTGGACAGGTCTCCCTTGAAAAAGAGATTGATGATCTCAATGGGACCATCTGGTTGAATAAAGGTTTAAAAAAAAAAAATATATATATATTATAAAAAAAAACAAAAAAAATCGCGGTATATTTTGTCAGTCTCACAACGGTATTGAGACATTTATTTACCGCGATATTCGATATATCGTTGCATCCCTACAATAGAGTGCCACAGTGACGCATCCTAAAACCCGGAAGTAAACTCCTTCCGGCAATTTCTCCATAGGATTTTAGAAAATAGCTCGAAATAAGGTCTGTGGTTGACACACATTTAAGAGACGGATCACATTTTGTTCAGCTGGATAATATCCACATGTCTACCCTACTTTTATAATTTTCTAATCATAAATCTAGTCGCCAGAAGCAAAATGCTAATGTTATGCTATAAACGAACTACAAGCGAGTACAGCAGCTGGGTCGCACGAATTCAACATCACGCCAACTTAAGATCATTTCAACTGACTTTTGCGCGCTTGCATATTTTAACAAAGCTTTTCCTTTTAGCCACACTGAATTTAACTATAAGTAATGGCTGTGTCAATCAGCTGCGCCGGATTCATTTCAGAAGAGGGGGGGGCAAAAAGTGCGTCTGTATGTGACATACTTGCCAACCCTCCCGATTTTCGCGGGAGACTCCCGATTTCCTCCCGAGGTTATATTTATCCCGCATTTCTCGCAATCTCCCGATTTCTGACTAAATCTGATTTGTGAGTCACGACCCGTGTCATTCTAACATAACGCTCCAAATGTTACTGTTTCCACTCGGACTTCAATATAGCTACACCATTGTTTGGTTTCCATGGTAACACGTCTCTTTAGTAGCGTGCAACAGCCGGTGTTTCTCGTGAGTGTTTTCCCCGGGAAACAAACACAATACACACAAAGGCAAAAATACACAAACGCACACACACACACACACACACACACACACACACACACACACACACACACACACACACACACACACACACACACACGAGAGAGCTCCCCCCAGACCAGTAATCCAAACGAAAATATGTTCCCTCCGTTACTACTTTGATCATTTGCTCATCAGATCGATGGATATCCATCAAATCCAAATGTGGAGATGACAGCTTTGTAAATAGCCTAACGGAGTTAATAACTGGAACTTTTCACAGAGTGAGAAAAAACCACCTCTTTTATGAGAGGACGTTGGAAGTTCACTAGTGCGCAACCAGAGGTCGCGTTAACCGAATATTTTCCGTCTATGACGGATTTTTTTTAACAATGACAGACAAATCTGAAAGCAGTCCGTCATTTTGACAGATTAGAACAAACTCGGAACAGCGCGAAAGTTTCCCCGCAGCGAGGCTCCGGTGTTATGCCGTGTTATGCATGCCTTCCAAAAAGAAAATTATACCGTTTCCAAACCTAACTGTGCCGTACAAATCATTGAAATGTCTGTGAGTTTTGGCTTTACGCTGTGCACGCTCCCGCGAGGTGCAGCAACCATGCATAACACGGCGCATGTGAACTGTCCCTCCCCCCCCAGTTGACAGTTCACGAGCATGCTCCCCCCCCCCTCGTCAGAGTTGTGTAAAGGCCGACGGGTCATTCTGATCAGCGAAAAAGTCTAGCGCAACCTCTGTGCGCAACATACCTGCACCAGTTTATCTGAGAAGTGCCTCAGGTGAGATGGAATTAACTTTAGGATCACAAATTCTTTCAAACGAGTATTTGCTCTCTCGACATTAATCCCATTTTGTGCGATAAGCTTTGTAGCCTGTGTTTCGCTGTGTGTCAGTTGACCATGACAGAGGAATGGGGGAATGTTGACAGTGACTCCTTCAGGAAGAATATTCTGGATTAAGAATCCCTTGTCAGCCAATATCAGATCTCCAGGTTTGAAATGCTGAAGAACACCAGAATCCTGTACTATTTCTTTGTCACTTGTTGATTCTGGGTATAGTTTGCTGCAGTATGTGATCACAGCATTTGGTGCTACCCCGAGGAGTAGTTAGAAGGAGTGCATGCCACAGTAAGCAGAGTAGGTCTCTTTCTGGATATCCATTTGCTTGGGGATAGCTATTTTGATGTCCGTACAATCCACTATCATTCTGCAGTTTTGGATGTGCCGAAATGAAGAAGGCAAGCTGCTTCCTCCTCAGTCATTAGACACGTAGCTTCTTCCTCCATTCCTTCAATTAAAGTAGGAATGCTCTTCTACATGCTGTGCTTCAAATGAAACAGGCCTTTTTCTCTTTCTCAAAGGAAAATGACAGCTGCAGATGCGGGAACAGGCATTGGGCTTCCTATCAGCTCGTCTGTTGGGAAGATATCAAATATTAGTTTCATGGAAGTCACACCGTCACATATAAGAGCATTAAGACATACAGTACCATCTAAAGATATAACCTTGCACTTTGATAAGTCTCGTGAACATTTTCACTATTCTGAAATGTTTATAGATCAAAATTGAACTAAATAAATAAATGGTAGATTAATCCATATTGAAAATAGGTGTCAGTCAGCTGCTACACTAATTATAGTATATATATATAGATAAGATAGTACTTTATTGATCCCAATTTGGACGTGACGAGCACATGGGCCCATAGGGGCTGGAGGACTCTTTTGGCAACCATGGCAACGGGGGTCTTCTTCGCTGCTTTTGGTGTATTTTGTGGCGCCACATACAGGCCCGGCATATGTACTACTGCATCTCCAGCGCTTTCGAGCGCTCTCGTGTGAACGGAATACTTTTTTGATATCATATTCGGTTAGTTTGCGTTTCGTATGCGTTTGCGTGCAAATGGGGTCTCTCTCCTTGCCTGCGGGGCTGGGGCAGTTCAACGTACCTCCTGATTGGGGGGGGGGGGTGCGCCATATTTTATGGGCGCTGTACGCAATATAGGCGTGGTTCTGTTAAGATAAGATGATGTACTTTGTTGGTCCAAAATCGGGAAATAGTTTTGCTGCCCCCCATGGGTTGATGCACCCTTAGCATTCGCCTATACTGCCTATGCCAAGGGCCGGCCCTGCCCGGAGCGCACGGGAGCGTCCTGGTGTCCATGCCTACAGCGTACGCTGTCAGGCAGACCGTGGGAAATTCCGTGGTGCGGGGACGCTCTCTCCCAGGCGGAGGGAGCGATCAGCAGCCACCCAGCCGTTTGTACGGAGACTCAGACCTGTGTCACGCACACTGGTGCCTCAGTGGGACTTGGCTTTGGTGTTACGTGCACTGAGTAAAGCCCCATTTGAACCTTTAGATCAGGTTCCCCTTAAGGTTTTGTCAGCCAAAGTAGCATTACTTTTAGCGCTGACATCAGCAAAAAGGGTGAGTGATTTGTCTGCCCTCTCTGTGGCTCCGTTATGTCTTTTGTCAGTGTCCCCTGTTCGTTTATTCAATTTTATTTGAGGGATGTCTCCCATTCCTCTCTGACACACCCTGTACGGAGTGTGTCAGAAGTGTGACCTTCGTCTCCACTTGTTCACAGCGGCAGGGTTGTATTGTTCCCAGCCTTCGTCCCCTCATGGAAAATATTCGCGTCGGACCGAACCACGCCCCTTAGCTGTGATATAATGAGCATATACCACGGCCTGTCGTGAGCTATTGCTTAAATATATAATATATATAAAATAATGTATTATATTACATTATTTGCTCTGCCTTGGATTATTATCAGTTCTGGTAATAACTTCATAAATAACTATGTCTGAAAGCAGAAGTCTAGGGCAAATAATTGAAAGCAAATATTACACCAATTGTATTCTATATTATATTCTTTGCAAGCTCTGTGGGCCACATAAAATGAGGTCCCGCGGGCCTTGAGTTTGACACCCCTGCTCTAAAGGGTTTTATCATGTAAAATGTAATAAGACATCTGTGTGTCTTAGATACTTTCTTTTTTTTCACTTGGTACCTTCTTGTGCATTAATTTGTCTTTCTTCTTCCCTAACTGGCAGAAGGCATCTTATGACAAACCAAGTTCCGATGGTGAAGCAACTCATGAGAACGGACACAGCGACTGCAAGGACCAAGGTAAGATTCTGAGTCATCTGTAACATAAGTGAGTAAATAACATCCAGTTCATAAAAGTATGGAAATGTATTTGCACAGAAGATTTCTGGAAGAACTTCCCTGGGAAAGCACTCTCCCTGCATAGGAAATGACAAGATCTGGTTCATTGAAATTGAAAGGGGACTAACTGGGTGGTTAAAATAAGTAAAACATTTTTCAAAGATTCAAAGGTTTTATTGTCATATGCAATGACGAAGTATCCACAGCGTAGTCATGGCAATCAAAATCTTGAAATGAAAAGTCCCATGCTCCTCGAACAATGAAAAATAAATATGTATACGACATAAAACAATAAAACTATTTTTTTTAAACAAATACAATTAGTACAAGAGGAAACAGAGTAGAATACAAATAGTGCAAGATTATGTTGAAACACCATTGAACAAGTAATGCAGATGAATTAAACTATATAGTATACATGTTAAAAAAAAATACAGTAAGCTAAATAATGCAGAGAATGTTGACTAAGTACATGCAGGAGTCTATATACATGTAAATAGAATAAGATATATACAAGAACAGAATGTAAAATTAAATACGGTACAGTGGAATAAATACTGCTTTTAGAAATAAATAATATAATGTAATATAGGGTGTGTTACCACACAATTTAAATGATGTGGACCATCGCATTTTCAGAACGGAAATATCCAGACAAAGTTAGTAATTGAACCTTACATTGAAATTGCTTTGTCAAATTTGGGTGATCTTATAATATATATAAATTATATATATATTGTGTTGTTAACATACCGTAATACTTACAGTTAGGCTTTATGTCTTTGTTGCGGGTTCTTGAATTGTTTTTAATTTGGACCCATATCCTGATATATCCTGGCTTTTGGTTTTATTTACTGAGAGTTGCTGAACCAGAAACCAAAAACATGAGATATGGGTGAAATAACACAATTTTTTTCATCATTAAGATTAGGTAATTTTTCTAACATAATGTCAGAAACAGATTTCCCACTAGCAGTTCATTTTCCAAATCCAACTGGGGTTTTATGGAGTCAGCACAGAGCAGTGATTCATGGACTTGGCTGTGAAACTATGGAGAATATGAAATGGGATCAGCAACAATCTCCCATTAGAGCTTAATTTATAATCATATACAATTTGTTATTACATCTCCAGCGAGGTGTAGACCATTTTGTCCTGTTAAAAGTAGAAATGTAATACCATTATTCAGTATGTGGCAGTCGTTTTTCTGAGCCTCCCAGTGTACACTTGCTCCCAGATGAAGAAACGCGATATGGCTGCCCTTCTTTGCTTATTGTTTCAGCTAATGCCTTCAACTGGGAGTATCCATGAGCCAGTGAAAATTAAGTAGTGTTATTATTAGCTAATGCTAGTTAATAACTTTAATGCAGTGTTCACCTTGCCTTCCTAAATGAATAGCGAGATTTGTGGCATGATAGTTACATTTTGTAATACAGGCACACATTTGGCAGACTGTAAATCCAATGTTTAACACAGCAATGGGTGGGGTAGAAACACCTTGGCTTAATATGATGTATGATCTTTTATTGTTATCCATTAAATACAACAGAATTATCAGGGAAATCCCAATAGGCGCTTTCACACCGGAGTACTTTTCCCAGGAATAGTTCCGATAGTTACTGGGATTTTGCGTTAACACCAAAAAGATCTGGAACTAGAACTTTTGTTCGGGAACCTTTTCACCACTTTTCAGTCCCTGCTAGAGAGGTGGTACTTTCCTGGGGAGGAAAAGGTTCCAATTTCTGATTGGCTGGGCGAATTGCAAACCACGGCCCGTAAAACTCCGAAAGGTTTTGTGAAACCGCCATTTTATTTGCTCGCATTAGCATTATTAGCATTAGCCCAGCGCACCAACGGAGAGAGACTACCTTATGGCGACACCAAATAAAACATGGGAGCGGTGGAGTGATGAGGAGGTGTCGGCGCTTCTGGTGATTTACTCGGAAGGCTTCAGTAGAAGCTGCTGGGAAGACTCCCAGGAGCTTCTACTGAAGCCAGTCCCCAACTCCGGGGACATCTGGCCGGGGACTTCGGGTGGCAGTATACGCCATGAAGTTGTTTGCGGCCTGCCAGTAAACCCAAAGCAGAAGAAGAAGTGAAGTCAGCAGCTTCATTTGCGTAATCCTCCCTCAGGGACTTATTCCGGTGTGAACATGATCTACTAGATAGTTCCGGAACTAAATATTTCCGGGAAACTAAGTTCCGGGAACTATTCCTGGGAAAAGTACTTGGTGTGAAAGAGCCTAATAATACACTCCAGTGAGTTCCTGGACTTACCTCTTGGTCTTACTTCAGTTATTCCCTCACTGAGTACTGAACACTCTTTTCAGCTAAATTAGCCACATTCTTTCCATGGATGGTAACAAAAAGAGCAGATTTGCTGGAATCAAAATACCCTGATCAGAGTTTTCCTCCTCTTCGTCTCCTGAAGGGGAAACATAATGGTAATTGCTCTTTTAAAAAAAAGGTTACAATCTCTTTCACATCTGTGTGTCTGCTTTCCCCCTAAAGCCTGCATTGTGTGTGGACTGTGTTTTAATACTTTAGACTGTTTGAGTACATAGAGCTTCCTATCTAATTAAGTTGCCATGGTAGTTTTCAAACCATAATAGGGAGGGAAAAAACATTTAAAGCCGATCTTCGATTGACTTTACTTAGTTTTTTTGTATTCAGAAAGCATACAAAGTCTAGATTCCCTCTGGACACTCATTGTGAGCATTGGGGATGATGTCATCGGTGGAGGGGAACACATTTCAATCACATCTTTTGGCCAACACTTTTATTTTCTAACTTGGATCTTTGATCATAAGCCACGTTGAACCTTTTTCAGCCCACATTTTAGTAATGCCGTCATGACCGCAGCAAATCTGGATCAGCTCCGTTGTTCCCTCGTTTTTAGAGATGTGGGTAAGGAGGAAAAGAGAGAGGGTTGTATTTTCTGACACTTTATGAGTCTCCTTATGGTGCGTTCACAACGGACGTGATGCGAATATTCGCTTCGCTCTTATCGCATCACTCTAAACGCTCGAGTTTCACCGCGGCTGTCAGTTGTGTTTACTCGCATCATTCAAACAAGACGCGCTGGCTAGGGGGCTACAACTATAACAAAATGAACATATTTACATACATTTTATTGTAATACATGTTTCAAAATGATGCCGAAGTAACAACATACTGATAACGGTTAGTAAAAACCATGAATTAATGCTTTGACAAGTGTGCAGACAAGACGGCAGGCGAAAAACCTTTTAAAATGCGTGTTTTCTGAATGAAGATCAGATCGACCAAGCTAAGCTAACGTTGTAGCTGCTCCGTCCAAACTCACAACAACATCCTACAGACATAAATAAAGTAGCGACTGTATTCGCCATGACAAAGACAGTCTGTGGTTTGTACTTGTTTAACTTTTGTCCAGTTTCTGAACAGATATGAGGAGCTGTGAGCCTTGTGTGCTAACAGCTAACGGCTGATGTTTTGGTTTTCTGGTTCAACGTCAGTGACGGCAGGCTGAGATCCTCCCCGCTGATTGGCTACCGCGCGAACACCTCACGTAAATTTGACACTCTAGTTGAAAAAATTGAACTCGAGCGGTTGTCGCGGCCCCCTTCAATCGCCTCAATCGCGCCGCGGCATTCGCATCAACCTTTTCATGCGCGCCATCTCTGCATTGACTTTACATGTAATTGCGCCGCCCCCAAAAATTGCATCGCGTCCGGTGTGAACGCACCATTACACACCGGGGACACATATTTATGTATCAAATTCATCAAAAAGGGAATTTTGCATAATAGGTTACCTTTACTTAAGTAATAGTATAAAAGTGTTATCAGCCAAACATACTTAAAGTATAAAAAGTCAAAGTAATCAATGAGCAGAACAAATTACCTTTATGTGTGTATATAATTATATTTCTTAATGCAACATTTTTGTTAATATTTTTTGCATCAAGTAGCATTTTACTGTTGTAGACAAAGTTATGATAGACCTTTTGTGAAATATTTAAGAATTATAATTTTTAGAGATGCATTTTGTAAAAGTAGCTAAAGCTGTTAGAAATAATTACATTATTCCTTTTTAAATGTAGTAGAGTAGGACAATTGTTTGCATAAAATGGAAATTCTCATGTTAAGTACAAGTACCTCAAAATAATACTTAAGGACAATATCTACTTAGTTACCTCCCACCTCTGGCCAGCTGAAATCAACCCACTCAGACCAGTGGGGAAGCTACACCAGCAGACAAAGAGCCTTAGATCCCACAAGGATCTGATTCAAAAGGAATGCAACAGTTTGTCTCTCTCCTCTTTTCTTTTTTACTTACAGAATTGCAAAAGCACCCACACATAATTGAATCAACATTAATGTAAACACATCTCTCTCAGTAATTTCCCATGTTTCTGTTAGACCGCAGTGCACATTCAATATGCGGAGTACCTAAATAACAATGTTTTACAAATGTTCCTTCATCGGAAGTTGTTCTCTCTCTCTTAGGAAAAGGGAAGAAGAACGCAAAGACTGAGCAGAAGACTGGGACGGTGGGGAAGGGAGCAGGGAAGAAGATCACCAAAATTATCGGCCTGGGAAAGAAGAAGCCGTCCACAGACGAGCAGACATCTTCAGCAGAAGAAGACGTACCCGCATGCGGTAATATGTTCAAGCAGGAAATCCCAGTATCATTAGGACCTATATATAAGTGATATATTACAATGATATAACTTTACGGAAAATGTTTGTAATAGTTCAATCAAACGTGATTCATGACTCCCCGCCATGCCCCTGACAACAGTTTACTGATTTGTAATTACCACCTTGTGGATAAGTTTGTCATCAACCCTTTCCAGTATTCATCAGTTCATGAAATCTGTGTGAAATCTGCCTTTCTTCCTCTGACTTACCTCAAAGTAAAGTCAAAACAGCCTTAGGGGCTCCTGTCAAAATGTAAATATGTTGTATCTCTTTACACCAGGGGTGCCCACACTTTTTGGGCTGGTGAGCTACTTTTGAAATGACCAGCTCACCGAGGTCTACCAAACAAAAATAAAATCCCAAATTGCAAGGGTTGCTGAATAACACGTTTTATTTATACATGGGATAATAGGGCTGCAACAAACGACTAATTTGATAATCGATTAATCTATCGATTAATGAAACGACTAATCGACTATTCAGACTATTACTGTATGCCTTGCACAATTTCTCAAACGCTCTTGTTTAGCCATCAACTTTTAGATTTAGCTTGAGGTTGTTTTAGGCATGTGGAAACTAACAATGAAGACAATAAAGATGAATACTTGATTCAAAAATACATATATTATTAAATTAACAAATTGTTTACAAAACTAACATTGCTTTTTATTTAAATAAAATAAATAATATTTCACATCAAAATAAACAACAATGTTTTAACAAATCCTATTAAATAATGTGATGACAGAATAGCTGAAACTTTAACAAAATAAAGAGTAACTCAGTTTCCTCTAATCATTAACCCATGTTTGTATAATGTAGTTAACTCTGTGTGTTGCTGCTAGCATACATAATAAGACCTGACGTGGAAACGTTACTCGTGGATGGAGCTACAGAGCTACTAGAAAGACAGTCGAACCCGGTGCATTCCTCCGTCTGAATGTGGTGCACTTTTGCTAAATGTTTAGACACATTGCTCGTGTTACCGCCCTCACATGCTGAACTCTCTTGGCAAGGAGCATTGTCCTCCTCAAGACGGGTAACATTTAACCACACCTTGGAGCGCTACTCTCCGCCATCTCCTCCGTGTGTTGCTGCATGTAGCAGCCGCGTGTGTGTAAACTGCCCCGCCCCCTCGCACACAGACGGGGGAGAGAGAGATCTCGTCTCGATTGGAAAGATCGAAAATACACCGACATTTGTTTGTCTTTTTGCATGTTAGAAACGAGTTGGCGACACTAAGACTGCGAGATAATATTTGTGTAGCAATAATACACCTTTCTCTTTCTCAACTCGCTACTCGGAGGGAAGTCGCTGTCATATGCCTTGTGAACACTCCGATAATGCCTCTCCACGTTACCTTTCTTTGGCAGAGCGACGCTTGCTTTACAAATAAGGCAAATAACCTTTGAATGTGATATCACAAACAAATATTCTTCCTCCCATTCTTGGTGGAAGTGGTTTGTCTTTAGCTTCTTGCTCGGTCCCGCACTCATTTTGTTGTTTGTCTCTTGTTTGTCTCTTTAACTTAATTTGAGTTTTCCCGGCACTTGACTGATTTTGTATCGCTTTGCATTCTGGGTTAACAGACTGGAAAGCGATAGGTCGCTTTTTCTGTCAATCAAGTAAACTCCTGAATTAAGTGGCAGGGAGGCCAAGGAAGGAGGGATCAAAACCTGTTTTGTCTATTTTAACGGAACAGGATTTTTTTTTTTATGAATGACTCGCGATCTACCAGCATTGCCCCCGCGGTCGACCGGTCGCCCGCGGTCGACGTACTGGGCACCTCTGCTTTACACCTTAAAGGTGGGGTAGGTAAGTTTCAGAAACCGGCTCGAGTGCACTCAAATTTGAAAGTACATAGCCGAAAAGAATCCGCCCCTTCCTTCAGACTTCCTTACAGAGCACCTCCTCCAACACACATGAACGTGCAATGCACGCCCAATGAGGGCACGCCCAATAAGGGCACAAGATACATTTGTGCATGCACGAGATGGAAGGCTGACAGACAGGGCGGCAATCCAATCCGTTTAGCCGGGCCGGCTAAAAAGTCTATCTCGAGCCGGTTTCTGAAACTTACCTACCCCACCTTTAATACTATAAAGAATGTAAGATGTAAAAAATGACTTTAAATGACAACACATTCATGAAGATATTGTTAAAATCATGAACATTGTTGACTTTGTTGAACAAATCATGACTGTTATCTTTGCTCGTCAGGCTACCTAAACGTGTTGTCCAATAACCGTTGGAGAGAGCGTTGGTGCCGTCTAAAAGAAAACCAGCTGCTTCTCCATAAGGACCGTAACGACCTGAAGAGCCACATCGCCTCGCTGCCCCTCAGAGGCTGCGAGGTCAGTCCTGGCCTGGATCACAAACACCCATTTGCCTTCCGCCTGCTTCGTAATGGCCAGGAGGTGGCAGTACTGGAGGTGAGCTGCGACCTCCGAAGGGTCTGTTGGATAATGTTTTTCAGGAGATGTGTACTCGTGTGTCAAAGTAAGCTATTAGAACTCCACTGTCAGCCAATAGATGAAGCAGAAATGCCAGGGAATAAATTAATGGACTTGAGCACACAAACACTGCTTAGAAATGTTTTCCTACTTATTCTTGTTTTCTCTTTTATATGGTAAAACAAGTCCTCCACCAACCAGTGACTTGTGTCTGTGTATTTGAAGTTATGTGTATTTGAACTTCCTCCAGTTGTCATTTTGTTAGTTTTGATTCTATTTCCTCACATGCATGCTACCCTCTGCCTACAAATGTGTTCCCATTTATAATGTTCCTTGTAAAACCATAGCATTCTTAAGTAAAATCAAATGCTTTTGATTTCTTCTCAACTTGAACCCATACCTTTATCCTTTTTACTATAACTTTGTCCTTTCCATAAGGCCACTTCCTCTGAGGAAATGGGTCGATGGTTGGGGATCTTATTGGCTGAGACTGGCTCCACCACAGACCCAGCTACCCTGCACTACGACTACATCGACGTTGAGACCACCGCCAATGTCATCCAGCTGGCCAAGCAGTCCTTCTGGTATATGACAAACATGTTTTCTAGTGATTAAAACCCTGACAAGTTTTTATTGTTTTTATCATGAATATTACTTATATAGTATGGTGAACTTTGCTCTACGTCCTCATACACATATTTGCTCCTGATCCACGAGTATCATGGGAAATTAAGATCTATGGCTCATTTCCATATTGTGAGGTCCCAACACATTACAGCAATTATGATATAAACGTATATGACAAATATTGATTCCAGGAGTATTGCACACAGCTTCCAGGTGTGGCCTTTAATAATGAAGTGGGCGCCGGGCAGCACCATGGCAACGGGCGCCACCGGGGCCGGACAATAAGTCAGGTCGGAGTTATTCACCCAGCCAGGCCACTACCAGCTTTTGGGTTTTTTGTTGTTGTTTGCATCGTCAATATTTACAGCGTTGCTGCCCACACACTAACACACGGCTTAATTCAGATTTAAGAAGGTTCTTGTGCCTTAACCTGTTCTCAACATCTTGAAAGAAACAGCGTCTGAGGGCTTCTTAACATTTAACAAACTATGAATGTGTCATACCCACTTAACGGGAAGAAACTCAGCTACCTGACGATATGAACCATTTTTACCTCTGAATTAGCACTAAGTGTAATTCACGGTAATAATTCACGGTAAAAATATTTTATACTTCATCGGATCTGCACCAACTAGATAGCATATGAAAGCTGAGATTCCAATGGTATAAGTATCATCACTGTGCGACCAAAACTCGCGGCAGCGAAAGCCAGCAAAGACAACACACAACTTCACTTTACGTAGCCAAAACGGCAAATACGTCTTACCTTTGCTGTTTTCTGATCAAAAGTTGTGTTCAAGGGCATTAAAACGCAGATAAATGCTGCTGAAGGTTAATCCAATGTCTCTGTGTCCCTTTGAAATGATTACTGATAATTAATGCTGTCAAAATTATCGTGTTAACGGCGGTAATTAATTTTTTGAATTAATTGCATTAAAATATTTAACGCATTTAACGCATGTGCAGAATGGCCCGCCCCATACATCCCACCAGTGGCAGCGCCAGGGTATGGCTGGGGTAGGCTACACCCATACCAATAAATGGCTTAGCCCCACCATGAAAAATGATGTTAAAGTAAGCAAAATAAAGTCCGCCAACTCGCGCCGAGAATTGCACAGACAGCAGTTAGTAAGATTGATTTCAGTAGCCACTTGTCTGGAAATACCGAAGACCAGAAACGGTTTTTAAAACTTTTGTCACGTAGTGATCGTCTTCCCAATAGAACATCTTTGATAATGTCTTCTGGCCAATCAGAATCAAGATAACGGCGTGGTGTTGTTGCAGGAAGTCCCGACGGAGAATACTTTTGCTGTAGTACAGGTAACACATAACTGGTACGCAGGTTATGTGCGTAATCTGAAATGCGTACCGTCACTTGTGTCACAAAGCGCATTTGCGTACCGACGTACTTGTGAAGCTTTTCCAGAAGGCGGTTAGATCACCGGACGACAGAGTCGGTCTCCGTGTGCACAGACAGGGCTGCTGTTAACGTCGGTCTGTACAACGGAATTGTGCCAAAACTACGCCAACCGGCTGCGGAGGGAGACTCCCCCCCTTCACTGGAGAACTGCGCTAAAACAGCTGATCACAACGTTCACACTCTGTGGTCACGAAGTACTCCACTAGCGCCCCCCCCGTCGACTTTCCTGAAGTACTCCCCCGTTGATAGAAATCAACACGTAATGATTAAGACCCCACGGTTTGATGATTGATCTTTCATTTTGACACACAGAAAAATGTTACAATAAACATGTTAAATGGATATATCCGCCTTCTTTCATTTATCTTTCCATTCCCACAACAATATACATAAAAAAATGACATATTTTGGACATAGTTCGAATGGTGATTAATCATGATTAATTAATTTTTAAGCTGTGATTAATCTGATTAAAAATTGTAATCGTTTGACAGCCCTACTGATAATCCATCATCATATTTATGGCAAAAAGCCTAGTTTTCAGTTTTCGGAGCGTAACATAGCTTTCGGTTTGGGCAAACTGCGTGCGCATCACTCTCACTCCTCAATGGTAATGTTTAGATGGATTTAGGAACTTCCCCTCAATTATATTCCCCTCGATTCTAACTGTCTAACGGTTCAAAAGAGGTGTCAATCACCAAAATCGACCAATGGGTTCCAGAGATATGGCAAATACACCCAAATGACCCCAGAGGTGGGGTTTATTTTCTAAACCTCTCTAAAAAGGTCAAATTTCACTTGTTTTGCATCATTCTTGATACATGTTATAGTTTGGATTCCTAAAGCTTTTTGTCTCCGATCCCATCATTCAAGGTTGGTTTTCACTATAAGTTATGGTTGTTTTTTTGGACGGAAACTATAATTTACATTTACATGTTCAATCTGAATTTACTTAAAAATAAAAACATCTATATTGATTCTGAATTTTCTACATCCAACTCACAGGTGTATCATTGCTTTGAGAAAAAAGATTATAAATGTAACCCTTTTAGAAGTGAAGATATAGTCATTTGTTCTGGGCATGTCCTTTTTGAGCCTGAAATCTGAAAAACAGGCTTGGGGCTTAACAGGTTAATGATTATGTTCACTGTGTACATGATATTAGAAGTGACCACACAACCCATTGTTTAAAGACATTTCTAAAATGTATCGTTTCAATTATTTGTAACATCTACATGTACTGATGTCATCATTTATCTGGTTTTCAACCGTTCGTAGTGGTAGCCCTACTGTAGTTTTAATCTCACTAACATCAATAACTTTGCCCTGTAGCTGCCAGTTCCTCTGTGTTGCTGCTTGGTTCTGTCTGAACATCTCCCTGTGAAAGACCGGCACTGCTATTATTTCCACCTTTGCATAGGAAAAGATAGGGCAACAACTTATTTTTCAATTGACTCTGGTGTCACAATACATCATACTGACTTTATAATAGCCTATTAAAGTGTACTTCACTTGTGCCAATGTTGCTGCTTTTGTGGGAGATCCAGCACTGAAGTTAATTATATAACCATGACTTTATCACTTAGTTGCCCCTGAATTTGCACTCACATTGTGAAGAGTTGTAGTGCCACAGTTAGCTGCAGTCTAACGGTAGTATTACATATACTTGGCATAGCCTAACAGTCTCCAGTCACACAGGGCCTACCACTGAACTTACTTGATATTTAGACTGAGAAACTTTTTTGTTGACAGTCTGTACACATCAGGCTACAATATAGAAAATGAGAGCGCAAAAAATGTATTTGGCTAAATTGAGTTAATTAGTTGCCCAGTTTTGCCTGTAAACTATGTAATGTTATGTGGCTTACTCTGAATAAATCTGTGAGTTTAGGACAGGCTGCCTCCTCCTTGTGTGCTCTTTTCTTTTTTTCTCTCTCTGTGCCACCTTTCCTCCTTTTTTTTGCAGGATCCAAGACATTGTTGGTGTCAGTGTCAGTCAGTCAGTCCAGTCCACACTTTTACACTTAATTAC
Organism: Gymnodraco acuticeps; assembly: GCF_902827175.1. NCBI lineage: Eukaryota > Metazoa > Chordata > Actinopteri > Perciformes > Bathydraconidae > Gymnodraco > Gymnodraco acuticeps. Next base: position 270,165 of record NW_022992202.1, on the reverse strand, counting down.
CTTACCACTCTTGCAACAAACGGAGAGTGGAACAACCAATCACATCTTCATTATTCTCTGATAGCTGAAATGTGCCCACTCGCGAGTATGACAGCTGCCTGGGGCTGGTAGTTTTCACTGCGCCTCATACTGGTGCAACTTTATTTTGGAGCACTTTTATGACTTGCCGCACATCATGTCTGCGCTGAATAAAAACATGTTTTTTTTACTCCTGTGTGTTGACAGGCCACAGCATATTAGAAAGGCCTCCTGGACTAAATACATTGCAACGTTTATTTTGTCCTTACAGTTTTACAAGTAAGCGTGCTGTCTCTCCGAACCCGTACCTGGACAGCCCAGTCAACGGCTACGCCTGCCCCAGTGGCATGGCTCTGCACTATGATGACGTGCCCATCAACGGAATGGTAAGAACACACCTGCTCATGGGCGATACACACACAGAACAAATCAGCTAAAGCAGCTTAACCACAGTAAACCATCTAGTTGTTAATTACATTACATATCAAAGACAATGTACAAGTCAACGTAAGAGAGTGCAGGGAGGAGGTTTGTTGACACGACAAAAGCCTCACACTCTTTCCTGTATCACAATCTGATTAAACTCAGGTCACAGTGATCTATAATCACCACATTGCATTATGTTCTACAGCGCTCAATCACAGCAGCATGTTGGTATCTCAAGACAACCGGAAGAGATTTGTATAGGCCTGGATTTTGCCTGATCAATCCCTTGCTGGACAACATTCTCCCGCCATAAGGGAACATCTGAGGTTATACTTAGTGTAAAGATCTTAACAAATATATTGTTCAGCTGTATTTAGCTGAATAATGATCGTACAGCAGGTCAGTTTACATCAGTTGTTTGAAATTAAACAATTTACAAATCTGCCTTTGGCTCCTCAAAAACTAAAATGTTACCCAACTCAATGTTTTGAGAGTTCTTATTTCTGAGAATCTCGCAAACTGAGGGGGGGAGTTCAAAGTAAGCACGACTTATAGCATGAATCGCTACGGCCATGTTAATGGGAATTAAGCCAAGATGAAATAAACTGAATGATATATTACATGTTAAAACAACATTATACCGTACACAGACACTTATTATGGAAAAGTAGTGTAACTAACATTTGTACTGCTATCATCTCTTCCTTTCTTTCTCTCCTTTGACTTTTCTTTCTGTTGTGTATTTTGTCTCTTCCTCTTCCCTCTCTGCCTGCATGCTTGTCTAACTGAAGGACCCGGAGTCGCAGTACTCCAGTCCCAGCACAGGGGGGCGCCAGCTGAAAGAGGAGGTGCACTATGAAAACTCTGACCTATATGAGAACATGCCTTCTCCCAAGCTGACCTCTCGCTGTCTTCCCAAGCTGACCTCTCGCTGTCCTCCCAAGCTGAGCTCTGCTTCCACTTCTGCCAGTCCCTACAAAGCTCCTGTTTCTAAAGTTTCCTCTAAGTTCCTCACTGCTGATACTAAAACTAAAGCCACTACTCAGGTGACTAACACTCTCCTCATTACAACTCACACTTTTTCTGCTCTATACTCTTAGTATTTACCAGTCTATAATTCATATATATCATTTTGTTTTCAACATTACATAGTATCATTTAGTTAATAATCAGATCATTTTCAGTTATCGGTTTTTATGTTTCTCATGTGTTGATAACCTTCAGAAAATGGAGGTGAACGTGACCCGCTTAGCAACAATATTTCTCTCTATGACTTGGCAAAAAAGTGCAGGGCCTTTGATTCTGCTGAAGCACTGAGACTTGACATAATACAAGTAGTGATGCTGCATGAATTCCTATTTCGTTTTTTTTTTAAGTCTGACCTGCCAATTATGATTTTTACTGATAACATGTTTTTCTTCTTCTTCAAGCTTTTTTTTTTTGTTTTTACTTTTTCTTGATATAAGTGTCGTTTTTTAACACAAAACAACAATCACAAGTTATTTTCAAAGCTGCATTCAGTTGCTTTAAAATGTGTCTGATAAAGGAATATTTTACATATTTTCATTAAAATCACATACAGTCAAGAACAGCATATTGCTGATAGGCCTACCACCAAATCATAAATGGTCAAGTGAATGTTTCAGACAGAACCATAAACAGCTTCAGTCACCTACTGATATATTGTGTATCCCAAATGATGACATACTTTACTATTGGAAAAAAAGAAGTGTTTATTATTCCTGCATGAGCATGCTTAGCTCAATATACAAGGTATTAATGCTGGTCACTCACAAGCCCACACCTCTTTCCCATTAGTCTGTGAAGCACATTCCACCTCTGGGTATGTCCTGAAATCATGCAGAGGTGGAAGAACGACTTAGATCTTGTACTTCAGTAAAAGTACCAGAGTGTAGTAATACTCTGTTACAAGTAAAAGTCCTGTATTCAAAATGTTACTTAAGTAAAGTACAAAAGTATGAGCATCAAAATATAGCAATAGCAAAAGTAGTCATTGTCCAGATTGGTCCATTTCAGAATAATATATATGATATGTTTTATAATTATTTATCATTTTGATCAAGTGTTATCAAAGCTGGTAAAGATGCAGCTAGTTTTAATGACTTTATAATTTTATTTTATTTATTTAACCTTTATTTAACCAGATTGAGATAAAATCTAATTTCCAATGCTGACCTGGCCAAGAAGGCAGCAACGTTACACATTATTACACATAACACAGACATATAAAATACAGAGAACACAACTAAGTAAACAAAAAGACAAAAAGCAGTCACTACATTGTGCACATTTGGGACAGTAGGAAAGGTGCACTACATATTACTGCAAGAGCAGCTGGTGGTAAGGACCTCAGACAACTTCAATTTAAAACAGGCTATTGGGACAAGTGCCATTAGTTTGAGGCGTGATTGAAGGTCATTCCAAGATCAAGAACCATAATAAAAAAGTCTCCTTTTTCCAGCCTCAATCCGCACAGCAGGAACCTGGAACCGTATCCAGGCACTGGATCTGAGGTTGTAAGAGTCACAAACTGGAGCAAATCTGGCACATACAGTGGGGCAAAAACGTATTTAGTCAGCCACCAATTGTGCAAGTTCTCCCACTTAAAAAGATGAGAGAGGCCTGTAATTTTCATCCTAGGTACACTTCAACTATGAGAGACAGAATGGGGGGGAAAAATCCAGGAAATCACATTGTAGGATTTTTAATGAATTCATTAGTAAATTCCTCGGTAAAATAAGTATTTGGTCACCTACAAACAAACAAGATTCCTGGCTCTCACAGACCTGTAACTTCTTCTTTAAGAGCCTCCTCTGTCCTCCACTTGTTAACTGTATTAATGGTACCTGTTTGAACTCGTTATCAGTATAAAAGACACCTGTCCACAACCTCAAACAGTCACACTCCAAACTCCACTATGGCCAAGACCAAAGAGCTGTCAAAGGACACCAGAAACTAAATTGTAGACCTGCACCAGGCTGGGAAGACTGAATCTGCAATAGGTAAGCAGCTTGGTGTGAAGAAATCAACTGTGGGAGCAATTATTAGAAAATGGAAGACATACCAGACCACTGATAATCTCCCACGATCTGGGGCTCCACGCAAGATCTCACGGACCACTATTGCGGTAAGCATGTTGTAACTTCCGGTTGTTGGTATCCCGTGTGCCCTTTCTGTTGCTGATAGCTTATTATCTTAACTTAATCGATCGTTTTAAAACTCTTGATCACGGCAACTGCCTGACGTTATAATCACATGTTACTACAGCTTAAGCACTCACAACTCTCCTTCTCTTAGCGACTGTAACTCCACAGTTGCCTACACTCTTTTCGGGTTTGCTAACGGTAGCTACTTTAGCTTGATAGCTAGCCATGGCTCTTTCCCCACCCTCGGGTGCTATTTCCTGCTCTTCCTGTCTCATTTTTGGTTACTTCCCTACCTCCTTTACTGGTACCGATACATGTGTTAAATGTAGTATAGTTGTTAGGTTGGAGGCGGGAATCATAGCCATAAAAGCCCGGCTCCGCATCTTAGAAAGTAACTCAGCTACAGTAAAGCCCATGTTAGCCGGTGCGGACCGGCAAAAGGTAGCTCCTATTAGCCGTCCCCCGGCAACTCCCGAGTAGCAGGGAGACTGGGCATAACGCGAAACCCGCAGGTCCCCACCAACCCGTTCACGTATCTAACAGATATTCCCCACTCAGCGAGACACCCGCTGAGAAGCCAACTCTGGTTATTGGTATGAGACACGTGAATTTAGAGACCGAAGCCTCTACAGTCACATGCATTCCGGGGGCCAGAGCGGGCGACGTTGAGGCGCATCTTAAACGGCTGGCTAAAAATAAACGTAAATACAGTAGGATTGTTATTCACGTCGGTGGTAATGATGTTCGTATACGCCAATCAGAATGCACCAAACTTAATGTGGAGTCGGTGTGTAGTTATGCTAAAACAATGTCGGACACCGTAATCTTCTCTGGTCCCCTCCCCAATCTGATCAATGATGACATGTATAGCCGCATGTCATCATTTCAGCGCTGGTTGTCTTGGTGGTGCCCAGCAAACAATGTGGGCTTTGTGGACTTAATCCATGACAAACTGGAGTTGAGACCAGGAGGCGGAGTCGCAGTCTTACACGCTTCTCTGCGCTCTCTCCTAGGCAGTCATCCATAGGAATCCCGAACCCAATAAAATACCCAATATTAGCGGTGTGTGTGTCTGCCCAAGGACAATTTAAGGTAACACCTAATAGAGGTGTCATACATAATAACCTAATAAAAGTAAATGTAACAACTACTACAGTGCAACAAAACAGGAATATTAAATGTGGTCTCTTAAACATAAGATCTCTAGCATCTAAAGCAATATTGGTAAATGATTTAATATCAGATTATAATATTGATATATGCTGTCTCACTGAAACTTGGTTGAGACATGAAGAATATGTCAGCATAAATGAGGCCACTCCACCCAGCCATATCAATACTCATATTGCCCGAGGCATGGGCCGAGGAGGTGGAGTTGCAGCAATCTTTGACTCAAGTTTACTTATCAATACTAAACCAAAATTAAATTATACCTCCTTTGAAAGTCTCGTTTTTAGTCTTACGCATCCGACCTGGAAAACTTTGCAGCCAATCTTATTTGTTACAGTGTACCGTGCACCAGGTCCTTATTCAGAATTCTTATCAGAATTCTCTGAGTTTTTATCAACTTTGGTTCTTAAAACAGATAAAGTAATTATCGTAGGTGACTTTAATATTCATGTTGACGATGATAAAAATAGCCTTACTGTTGCATTTAACTCTATATTAGATTCTGTTGGTTTCTGTCAGAGTGTAAATAAACCAACCCACTGCTATAATCACACTCTCGACCTTGTTCTGACTGATGGTATTGAAATTGAGCAACTATTAGTCAAACCGCATAATCCTGCTTTATCCGACCATTTCTTAGTAACTTTTGAAGTACTGTTACTAGACTACAAAGCATTAGTCAAAAGCTCCTGCAGCAGAAACCTATCTGTTAGTGCTATAGCCAAATTTAAGGAAGAGATTCCACCAATACTTAACTCGATAGCATGTCTGCATGTAGGGGAGGAAACTTATACAAAATGTACACCACCCCAAATTGATCATGTTGTTGATAGTGCTACAGATGCGCTGCGAATAAAATTAGACTCTGTTGCTCCTTTGAAAAAGAAGAAAATAAAACAACATAGATTAGCTCCATGGCATAATGCCGAAACCCGCAAAATAAAGCAAAAGTCGAGACAACTTGAAAGGATATGGCGTTCCACTAAACTTGAAGAATCTCGTTTAATTTGGCATATTACTCTCAATGAATATAAGAAAGCACTGCGTAAAGCGAGAGCAGCCTACTACTCTTCATTAATAGATGAGAATAAGAATAATGCAAGATTTCTTTTCAGCACTGTAGCCAGGCTGACAGAGAGCCACAGCTCGATTGAGCCTTCTATTCCCATAGCACTCAGTAGTAATGATTTTATGTGCTTTTTTAATGATAAAATTGTTACTCTTAGAAACAAAATGAATGACCTCTTGCCTTTGACCAGTATAGTGCTATCAACAGCTCCCGGAAACGTAAGTTCTAATATTACACTAGATAGTAAACTAGAATGCTTTTCAGCCATAAACCTTGAACAATTAAATTCAATGATTATCTCTTCTAAACCATCAACGTGTATGTTAGACCCAATTCCAACTAAGCTGTTGAAGGAAGTTTTTCCATTAATTAATACTTATTTATTAAATATTATGAATATGTCTTTATTATCAGGCTATGTTCCACAATCATTCAAAGTAGCAGTGATAAAAACCGCTTCTTAAAAAGCACAACCTCGATCCAGAGGTTTTAGCCAACTATAGACCTATTTCTAATCTTCCGTTCCTCTCAAAGATTCTTGAGAAAGCAGTCGCAAAACAGTTGTGTGATTACTTAAAAAACAATGATTTATTTGAAGATTTTCAGTCTGGCTTTAGAACACATCATAGCACAGAGACAGCTCTTGTTAAAGTCACAAATGACATTCTAATAGCCTCTGACAAGGGACTTGTCTCTATTCTTGTTTTGCTCGATCTCAGTGCTGCATTTGATACTATCGACCATGATATCTTATTGCAAAGACTAGAGCACTTAGTTGGCATACAGGGAACTGCTTTAAGCTGGTTTAGGTCCTATCTATCTGAACACTCTCAGTTTGTACGTGTCAACGATTAATCTTCCACGCAAACCAAAGTTAGCCATGGAGTGCCACAGGGCTCAGTGCTCGGACCTATTTTGTTCACATTATATATGCTTCCGTTAGGCAATATTATAAGGAATCATTCTGTACATTTTCATTGTTATGCGGATGATACTCAACTATATTTATCAATCAAGCCTGATGAAATTAATCATCTAAATAAAATTCAAGACTGCCTCAAGGACTTAAAAACGTGGATGACCTTAAACTTTTTGATGTTAAACACGACCAAAACTGAAGTTATTGTACTTGGCCCGAAGAATCTACGAAACAAATTATCTAAGGATATATTAACTATGGATGGCATTAATTTGGCCTCCAGTGAGACTGTAAGGAATCTTGGAGTTATATTTGATCAGGATGTATCCTTTAACGCCCACATAAAATCAATTTCAAGGACCGCCTACTTCCATCTACGTAACATTGCAAAAATCAGGCATATCTTGCCTCAAAACGATGCAGAGAAACTAGTCCATGCATTTGTTACTTCAAGGCTGGATTATTGTAACTCCTTATTATCAGGGTGTACCAAGAAGTCAGTCAAGTCGCTTCAGCTGATTCAAAATGCTGCAGCTCGTGTACTAACCAGAGTTAGGAAAAGGGACCACATTACTCCTGTTCTGGCTGCCTTACACTGGCTCCCTATAGAACAGAGGATAGAATTTAAAATTCTTCTTCTCGCCTACAAAGCCCTTAATGGGCAGGCGCCATCTTACCTTAAAGAACTCATTATACCCTACTGTCATTGCGTTCCAAGAATGCAGGGTTGTTGGTTGTTCCTAGAGTCTCTAAAAGTACAATGGGAGCCAGAGCCTTTTCTTATCAAGCTCCACATTTGTGGAATCAGCTTCCAGTATGTGTTCGGGCGGCAGACACCCTATCCGTTTTTAAGAGTGCGCTTAAGACCTTCCTTTTTGATAAAGCTTATAGTTAGGGCTGATTAGATTCAGCCCCTAGTTTTGCTGATATAGGCTTAGTTTGTCGGGAGACATCTTACTTCTTCCTTCTCTCTGTCTGTACCTGTGTACTCTCATGTTCCGATTAACCCAGCTTCCCCAAATGTATTTCTTTTTGGTGTCTATATACGCTGGGATCCGGAGTCATGGATGATCCTGCGGTCCTGTGTCCTGCATCGCGAGCCCTGGATCTTGAGTCGTGGCTATAATAGAGGATATCCATCCAGGACCTATGATCCAGGACCACAGGTCCTGGATGGATATCCTCGTGGATTCATCTTCCTATTATACACACATGCATTTCCAAACATTTGGACTACCTATGTTGCAAATGTATTATCTTTTCAATTTACACACGGCATCTATTGCACGTCTGTCCGTCCTGGGAGAGGGATCCCTCCTCTGTTGCTCTCCCATTTTTCCCTTTAAACTGTGTGTTTTCTCCAGAAGTTTTTCCTTGTACGATGTGAGGGTCTAAGGACAGAGGGTGTCATATTGTCATACTGATATTCTGTACAAACTGTGAAGTCCACTGAGACAAATGTAACATTTGTGATATTGGGCTATATAAATAAACATTGATTGATTGATTGATTGATTGATTGATTGACCCCGTGGGGTCAAAATTATCACAAGAACGGTGAGCAAAAATCCCAGAACCACACGGGGGGACCTAGTCAATGACCTGCAGAGAGCTGGGACCAAAGTAACACACTACGCCGCCAGGAACTCAAATCCTGCAGTGCCAGACGTGTCCCCCTGCTTAAGCCAGTACATGTCCAGGCCCGTCTGAAGTTTGCTAGAGAGTATTTAGATGATCCAGAAGAGGATTTGGAGAATGTCATATGGTCAGATGAAACCAAAATATAACTTTTTGGTAAAAACTCAACTAGACGTGTTTGGAGGAGAAAGAATGCTGAGTTGCATCCAAAGAACACCATACCTACTGTGAAACATGGGGGTGGAAACATCATGCTTTGGGGCTGTTTTTCTGCAAAGGGACCAGGACGACTGATCCGTGTAAAGGAAAGAATGAATGGGGCCATGTATCGTGAGATTTTGAGTGACATCCTCCTTTCATCAGCAAGGGCATTGAAGATGAAACGTGGCTGGGTCTTTCAGCATGACAATGATCCCAAACACACCGCCCGGGCAATGAAGGAGTGGCTTCGTAAGAAGCATTTCAAGGTCCTGGAGTGGCCTAGCCAGTCTCCAGATCTCAACCCCATAGAAAATCTTTGGAGGGAGTTGAAAGTCCGTGTTGCCCAGCGACAGCTCCAAAACATCACTGCTCTAGAGGAGATCTGCATGAAGGAATGGGCCAAAATACCAGCAACAGTGTGTGAAAACCTTGTGAAGAGTTACAGAAAACGTTTGACCTCTGTCATTGCCAACAAAGGGTATATAACAAAGTATTGAGATGAACTTTTGTTATTGACCAAATACTTATTTTCCACCATAATTTGCAAATAAATTCTTTCAAAATCAGACAATGTGATTTTCTGGATTTTTTTTCTCATTTTGTCTCTCATAGTTGAGGTATACCTAGGATGAAAATTACAGGCCTCTCTCATCTTTTTAAGTGGGATAACTTGCACAATTGGTGGCTGACTAAATACTTTTTTGCCGTATATACAGTGGAAGCTTACCTAAAATGGCTTTATACATGAATAAAAACCAATGCTGCATCCTAGGCATACTAAGTGAAGACCATCCAGTTATGCTATACAGTATGCAATGATGAATCCTATAGGGTGCATTTGATATATATGCAGCATGGTAGAGTGTGTCAAGTTTGGCCAAAACAGTGGGACAGGCAAATCTATCAATTGTATCACCGTAGTCAAGCTGGGACAGGAATAATCCAGAGACCAACCTTTTATGGGAAGAAGTTGAAAAACAACATTTAAGTCTGTAAAGGAAGCCAAGAGTGAATTTCAATTTCTTAGTTAGAACTTCAATGTGGTGTTTAAAGTTTATATTTCTGTCCAACGAAAAGCCCAGATATTTGTATGTATCGACAAACTCAACCAAGACGCCGGGGCAAGAGAGTTGACTTGGGAGCAAAAAGTATTGCTTTGGTTTTCTTACTGTTCAATAGCAGTTTAGAATCAAGAAGCGCATGCTGCAGCGTGATAAAATCAGATTTTAAATTGGAAACGGCCATATCCAGAGAAGGAGCATATGAGTATACAATAGTGTCATCAGCATACATATGATAGGTAGACAATTGCATCTGATTACAAATATTGTTTACATATAATGAAAAGAGCAAGGGCCCCAAAATAGAGCCCTGTGGAACTCCCTTCTCCAAGGTGACAGGGTTAGAGACAGTATTACCCAACCTGACGCATTGAGAGCGGTCGGTTAGATAACTCTGAAACCAGCAAATGGCGTTATGACCTAAACGAGACATCAACATAACATTAGACATAATGTGGTGATCTACAGTGTCAAATGCTTTGGCTAAGTCAATAAACAATGCAACACAAACATATTTTGTATCCAAAGCAGCCTTAATAGCGTCTAAGACTTTCAGACTGGCAGTCACATTACTGTGCTTTGATCTGAATCCAGATTGCATAGGGTTAAGGATGTTGTGTGAATTAAAAAAAAGTTTTAGCTGATTAGAAACGGTGGATTACGTATTGTAACCCTAGTTCTATAAGCACAGGCAGAGCCCTCTACTGGACTCTATGAGGTACTACTCATCAATGATACGCGAGCGTTCACACACTAAAGTTGTATAAAAGTAGCAGGCCAATCAGGGCGAGCCTACCTGAATGCGCGCGCAGCTCACAGTATATAAGGCGGCTACCCCTCCTGACTGTCATCCTACACCCTCTTCAGTGAGCGGCATAGGAAAGACAGGGACCCTAGGTAGAGGGCTCCGCCTGTGCTTATAGAACTAGGGTTACAATACATAACCCACCATTCTATCTCACACAGGCTCCGCCCTATACTGGACTCTATGGGTACAGTGGGTGGAGCCCCAATGGATAAACGCCCTGTCGTCCCACAACATCGACCCACCACACTTTCCCTGACCGGCCTTTGGTTAACAGCCACCGCACCCCAACTTCCTATCACCCGGTTGATACCGTGGAGAAGTCGGGCCGCAGCTTACTTGGCTGGGTAGAGCCTAATTGTTCTGAATAAGCACATAGCTCCACCCTGCAGGTGCAAGTGACTACACACCACATTTCCCAGGTCCCTAAGGAGCATGGGACAACGTAAGTGCATTATGTCCAAGGGGGTCAGATACAGCTTACTGACCCACAGCCCTCCTCCTTTCACCAGTTATGTGTTGCCCCAGCAAGCACCGACGAATAAAAAGGAGCCAGACATGTCTAAGAGATACTTACCTTATGAACGGGCCTGGCGTAGACCAAGATATCGCCGTGCATAGGTGGACGACTAAAGCCGTCTAACCCTCGACCTGGAAGAACTCCTTTGGTTCTTGGGAACAGAGGAGGGGTTCGGTCTGAGTGTCGCCCTGCTACGGTCACCACGAACCAGAAGGCAACTCGGGTGCACCGATAGAGCGGTCAGTTCGCATACTCTCTTGGCAGAAGTCAAAGCAAGCAGCACAGCTGTTTCCTTTTGCTTCTCTCTCTCTCTCAATGATAGCGCCTTCAGGGAGGAGAGCTCCAGAGGCTCAACTGTTCTGTAAACAAAGCCTCGAGCACCAATGGCAGTTCCCATTGCGGGGTGGAGACATGTACCATTGGGCGCTGTCTCCTGATCCCCTGCAAAAAACGCTTCATAAGCGGTTGGCTAAAGACTGGTCTTCCGCCAAATCCTGCATGCCAGGACGAGATGGCTGCTGCATACACATTGACTGTGGCATGAGCAAGCCCCTTGTCCACCAGTAGCTATAGCCAGGATAGAATAGAGCCCAATCTACCGGACAGAGGCTCTAGACTCCCTTCCTCGCACCACGTCTGTCTGTCCTCTGACAGAGTGGCACGTAGCCTGCCCTCCTTCTCGATGGGGTGTACACCTCACTCTCGATGGGGGCTGCATGGAGCAAAATCCCCAGATACCCCACCTGCTGGTGAGGTATGGGACTGCTCTTCTTACAATTGACCGCAACCCCCCAACTTGGTTAGGTGTAAGATCAATTGGGCTGTGTGGAACATCTGCCCATTCCCTGGACCAGGCCTGAGGTCGTTGAGATAAAATAAAACCCTCATGCCATGGTCGCGAAGCGGCTTAAGCGCTGTGGTCACACATTTGCTGAACGTGCGTGGGGAAAGGGAGTAGCCGAACGCTAGTCTGTACTCGTAGGATATCCCCTGGAAGGCAAAATGCAAATACTTCCTGTGTTTTGGCTTTCTAGCAATTTCGACATGAAAGTAAGCATCCCTCAGGTCGATGGTTTCAATCAATCAATCAATGTTTATTTATATAGCTCAATATCACAAATGTTACATTTGTCTCAGTGGACTTCACAGTTTGTACAGAATATCAGTATGACAATACGACACCCTCTGTCCTTAGACCCTCACATACAAGGAACAACTTCCAGAGAAAACCCCAAAGGGGAAAATGGGAGAAACCTCAGGGAGAGCAACAGAGGAGGGATCCCTCTCCCAGGACGGACAGACGTGCAATAGATGCCGTGTGTAAATCGAAGAGATAATACATTTTACAGTGTAGGTAGACCAAATGTTTGGAAATGCATGTGTCTATAATAAGAAGATGAATCCACGAGGATGTCAACAATCCTGTGGGAGCCATCAGGGAAGTAGTATGGTGAGAGTCATGCAGGACCGCAGAGACTGGTTCAGCCACGACTCGAAGTCCAGGATAGAGGATCCAGGACACACGACCACAGCAACAGGATTAGCCTCGACTCAGGATCCCGGCGTATATGTAGACACAAAAAAGAGATTTGGGGGAAGCTGGGTTAATCGGAACATGAGAGTACACAGGTACAAACAGACAGAAAGACGAAGTAAGGTGTCCCCCCGTCTAAGCCTATAGCAGCTAAACTAACGTGTCTACATACTCCCTTAGATTGAGGGATAAGGGCAGTGGCGGCGCCAGAGATTTTCTCTAGGGTGTGCTGTGGGGTAGCTTGACGTTTCATAGAGGGTGCTCAAACATTAAGGGTTTCCCACAGCGCTACAGTTGAATTTTCTTCTGCAACACTCCCCACACGCACACACAGTGTACCCGCGACTGTTACAATGAAGGCTCGGTAATCAGCGCACGGCATATAGATGTAAGCAGGAGTAAAGTGCTATTTTTACAAGTGGTGTGTGGACCTCACCTCCTCTAGTGGGGTCCAAATCTTCCCGGGGGAGCAAGCTCCCCCGGGAAGATTTTTTTTTAAATATTGAAGTTAAAAGCATCAATCTGGTGCACTTTGAGAGCAAAATGAAGAGATCTATGGATATACTGTATCTCTCAACATACATATGAAACAGAACTGTAAACAGATTTTCTATTTCTTTATAGATATTTTACAAATCACTCCCCTTTTAAAACAAACCGTTTGAGACCCACTGAGATAACTAGACTAAAGTTAACTATCTAAACACTGAGAGTCCTTTACTTCACCTGAGCTGAGGTTATCTGAGACTCTCCGTCTGACAGGAGATAGTTCTCCCTCCACCTTGTTGTTGAAAAAGCTCCTTATATCCGTTAGCTTGGCTAGCTAGCACCAGATGCTAACCACAACGATCTCCGGTAGATACCCACCGGTGCGCTCTCTCTTGCTCGCTTGCGCACGCTCACAAAATGGCTCGTGCCACACACACACAGAGCAGAGCTTGAATGAAACACAGAGACCCAGAAGTAAGCTACTTGTACTCACGAGGCCTATTATGTGCAGAATCCCTCTCGCTTTCAGTTGGTTTTGATTGAGTGTCCACATGTGGACGTTTAAGGACTAAAAAACGATCCATTTGTCACTTTGCTGTTAGCAAATAATGTGGGGCTCCAGCTAACAGGAAGTCACTCAAGTGTCACAAAGTAATTTAGCCTATAGGTAGGTCAAAAATATAATGGGTGCTGGCCATTGGCCTAATCATATCACCTGTGTTGGCTTTATGTTTTTGGTCAAACATTTGTTTGTTTCACATTTGCATTGATGTAATCAATAATTTTTCTGATTTAATTTAATAAAAATAATAATAATAAATAAATAATAAAAAAACACATATTTCTTGGCGGTGCTTAGGGGGTGCTTTGGCAATCCTGGGGGGTGCTTCAGCACCCCCTAGCTCCCCCCTGGCGCCGCCCCTGGATAAGGGTAGCAAGTAAGAAGTAAGAAACAGAGCCGGAGAGGCACACGCAGGGAGAAAGGTCCCCACTGGAACCTTAATTGCAATTGGTGAGAGGTAAGGAGTAGGTCTGTGACTACGTTCCACACTCCCCGGCCGGAATAGGCCTCTCTGCAACCTGTTACCCCAACCCAGTCTCACAAAAAAACATGTAATAACTACGTTGGTCCACAACTTGGGACGTAGTATTTCTACAAAAACGCCTCTGAAATTGTAAGATCCCTACGTTTTTTTCACCATTCATTTCCAATGGCTGGCGTCTATGTCACGTGATCTTCAACTTTCTCCCTGCAGAAAAAAAAAACATGGCCGACATTCGTTTTATTCTCGGTGGAAAATGCCTATTTTAAGGTTAGTTTGGCCATTAAAATGCGTTTTGATGTCATTTGATGCGAGAAATATGAGTTGTTATTTCAGATTATGTGTGCAGTGGATGTACACGATCTTTAGTTTGCTAGTTATTACGAAGATTACTTCAGGAAATTGTGTCCATTCAATGTTTTCATTGTTACCAAGGTGGTTGCTAGGGACGCTGCTATCAATATTATTTCTGTTATGTTGTGTAACTGTTTAATGGTGTTATCTTTATTGCTACCCCCTTCCCCGTCAATTTATAGTGTTGGTCCACAGCGCAAACGTATTAGTTTAACAAAATCCGCATCTAAAATTGTGGCATAGATACATTGTTTTCCCCTGTGCAATTCTCCAACCCAGTCTCACATCTTCGCACATCGTCATAAACAAATACCGGAAACAGACCGAAAATATTTTTTTAAAATAAAATAATACTTTATTCCGAGTGTGCTTGCTTTTCTCTTTGAACGTCTGATGACATAACGGCATTGTAATACACGGTTCGGCTGCATTAAATATTACATATCTGCCGTAGTTCTCTATTTATAGAGCCCTGATGAGAAGACTTCTAGACAAACATGAGGAACTGCCGCCAAAACCGCTGTCACTATTCCTACGCTGTCATTGGAGGCAGTCACAATTTCTACAGGCTTGCACTACCTGTTAGCATCTGGCATCTGTTAGCATCTAGCATCTGTTAGCATCTAGCTCTCCTGCTTACAAACTTTTAGCCATCCCTGCATAAGCTTGTATAAACAAGTAGTAGTTTTAGTTGTCTGCGATCTGCCGAGGCCTACTCCCACCTGTCGAGTACGGCTGTACTGAGGTGTTTTTCCTCCGGAGACGTCGCGAAGAGACGGAGCGGCTCCACCTGTTGCTGCATGCGATCTGCGATTTACGGAGGCCTGCTCGTCGCGAAGAGACAGAGCGGCTCCACCTGTTGCTGCCTGCGATCTGCGATCTACGGAGGCCTGCTCCCACCTGTAGAATACGGCTGTACTGGAGAGGTTTTTACCCCGGAGTCGTCGCGGAGAGACGGAGTGGATCCACGCTTCGGGCTTGGCCTGCTTCCACCGGGCGTGTGCTGCTGTGCGGAAGAGGATTTTACCACCGCTGGGGCCTGCTTTCCACCTGTCCTGGTTCTGCTGTTGCAGAGGCCTGCTTTCACCCCGGGGATACCACGGAGGGACCGGAGCGCTTCCACGCTACTGTTTTCGCCTGTCCTTTGCTGCTGTGCTGATTTTGCTCCAGGAACATCGCGGATACTGTGTGCTGGTCTGGGAAAATGGCCCATATCGGGATTCTGCTGTGCCTGTTAATGGTTTTGGACTATGAGAAGATCTCTAGTCATTCTGAGAAGTCTACTGGATTCAGGTCTGTTCTGCCACCCGCAGTGGGCATCCCCTGCAAAGGTTCGGATGTGTTGCTCAAACAATTACTGGTTGCCTTGTCACAGACAATCTGCTCAACAAAATATGTTTGTCTTTTTTGTTTTCCTGCGATGATGGTTCTTCAGGACTGCTTCTTAAGCTCAAATCACACTCTCGCAGACTTTTCCGGTGTTTCTAAATTAGATGACAATGTATGTGTGTCGTTTAAGAGGAAAAGATGCCTGGTTTTGTTGTTGTTATTACTGTCAGGAAATGTACAACCTAACCCTGGTCCACCCAGTAGTAGTAGTCAGATCGCTACTCCTGCTGATTTTAAAGCTAGGTCTGGGTTGGGTTTCATCCACTTGAATGTGCGCAGTCTGTTAGGTAAACTAGATTTTGTCCGTATCTGGGCGAGCTCGACTGACGCTGACGTCATTGTTTTATCAGAAACATGGCTAAACAAATCTATTTTGGCCTCTGACATTGCCTTAAATGGTTTTAATGTGTATCGTACCGACCGGCCTAATAAAGGTGGTGGCGTTGCCATTTATGTTAAGAATAAGTTCAGTGTAACCACATTAGTTTACAAATCGATCAGTAAGCAATTTGAATTTTTAGCCATAAATATAGAAGTGGCAAAGGGTCAACAGGTCATGGTAGTGAGTTGTTACAGACCCCCCTCAGCTGTCAAAGACTCCTTGTCTTCACTAGCAAATATTTTATCACAACTAGACTACAAGGAAATAGTGCTACTTGGAGATTTTAACTGGGACTGGTTAACTGCAGTGTCAGAGGATTTTAAAAACCTTTGTATCTCTTTGAATGTTACTCAGATTGTTGACAGTCCTACTCGCCCTAACATTAAGTCCCCTAATAAATCCTCCATAATTGATCTCATTTGAACTAATGTTCCCCATAAATATTCATCTGTGGGAGTATTTGCAAATGATCTGAGTGATCACTGTGTTGTAGCCACAATTAGGGACACTAAGGTCCAAAAGGTTAAACCTCACATTATCATTAAGAGAGACAAAAAACATTTTGTGGAGCAGGGTTTTGTGCATGATCTGTTTGGTTTTGATTGGGGTAAAATCGATCTGTGTGCTGATGTAGAAACCGCATGGTCTTATTTTTATCTTGGTTTTATGGAGATCATTGATAGACATGCACCCCTGCGTAAATTTAGAGTAAAGGGACGAGACATCCTTGGTTTTCTGCTAATCTGTCCAGTCTCCTTCATGAGAGAAACAAGGCCTGGGCAAAGGCTAGGAAATCAGGCTCAGAGGTAGAATGGCTGCATTTTAGGCAGCTAAGAAATAGCTTCACTTCACATATCAAAAGTGCTAAATCAAAGTACTATCTGTCAGTAACCACAAAGAATCTGAATAATCCTGGAAAATTTTGGAAAGCCATTAAATCGTTATCCACCGGCGATATCCGTAATGAGCTACCTCCGTGCATTACCACAGCATCTGGCACTATATCGGACAGGGCTACTATGCTAAATTGCTTTAATGAGCATTTTGTGTCCTGTGGTTCTCTATTTGATTCTGTCACTAACTCTGCTTCTGTGAACACTACAGTATGTGACTCTGAAAAACGTGTGTTGGAAAACCCTTTTAGTTTTACCCCTTTTACTGTTGACGTTGTTCGTGAAGCTTTAACCAAGTTAGATCCTAAGAAACCGGCTGACCCGGACAACGTAGAACCTTTCTTTTTAAAGATAGCTGCAGATTTTATTGCTCCACCTCTCACTACTCTTTTTAACCTCTCCCTCAGCACTAACACAATTCCAAAATTGTGGAAGTCAGCTAAAAGGAGGGGAGGCCGGCCACCTTATTAAATAACTATAGGCCAATCTCTAAGTTGTCAGTTCTGGCTAAGGTTCTTGAACGCTTAGTGAGTGAACAGGTAAAGGTGTTTTTATGTACAAATGACATCCTGTCTAAACATCAGTCAGGCTTCAGAAAGCAACACAGCACCATCACTGCCACAATGAAAGTGGTGAATGATGTGGCGAGTATTTTAGATAATAAGCAGAGTTGTGCAGCTCTATTTATTGACCTTTCAAAAGCGTTTGACACCGTCGATCATCACATTTTAAAACAGAGGCTAGCCAGTATAGGCATGTCCAGCCATGCAGTGGGGTGGTTTGTAAACTACCTCTCTGAAAGGTCCCAATGTGTTCATTTTGATGGGCTGTCTTCTGAGTGGTTGAACATTGCAAATGGTGTTCCCCAAGGTTCTGTTTTAGGTCCACTTTTATTCTCCATCTACATCAACAGTTTAGGTGAAAATGTGGATGAAGCTACTTTACATTTTTATGCGGATGATACCGTGATGTACTGTGCAGGTCCCTCCATTCAGGAAGCTGGTGTTAAATTACAAGCTGTTTTTAACATTATTCAGACTCAGCTCTCTGAACTAAAGCTTCTTTTAAATGTTGAGAAACCTAAGGTAATGCTCTTTTCTAAAGCTAAAAAGACACCAGAACCTGTTTTAGATATTGTAACTACGCAAGGAATAAAACTTGAAGTGGTTACCTGTTACAAATACCTTGGTATCTGGCTTGATGATTGTCTCACTTTTAAACTTCATGTCAATAATCTGCTTAAAAAGCTGAGGGTTAGGCCAGGAACAAGTCCTGTTTCTCGCTTGAGGCCAGGAAAAGGCTAGTCACTGTGACCTTTTTACCTGTGCTGGACTATGGTGATTTGATGTATATGAATGCACCTGCCAATTGCCTGGTCAAGTTAGATGCTGCGTATCACAGCGCACTGAAATTTGTGACAAACTGTAAAGCATTAAACCATCACTGTACCCTGTATGCAAGGGCTGGTTTGCTTTCACTAACTGTACGGAGGCTCAGTCACTGGTACATTTTTATATACAAAGCCATGTTAGGGAAACTTCCATCTTATATCTGCTCCCTGATCTCACGGAAAATTGTAAGTGGCTACTGCCTGAGATTGAATGCAGTGGTTTTATTAAATGTGCCAACTGCTAGGACTGTCTTAGGGAAGACAGCTTTTAGATGCGCAGCTCCTCTGTCTTGGAATAGTCTGCAAATTAAATGGAAACTGAACAATCTGGTGCCACTAAATGTTTTTAAAGCTCGGTTGGATGCTAGTCAATCGGAAGCTATTGGTACCTGTTTATGTGGATAATTATGTAAATGATGCTGTATGATGTCCTTTTGTTGTTCTATTTTTATGTTTCATGTGGAACTACTTGAGCAGGTCTCCCTTGAAAAAGAGATCAATGATCTCAATGGGATTTATCTGTATAAATAAAGGTTTGAAATTAAATGAAATAAAAAAACTGAAAACATGACGTGGATCATAAATATATCAGCCATTAAACAACATCTTACATTTATTTTCACACAATACGTCTCCTTGCAGTATCAACACTAATTCGGCTGACTTTAATATTTGATCCAATTGGTAGATAGGCTGTATTTACACCATAACGGTGCACAGCTGATATAAAGGGACACCTAGTGGTTAAAGCATGTTATTGAATTTCATTATTTGTATTATTAGATATTAATAGGATCCCTATAAAGTATATTCATTACTCGTTATTCTCTACTAATAGTTCATTAAAGACTGTATATAATGACTATTTTGCACATCCCTTTCAAGATTTTATAAGGTTTATTGACATATCATATTTTACATAACTACGGTGTAGTTATGCAATGAATGAAAAACTTGGGTCGCAGGTTCCTCAACAGTGCATTACAAGACATCTATCAATATGTGTGTATACCTACAGCAATGTTAACTATGTTGAAGCACTTATTTTAACTGATATTATACATATGTATTATACTCTTATAAGATGTATGTAGATAGTATAAGAAATGTGCAGAATATGACAGTTTAATGGTGGAGGTACACACATATTGATACATATCTTGTAATGCACTGTTGAGGAACCTGTGACCCAAGTTTTTCATCTCCGGCCTTGTCAGGTATTGAACAATCAATAAATAAAGAACACAGAATTATTAAATATAAAACACAGAATTTGTGTGATTATACTAAATGATTTACAAATAAACACCACTGCATATTTACAACTGTAACGCAAATGTTTCCAACTTGGGATCAATAAAGTATATCTTATCTTAAGATGATCGATGGCTACTGCCATATTTGCAAAATGTGCCTCTGAACCTTTACAAGTGCATGTTTCAGGCTTATCAATGAACAACAGGAGGGGTCACAGACATAAGACCAGCTGTTAAATAAAGCTCTTCTGACCTTAGCTGGCATGTGGGTATATATTAATGCTGCCCATTATGGGCACAAGCAATTTTCACCCATTTATTAATTATATGTTTTAAATTTGAGTGTTCCTATCCCCTAAACCTCCAGGGATGTACACAGTTTAATACTGGCAACTTCTTATTATGGGAAATACGAAAACGTCTTTTAAAACTACAACTCCCAGTAGAGACGTGTCATAGAACATGTTGCGAAACACAATAGCCAGCATGTGTAGTTCTGAAGGGGGGGACGGGGTGGACCCGTTCAAATCCAGTTTTGGACAGTCTGCCGTGGTTCCATCCCATTTCAAAGTGCTGTTCGACTCTCGGCGTAACCCTCGGAGCACACTCAAACATCCAATCACAGAGCTTGAGGACTATCACGGGGTTTGTCAAGCGAAGCGGAGAGAATACTTACTTCCGGGTGTAATATTCTCTAAAGCAAATGAGCTGCTCCGACCTTCGGTCCTGACGGACTTCAACTTGTGTTTATTAATCAAACAAATAAATAAACACAAGGATAATTATATGTTATTGTTGAGTAAATGGAGAATTGCAAAGGGCAAAATAACGTATGCCACAATTTTAGATGCGGATCTTGTTAAACTAATACATTTGCGCTGTGGACCAACACTATAAATTGGCGGGGAAGGGGAGCAATAAAGATAACACCATTAAACAGTTACACAACATAACAGAAATCGATAGCAGCGTCCCTAGCAACCACCTTGGTAACAATGAAAACGTTGAATGGACACAATTTCCTGAAGTAATCTTCGTAATAACTAGCAAACTAAAGATCATGTACATCCACTGCACACATAATCTGAAATAACAACTCATATTTCTCGCATCAAATGACATCAAAACGCATTTTAATGGCCAAACTAACCTTAAAATAGGCATTTTCCACCGAGAATAAAACGAATGTCGGCCATGTTTTTTTTTTCTGCAGGGAGAAAGTTGAAGATCACGTGACATAGACGCCAGCCATTGGAAATGAATGGTGAAAAAAATGTAGGGATCTTACAATTTCAGAGGCGTTTTTGTAGAAATACTACGTCCCAAGTTATTACACGTTTTTTTGTGAGACTGGGTTGGTTACCCTCTAATAGAACCTTGAGAGGTCAGAGAGGGGAAAGGTTTTGGATAAAGTTTTAAATATAAGATCTAAGTTTTTAGGATTTAAGTGAAAGAGTAAGAACTCAAATGTATAGGTGAAGAGGCACAACGTGTCTACGTCAATGCACTCTTATTAGATTATTTTATTTTATCACTATAAGCTTTATCAAAAAGGAAGGTCTTAAGCGTACTCTTAAAAACGGATAGGCTGTCTGCCGCCCGAACACAAACTGGAAGCTGATTCCACAAATGTGGAGCTTGATAAGAAAAGGCTAGAAGGCCAGAGAGAAGAAGTGAGTTTTAAGTGTTGATTTAAAAAACCCTAATGTCTGGGCCGACCTCACGTGGAGGGGCAGAGTGTTCCAGAGCCTAGGGCCCGCTGCTGCGAATGCTCGGTGCCCTCAGGTTTTAAGCCTGGTCTTGGGCACTATCAGCAGCAGCTGGTCAGCCGACCTTAAGGCTCTGGCTGGGGTGTAGCGATGGAGGAGTTCGACTACATAGGCCGGAGCCAGCCCATTTAGGGCTTTGAAAACAAATAAAAGGAGTTTAAAATCAATTCTGAACCAAACTGGAAGCCAGTAGTGAGGCCAGAATTGTTGTGATGTGGTCACGCTTTTTGTGGCCAGTGAGAAGACGTGCAGCTGCGTTCTGAACTAGTATAGTATAGCTGCAGGCGTCTAATTGAGGCCTGGTCCATACCCACATAAAGAGCGTTGCAGTAATCCAGTCTCGAGGTAACAAAGGCGTTAATAACCCTTTCTAGGTCTTTAAAAGATAAAAACGACTTGGTCTTAGCCAATAGTTGTATTTTGAAAAAGCAGGTCTTGACTACGGTGCTGACCTGCTTATCAAATTTAAAAGCGCTATTGAAGGTCACTCCAAGGTTCGTGACAGAGGAGAGGATGTTTTTATTGAGGGAGCCCAGAATATCAACCGGGGAGGCTGGAGGTCGGGGTCCAAACAAGATGACCTCGGTCTTGCTCTCGTTGAGGTGGAGGAAGTTTTGTCTCAGCCAGGATTTGATCTCTGTTAAGCAGTCCATTAACTGCTGTAGTGAGTTGACATTTTTGATTGAGAGGTACATCATCAGCATAACAATGGAAGGGGATATTGTGTTTTGTGAGAATTGAACCTAGAAAAAGGATGGGGCCCAGGATCGAGCCTTGGGGAACCCCACAAATAAGAGGGGCTTTGGCAGAGGAGAAAGCACCTAGCTGCACTGAGAAGCTACGGTATGTCAGGTAGGACCTGAACCATGCAAGGGCATAGCCTGTGATGCCTGCGGACTGTTCAAGCCGTGACAACAGGATGCTATGGTCCACAGTGTCAAAGGCAGCTGTCTGGTCTAACAGCACCAAGACAGCTGGGCTACCTGAGTTGGCGGCTAGGAGCAGATCATTAAAAACTCTTAAAAGGGCTTTTTCAGTGCTGTGCATAGGTTTGAAGCCAGACTGAAACTTTTCGTGGATGCCATGCGTGGTTAAGAACGACTGTAGCTGGATATAGACTACTCGCTCCAGGCGTTTAGATAAAAAAGGTAGCTGGGAGATGGGCCTAAAATTTGCGAGAATGGAGGGGTCGAGTTTTTTCTTTTTAAGTAGTGGCTGCACCATGGCATGTTTGAAGGCAGCTGGGACACATCCTAAGCTAAGAGAGGTGTTTACAAGCAATAAAACACTTGCTCCAACTGATTCGAAAACATCTCAGAGAAGGCGAGAGGGAATGCTGTCTAAGGTGCAGTTTGTCGGCCGCAGGTGCTTAACTACATCCGAGAGAGAAGAAAGGGATACAGGCTCAAAGTGGTCGAGGACAGCAGGCCATAGAAAAGGAGCAGAATCTGGGGTAGCACTAGTGTGGGCTAGTATAAGAGCAGATACTTTTTCGATAAAAAATGTAAGAAATGTATCACAGAGAGTAGTCGATGGCACAATTGGAGAAGCATCATTAATGATCGAATTGAGGACATTAAAAATAACCTGAGGTTTATGGCTGTTTTTGGAGATTAACAGAGAAATGTGCTCTGCTTTGACTGCCGTCTGGTAGTCGGAAAGGCAAGCACGAAGGATTTCTAAGGAGACATGGAGTTTATCCTTTTTCCATTTTCTCTCTGCACGCCTGCAGGTGCTTCTAAGAGCGTGAGTACAATCGTTGAGCCACGGCTCTGAGAGAACTTTGGTGCGTCTAAGCGTAAAAGGAGCGACGGAATCCAGTATTAGTGTGCATGTCGAGTCAAACATGGAGATAAGCTCACTAAGAGCACAGTTCACCTCTAATTTACAGATCGGAGAAGCATTAAAAACATCTGAAAACTGTGAGGCAGTCAAGGGGTTAATTGAACGCAGACAACGCGCAGGGGCACGTGATTCGACTCCTGCGGAAGGGATCGAGGTTGTAAACAGAACCGGTAAATGGTCTGAGATACGCGTTGCTGCACAGATTTCATCCACAGAGACAGACAGTTCAAACGATAATACTAAATCTAAGGTGTGTCCTTTATCGTGTGTTGGGCCAACCACGGACTGCATGAAACCGAAATAATCGAGGAGATTTAAAAAGTCCCTAACCAGAGGTTTGGACTCGCAGCACACATGGACATTAAAGTCTCCGCAAATCAAAACACGATCATATTTCACCATGATCCCGGACAGAAAGTCAGTGATGAAATCCTTATTGCTCTTTGGCGGATGATACACGACTGCACAGGCGAGGCCGGGTTCAGTTCAAAAAGCTGCAACTCAAAGCTAGCATAGCTAGTTACAGGGTGAAGCAATCGGCATTGGAGACAAGCTCTAAATAATGATGCTATACCCCCACCACGGCCGGTGGCACGGGGGGAGCTGAAGAAAGTACAGCCGGGAGGAAGAAGTTCAGAAAACGGTATATACTCGCCAGCGTGGACCCAGGTCTCCATCAGGAACATCAAATCCAGATCATGAGAGGTGAAGAAGTCATTTAACAGGAACGTCTTGTTTGCTATTGACCTAGCGTTTAGCAAGGCCATGCAACGTTTTCTCTCCGGGCTGGCCGAAGGTGTAGTGCGTCTTAGCAGACGAAGATATGCGTGTTGAACGCCGCGCGGGCCGGGAGCAGTCAGTCGGGCAGGAGGAGCTGCCAGCGGGCCCAGCAGAGGCCGCAACTCCGGAAAGATAGGGCGAATCCACCGAACCCTCACATGGCGTGCAGCGGGAGGGCCATGACATCTGATGCGTGGATAATTCCCAGAAGAAGCCGTTAGGTATGCTTTTTGATGGACAAGCGCACCACCACGCAACCGGCGCAGGTAGGTGGGAATATCCGACAGTAGAGGGGGGGAGACGATTTACGGTTGCCAGATGTAGGTTTGGGCAGCAGTATATACTCCAGTGAGGGTCTGAGGTGGAGGAGAGCTTGGTGATCATAGACGAGCAGAGCAGAGACATTTTGACATACATAGAACAAAAGCAGGATAGCTAAAGGCAGAGAGCTGAGGGAGCGACATCAAGCCCCCAGGAAGTGCGCCGGACTCTGATGAGAATATTTGTTGTGGCCAAACGGCGGTACTACACTTCCGTTCGAAACACTTTTTCCCATTGGCTTACATTGGGAAAGAGTGGTCTGTAAATCGTTGGATAATTTTTTGTAAACTAAATAAACTACCCAGTATGAACGTTTGTATAGCCCTTATTAAAAACATTCGGTCCTCAAGTTGTAAAATGTGCTAATAACGTTATTCTGAGAGTTATTTTCCTCTGCATTATGAACGCGCATCTAACCCACGGGACCGCGCTGCCCGGCACGTTCATGTTACGTGTTCTGACTGTAACAGTTTGGAGGATTTAGCAGCCTGGTATATTACACAGTTTTAGCGGCATATATATAAATATAAATATATATACACATGGCTGGTATTTAACAAAAAGGGGTGTTATAGTCTGTGATATTGGTATTTATGGAAACATTTTACACCTTTCCTTCAAGTATTATACGTTTGTGTTACTTGTGGGGTACTTAACATGAATAGTCACAGTTACTATCCTTTTACTCCATCACATTTCAAAGAGAAATAGGCTATTGTTATTTTAACTCCACCACAGTAGTAATCCATCATTAGCTTTACTTTTTAGATAAGATTTAACTCACAATTGATCATAACAGTCTTCAAAATACATACATTTTTATATATTACCAAGTGGTTTCATGTACAACCCACACAAGTATCATGCTAAATGAAGCTCTGTTGCTTGGATATCACTAGATCCTGTTATCAGCGTTATATAAAAGTCCATAACAATTTATGTGTAACTTAGCATTCATTACTAGCTAGCCGCTAGCTGCTAACTGCCGCGGCCGCCTCGTTAATATCAAATCCATCATAACAATCCAGTACCATGCTGTCATGAACGAGCGGTGCTGTTACGTGTACGCAAATTGGCGTGCTTAATGTGAACGAGCCTTTTGGGGGGCGTGGTTAAAGTTGCTCATGCTCTATGAGCGCACATACGGGTACTTCTCAGGCATGCCGGGTAATCTGTGACGTTTCGCTCTCTCAAAAGTTGGGCCATTTTATCATCATGCGCTAATGAGCAACTCTCATAGGAATGAATGAGGCCCCGCCTCCCACGCTGTATCCAGTTCTTATTATACATCCATGGCTAAAGGAGGTTATAAAGGAAGCATGACTCATGATGACTAGACTAAAACGTGAGACATGGCGGGCTACCACTTCCTCCTTTGAGGGCCTGTCAAATTGAGTGGACAGGTCCTTCTTCAAACACCAGCCTCATCAGCTCACCCACGTACACTGAAAAATATAACATTCATATAATAATTAATTATATACACTTATTCATTTCTCTTTTATTCTTTCATTGTACAGATTTGGTCTCCCCTGGTGGTGTAGTTGCTAGAAAATCTTCAGCTGATCAGTTTTCCACTTGTGGATAATAGCAGGCTCCAGATAATGCCTAGCATGCCTCCTGAAGGTCTCATACTGGAAGATCTCCAGCTGCATGGCTCTGCATATCTATGAATAAATAGAAAAACAGGACAAGTATTTGAAAAAGTCCACTTCTGTCATTTTTCATATGCTATGCTATGTAAGATGGTAAAATACCTTTTTTAGTTGGAAGAAGGAAGCACCAGTGAAGTATGTAGCAGCAGATAATTGTAAGTTGCCAACCGGGGTACTTCCAATGATGGGCTGGCTGTCCCATTGTCTGAAGTAAGTGCAGTTTGGACAACGCTGTTTGAACGCCACAAAAGTCCCATTTTTCCCTTTTTGGACATCACAGTCTGTCTTACAAAACGGACATTTTTCAAACAGCTGTCCGAGGCAGCTTTCAAACACAATGTACTTTGCGTGGATCGTGTCTGAAGTCTAATGTAACAAAACAAAATTAACAATACATGTTAGATGTCAACTCTGAACAACAGTAATAGTAATGTGTACCAAATATACCAAACTTACGATACCTCAGATTATTCTACAGTATCATCAGGGTGGTAACTCGAATCCAGAGTCTCTTCAAATTCAATCGAAGTCTCTCCTTGTTCCTGCTCCAACTCTAGTCGAGGTCTCTTGCTAGGTCCCAATCCTGGGCCCTTTATTGGTGTAGAGGACAAGGGGATTTCTGTGTAGGTGGAAGTTTTAGTGCCAACACTTTTGAAAGACACCGTGGCCTGGATGCCTATTAATAAAAAGGGAAAAGTGCATAAATACTATGTACATTAGATAAGACACTAATACATTGTAAAAGGCCAACAACTTGTGTACATCTGACAGATTAATTCATGAAAAATGTACAAACTACAAACAGCACTGTATTTCTTGTAGTCAACATAACAGTATTTCTGTGATATACAATAATATCAAATAAGGTTTTATTTATAGAGCATATTTAAAAAAGATTTTTGGTCGAGCCCAAGTGCTGTACATGTAATAAAAGCACAATTAAGGTAATGTATCTGTGATTTGTCAGTGTTATAGTCTACCTTTGCTTCTCACGTGGGGCCGATTTCAGTGTTCCCCGGGCCAACTGTGTAGCAACAGAAATGGCGGACACTTTACATTCCACTGTCTGTGTTCCCACAGACCGTGTCTCAACCCTCTGAGTTCCCACACAAACAGTCTGTGGACGGTCTGTTTGACATCCGACTGTACTGGAGCGGTGGGTATTGTGTTCCTGCTGTGATGTACTCTAAGAAAGATACACATGGTATTCATACAATTAATTTTGTATCCGAGGAAAACAGTCAATTTCATAAAAGCAACACTTTTACAATTACAATGTTCTACAGATAGTCTGCTACGTTCGGTCATTCATTGTAGCTGGCATGAAAACAATGTTTTTCATAACATCTCTAGGTTAGAGCTTCTAGCTTAGCTTATTAATGGTAGCTCGGTAGAATACACGAATGGCAACTGTAATTACTGACCGTACGGTTAAATCACCCGGAGTATACTGTCTATGAGTATTTCGTGTGTATGTTTGCAGACATTCTCCTGCTATGAGATACATGTAAGGCCATGTGCTAACATCGGTGTTGAGGTCTGGGAATGCTAGGTAGCCCTCGTGTTTACCTCGGTAGCATTAGCATAGCATTTACACAGTCGTGGTAGATACATTGTTTGTTTTAAACAGAATAAATACACAAACCACAATGAATACTTACAGGTTGTGTACCTGAATCTCCCGCTGGTCCAAACAAAGTAGGAACAGCATCGTCCTCCAATATCAGCTTTGCAAGTCCGAAGCTAAACATTGTTAAGTTTTTTAAGCTTTGATCCGTGAAATGCCGCGCACACACAACAGTACCGGCTGGGAAATCAGCTAGAACAGTGTTAAAAAGGAATGTCAACCACTGACTTCGTCGTGGTTCTTCCTTGGTACTGCAAACATTGTGGATTTCTCCACACAATACAGGCAACATACCCTCCGCGATATGACTGGATAGAGCTTTGAAAAGAAGCAGGTTTTACGACACTTAATATGGTCGGCTGGCAGAGGAAGTGACGTCACGCGGTGCAGCTACAGTACGTCACGCGGGGCAGGAAGTAAACAATGGAAACTGAGAAATCTCCAACGAGGCTTTTGGGGGAGGTATTTTCTGTGTTAGAGTTTACTCGCTACAGGGTGTACTTTGAGGGGTTTGACTTTGCAGACTGTTTACATGCATAAAAACCTTCATAACACACAAGGGGACGGGCAATAACCGGAAAAGCATGACATGGGACCTTTAAAGCTGAGAAGGTCACCTCACACAAATAAGTAGAACCAAACGGCAAAAGTTCAATCAGTGCATGTTTTCCCAGTTCAGGATATTCCTTCTCCACATCACACCAAAACTCAGTTAATGACTTCTCAGCATATGCCATCTTCAGACCACCGTGGTCAGATGATAATTCCATCAGAGGCTCCTGCAGCATTGCTGGAAGGCTGTTGCTGCTCTCACTCACAATGAATGGGTTCCTCACCCAATCCAGTCTTTCTGACTTATTTTCAATGTCCTGAAAATAATGGCTGAAATCAGTGCAGAGTTTGGACAGGTGTGCTTGCACCAGTTTGACCACGCATGCGCACCTCCGCCAAAAAAAGAGCACCGGGTCATTTGAAAAAAGGCGCATTTGCGTACCAACATTGAGAGAGAGGGAGAGAGAGAAGAGAGAGAAGAGAGAAGAGAGAAAAGAGAAAAGAGAGAAGAGAGGAGAGAGAAGAAAGATATTTGCGAGTTGCATATGAACTCAGGGCCGGTGTTCCGGATTGACTGGTTCCCCGATCAACTGGTTGACAGATGTGGGGGCGTGGCCTCGACTGAAATACACATTTCGATCGCTTCTTCTGTCGTTTACATACATATTTTGGTATATTTGGCGGGATAGGAACACTTTGATGCACATTCAGTACCAGTGTGTGAGGTTGTGCTTACGATGGCAATATCCGGACGCGAACAGCGAGGACTACAAAAAGAAAAACGAGTTGATCGGGGATGTCTGTTCAAAACATTGCGAGATCCAATACATCATTTAAACTAGCTATTGTTGCCAGACTTATTTCTGAATATCGTTCTTAATGTGATACCAAGTCCATCTGATACCTGTGTACACCTTCAGACAGCCTCCAAGTGAAGCACACGTTGTTTACTCACAGTTTGAAAGCAGCGTGGAGAAGTCCTTCAGCTGTGTTAAGCTGTGATCGCTCGAATAAATCCTTAAAACCAGCTATTGTTGCTCGATTTATCACTGAATATCGTTCCTAATGTGATACCAAGTCCATCTGAGACATGTGTACACCTTCAGACAGCCTCCCAGTGAAGCGTACGTTGTTTACTCAGAGTTTGAAAGCAGCGTGGAGAAGTCTTCAGCTGTGTTAAACTGTTCCTCTCAGGTAAACTGTCATGTTTAATATGAAAGACACACACATCTACATGCCTTATAAAAACGGCATTCTGCAGCACTCATCCAGATAACATGTGACTGTTAACTCGTTTTGCAAAGATAGCAGCAGAAATGTTACGGCCCGTCTACACTACAGGCGTCGAAAAAGCTTGAAGCTGGGCGTGTCTGAGGCTTGGCGATTTTTTGCGAGCAACGCGACCAACAACCAATCACATGAATTTCCCGCCCCCGACATACAAAGCAATAGCAATGTTAAAACGAAGTAAACTGGATATAAAATCCCCAAACAGGCGAAAACCTACCAGTTTCACCCACTGTCTCTGCCTCCTCCCTCCATGCCTCGCTCCTCCGGTTTGTATCCCGGTAGATGAACAGAGACTGATCATACAGCACCGGGTGATTCACTACCGCTATAATGAATTTTCCCTCCATTTTTTTGAATAAGAGGAAATGACCTGCGTAGTCTCTCCCAGCATACACGCGGTTTGATTGGCTAGCGCTTGTACTGGCAGATTTGCATAAACGGGATTTCATTGGCTGACGCCAGCTTCGAGCAAGCATCGAGCCTCAAAAGTTGAACATTGTTCAACTTTTGACGCCAATAGACGCTCGCGATGCTTGCAACGCCTTGCCATGCTACCCACAATGCAGTTCGGCGAAGTTTGAAAATATCCTACGTCACCCTATTCAAATGAATGGGCGAAGCGTTGAAAGCATTTTTTGACGCCTGTAGTGTAGACGGGCCGTCATTGCTGCATGTGCAGGGATATTAGACTTTAAAATGCTGATGGGTCATTAATGTTGGTCTCGGCAAACAATATTAGGAATCCTCTATTCAAACCACATAATATTCAGTGTCCATCGACATGAAAATAACAAAAAAGTTCATGCTGGACTCAAACCCGAGTTCCAACAGCAAAAGTCACTCCAGCCCTGCGCGTTATGAGTGCGCCACGGATCAACACGACGTATCGAACCACCACACTATAATATTTTAGATTAACCTTAACACACTTATATGTAAAACTAACACTTATCACAACATAATGTGGGCTCGCAGGCTGATAAACTAGGATATCTGATCTCGGTGGGTCTTAATGAGGCTTGATACAGACCTCAGTCAGTATACTATATTATAATATGTATATTATATGGCTTAAAGTGTACATTCGCTCACATTATAAATGATGGTCGGGTTGCATTTTTCTGGAACTTTTTAACAAGGTAGACATTGCTGGTAGATAGCCACAGAAGTCGTAACCCAGTTTAATCTGGGCGGATCCCATTTTCCCATGGGCGAATCAGTTTACCTGAGAGGGTCACAGTTTAACACAGCTGAAGACTTCTCCACGCTGCTTTCAAACTCTGAGTAAACAACGTACGCTTCACTGGGAGGCTGTCTGAAGGTGTACACATGTCTCAGATGGACTTGGTATCACATTAGGAACGATATTCAGTGATACATCGGGCAACAATAGCTGGTTTTAAGGATTTATTCGAGCGGATCACAGTTTAACACAGCTGAAGACTTCTCCACGCTGCTTTCAAACTGTGAGTAAAGAACGTGTTTAACTGGTTTAAATTATTTATTGGAGCTCGCAATGTTTTGAACAGACATCCCCGATCAACTCGTTTTTCTTTTTGTCGTCCTCGCTGTTGGCGTCCGGATATTGCCATCGTAAGCACAACCTCACACACTGGTACTGAATGTGCATCAAAGTGTTCCTATCCAGCCAAATATACCAAAAGATGTATGTAAACGACAGAAGAAGCGATCGAAATGTGTATTTCAGTCGAGGCCACGCAGTTGATCGGGGAACCAGTCAATCCGGAACACCGGCCCGTAGCTATGGCGTTATAGATGTTCGCCTAGGGCGCCAGATCTGGGGAGGCGCTGCGCTGACAGTTCTGGGAGGGAAAAAAACATTTTTGACCGTTAGTGCTCATCCTAATTTTCGGCCTTGATGTAACAATATTCATAATTAAGTAAATGTAACACCCTTTTCATCCTGGTTACACGTTTCATTTGCCCTGTATGAATGGGCGCTGTAAGTGATGAAAATGGGGGATGTTGGCTTATCTGGCAACCGCAGCTCACAGCCAAACAGTGTTGCCAACTTGGCGATGTTCTCGTTAAATTTGGCTGATTTCCAAACCCTCCGGAGACTTATTTGTGTCAAAAGCGACTATCGACTAATCTAGCGATTTATAATGGTGTTATTAGCGACTTTTCTGGTGTTTGGAGACTCACATTGTTCTGCAGTTAACGAGCCGAGGGTGCTGCCGTGAGCCCCGCCTCCCTCCCATAGTACTCACAGGCGCTCAGACTGACAGTTGCCTGGCCGCAGCAGAGCTGCTGCTGCAGTCAGAGCAGAGAGGAGACAACCACACTCCCCCGCGTCGAGACTGCAAATGAATTGCGCATGCGCCAACTGCCAAGCCGTCCTGGTTTTGAGCGGGATTTAAATGTAAATGTTTCTTCACTCACTTTCACACTATAATAAATAACTGCCTTTGCTTTGCTTTGCCTCACACAGCCTCAGTCACTCAATCACCTCGTCCACTGTGTGTGTGCCTCTCTGTGACAAGCTAAACATCATGGCACAGTCTAAATTGTATTCTCAAAAATACAGAAAGGAGTGGGAATCAAACCCTGAGTATAAAGGATGGTTGAAGCCATTTATTGGAGATGACACACGGGCATACTGCCTTTATTGTAAGGGGGATTTCTATGCCAAACTGTCATGTTAAAACCCCAAAACATACTCAAAAGGCAAAGACATTTCTGATCTACTGTCGTCTGGATTTAACTCCGGTGGTTTCAAGTGTTGATCCTTGAAGGGTTGGGAACGGTTTTTGCCTACAGCCGCCATTACATGATATGCAAATTAGGCGATGACGTCATTTAGCGACTTCTGGCGACTTTTCGGACAGCCAATAGCTACTTTCCTTACTATGGAGTTGGCAACACTGCAGCCAAAGTGTGAGTGAGCGAGGGAGCGAGGGAGGGTGCACTGGAACCGGCGCTGTTGTTATTAGCATCTGGTGCTAGCTGCTCTAACGGAAGAAGAAGATGTTTCTACAATGATGTGGAGGGAGAGTCCTCTCCAGTCAGACTGAGGCTGATAACTACAGCTCAGTGAGGTAAAGGACTCTGAGTGTTTAGATAGTTCACTTTAGTCTAAGTTATCTCAGTGGGTCTCAAACGTTTTGATCACAATTTATGTAAACACATATTTTCAAGGCACTCCTTTATAATTATTGGGATAAACAGGTTTGAAATAATTCCAATGCATACTATAGGACAGTAACCAAAAATATCCTTTAAAACTGGAAAGATAAAAAATAATGCATAAATAAATAAATGTTAAGGTAAAATAAGATATGAATGAACAACACAAATAAAATAAGTTACATTCATTTGTTATTAGCTATGGTAGGTTATTGGTTATGTTCACATAGTTATTTGATTACATCCACTTTTCTAAGATGACAACAGAGACTTTCGACCCAAACCCAGCTGTTGACTTGTGGATGCAAGCAGCTAATCGCAGACTCAACCAGAGAGAAAGAAGTAGGCCTACATCAATAGCTACTATGTCTGACAGAGAGGAAGACAGTGAGGAGAACAGTCAGGAGGGTAGTGATGACAGCTTGTAGGATTACTGGTTGTGCTAATGTTGTCTTGTGTTCACTTCTGCATGTGTGTTCTGTGTTCACCTCTGCATGTGTGTTCTGTGTTCACCTCTGCATGTGTGTTCTGTGTTCACCTCTGCATGTGTGTTCTGTGTTCACCTCTGCATGTGTGTTCTGTGTTCACCTCTGCATGTGTGTTCTGTGTTCACCTCTGCATGTGTGTTCAGTGCTGTGTGTCTGGCAAATAAAGTCAAGACCCCCTCCAAAGTTACGGTTTATTTCATTTTAAGGATGAGCACCAAGCAACATCTCCAGGTAGGGCTGTGCAATTAATCGTATTTTAATCGTGATTACGATTATGGCTTGCGACGATTAGGAAAACAGCATAATTGACAAAATACGATTATTTTGCTGGGTGCGCTTTCGCCCCTCCCTAAAAGCCCACTCGGCCACGTGGGAGTGACATGTGTTGTGAGTGTTCAGCGCAAGCGAAGATGTCAGAACAAGAGCAGCAACTAGTTAAAAAGAAGGGTCGCGGGGAGATTCCCAGTCGATCGCGAGATGTGTCTAAAAATAGAACAACAATATTCTGTTTTATCGTTAATGTCCTGTAACATAATGTTCCCGTGCCAGAATAATGCACTTGAACGCATCAAAGCTTTGTGATTGGCCAGCCTCACCCCATGTGTCGGGGCGTGGCTGGTGAGCAGTGCACTAGTTCGCTGACTTTGTCCGTGTCAACAGCATGGATGGTCAACAGGAGTGACAGTCCGCACACACACAAGACCGCAATTATGGCAGAAGCAAAAAAGCCCAAAATATATAATTTTCACTCCAAGTGGGAGGATCATTATTTTTGTATCTATTACAATTCAAAGTCCATCTGTCTCATCTGCAATGCGGCAGGGAGCGGCATTTCAAAACAGTGCACAAACGCTGCGAGACGGAATTCCCTCCTAATTCTGCCCTACGCTCCAAAAGGGGAGGGGCCTGAGAGCACAGCTAAATGCACAGCAGTCCATTTTCACCAGGCCCAACAACAAGAGCAAGGCTGCTACCAGAGCATCTTATCGTGTCAGTCACGTTCTTGCGAAACACATGAAGTCTTTCGAAGACGGCGAAGTTATGAAAGAAGCTTTCCTGGAGGCTGCGACGCGCTTGTGTGGGACAGTAAAAATAACAGCAGCATTTCAACAGGTTTTTGATATAATAAAAACTCAATTTAGATACCGTTATTAATCTGCTGTAAGTTTTAGTTTGTTTGAATTTATTCATGATAATTATTGTACAAAATGGTATAAGAATGCAAACATTAAGATCTGTTCTGTTTAAATTGATTATAGTCTATCAGTTCAGAAACTAGTGTTGCTTGCATCCTATTTTAAAGGCATTTCTTTTTATACTCTAATAAAATGCAACAAAAAATGGGTTTGATTCTATTAATGTTGTCTTTTTTATTGCACTGTTGCTGCAGCAGATTACTGTGTAGCTTCAGATCTGAGTTGTCTTATTAGTAAGCCTAATTTATACTTTTGTAGCAACACTATTTTTATATAATGGCAAAGAAAGGGTTCTTCAGAGTCTTTTCTTTTTTTCCTGTGTCATATGTGGCAGCACTGCCACAAGTTCCTCTTCAGAGAGGGTCTTCAGTACAGGTGGCAATATTGTCACCTGCCTGCGCTCATCTCTGAAACCAGACCATGTAAACAGGCTGGTATTTCTTGCAAAAAATCTTTAAGAGATGACATGAGCAGCCCTACCAGCATTTGCCATGGTGGCCTAAACATTTTTATTTGGTCTTAAATTGTAGTTCAACATTTATTTCCTGTTACTTCTGGACCATGACGGTTGGCCAGCCTTCAACGTTTAACTGAGTGGAATAATGAATATGTTTTACCAAAATGTTGGCTATATGTTAAGGAGTTTTCAGTAGGTTGTGACAGTGCACTGCAACATATTGGATTTCATTTATTTTGGTCTAATTTATTTTTATTTATCATATTAATAATATATGTTTAGTATGGTTTTGGAAGTGCGCTCCAACACATTTATTGATCTTGTTTATTGGTAAAATATTATTTGTTTTAAAGTTCAATAAATGGTCAATGAATAATCGTCAAAATAATCGTGATATCAATTATTGACCAAATAATCGTGATTATGATTTTTGCCATAATCGCACAGCCCTATCTCCAGGTGCTCCTTTGAGAACCAGGGCAAAAAAGTGATGTGCACCCCTGTCTATAAGGGTATCGTTATTGGGTTTGGCAGGGTTTATTCTAGTGGGACTATCAATAAGCTGAGTTAAGTTCAAAGAATCACAAACCTGCTTAAACTGTGAAGATGTATCACTCAACCAGTCCCAATTTAAATCACCCAATAATATGATTTCAGAAGAAAACTTAGACAACAACTCAGTAAGGCTAGTAGTTGCATCAATGATTGCATCAGTGAGAGGAGCATTTGCTATAGTTATTTGGACAGCTAGCAACTCAAATTGCCTTGGAATTGAACTCGAATGAAGGACACTGTAGTTTCTGCCCTTACGATCTGCTCTGAACACATTATATCCATCAATGTGTATAACAGTGTCAGTGACAGACGCATTTAACCAGGTTTCAGAAACTACAACAATATCAGGCTGAGCAACTAAAAACCAGGTCTTGAAAACATCTCATTTGGGCATTAGGCTTCTAGCATTAACATGCAGAAAACCCAATCCTTGCCTACAGCTAAACTCATTCGGAGTTGGCAAATGCTGCAAGGAAGCAGAGAAACACTCAGGACCAGGGTTAATGTTAATGTTACCAGAGAGTAAAAGCAGTAACAATATTAACAGTCTGGAAGATGATTTTTTCCCATGGGCTCCGATCCTTCGATATTAGCGAGTCAAGAGTCAAAATACGGGAGAGCGCATTTCGTGCCATAAAACGTCAGCATTTGGTAAAAACTATCCGATGGAGTCAGCGCTCCAGAGGTTCCAACATCCGAATGTCCGAAGTGAACAGAGACATCGCTGGGAGGCAATCCGTCAGCTTTGTCAACATGCGGGCTGACAATTAATCCCAGAAAAAAAGCGAACACGAGGGTAGCTTTAGGCAACATTGTGCTGCAACACACCTAATTCAGGATCAGCAGCTCAGGTCGATCAGGCAGGATCCTCCTATTTTTAACGTTGTGTTTTGGGTGTAGTTCATCTACAGCATGAGTAGAATATGTATTGTAGGGATGTGCATCTCCATCACTGAGGCCGATGCGATGCGCATCTCGATACGTTGCCACGATACGATACATTAACGATACATTTGAAACACTAGGCGATGCGATACGATACGATTCACCCCTGTTCGATACGATTTGATTCAACATTATGCGATTCGGTGCGATACGATGCGATTCAACACGATGCAAAAATAATGATACTTCAATATGGTACGACAGAGGATTTTTGTTTTATTCCTTATATGCAGCAAATCATAAATTAACAAAAAAGTGCTTTACATATTTGGTACTGCACATCCCATCATGCCGTTTATTTTTTTACCTTTAAAAGCTCTCCAGAATAAAGTACAATTCTATAACACCTCACAGTCTACATCCAACAATGTAAGGATGCATTGCTCATGATTAACAATGTGAAAATAACAGCTACCATAGTGCCATGCCCATACAGCTGCCAGCCTGATGTGCTTGACACTCATTCATAGGCTAACTCACCAGTGAGCAGAAAGCAGTGGTTTCTATAGGAACAATAAAGAATACAAAGAACCTTTCACAAACAGGTATTTCATAACTGCTTACAGTAAGGAAGACATTTAAATTATTATTGGCCGTCACAGGCTGCTGTAAACTAAACACCTCTCTCTCTGACAGAACACCTCACTGAGTGATTTCACTCATATGTCTAACTTTCAGGTTTCTCTTTTCAGACGCAGACGCCATGTCGCCTCTTTATGTGCGTCGCTAAGTTCCTCGTACTACTTGTGGACTTTAAAGCGGCTCGGCATCGTTAACAATTTGCGAGCGATTTTTCAAGTTGACCGTCTGTAGTATATAGTGCCGCGCACATATACCATCAGGACGTTACTGATGGGGTGCGGCTGCGGAGTGATACTGTGTGTATGCAAGCCCGCATCTAGGACGGATCTATGTATCATGGCTGTAGACCTGTTAAGTAATAAAGATACCTCATACAAAGGTCTACGGATACCTTATTACTCTCCATGACCTGCGGTCAACTATATAGCATAAAGGACTATTACACCGTCTTTCTTGAACAATCCGAAGTGTTGCCAAACGTTTGATTTGTAGGTATTTTTCGGTGCGCTGTGTTTCTCTTTCTCCTCAACTTCCGTGTGTGTTGATAACTGAGACTCTCGGCCTCCGTAGTGGCAAAGCAAATATCAAAGATCGTCTCTGCTGAGCGTTGACAAGATGAGGGAATTTTATATGAATGAATCGTTTTTTTACCGATGCAAAGACGCTACGCAATCGATGCATCGCAAGTTCAACCCGGTTCAACCCAAACTGTAGCCGATGTGCACTCTTTCAACCGGTGCACTCGCATCTTGAACGTTTATGCCGGTGCACCGATGCGAATCGGTGAATCTTAACATCTCTAATGTATTGGTCTATACTAGGTACAACAGTCTGTACGTTTGGACTGTGTGTGGTTGTCCTCAGTGTAATTCCTTCTTCTCCCTTGCAGTGAACATCAGCTGTATGCATTCATATTTGTATGGCCCTGCTGTAAGTGCCACCCTGCCTCACTTCACTTATGTCGCCACATTGTGTTGAGTGGAGCTCCGCCTCCCCCACCGCCAGCTCTGGTGTGTGTGCTGTGTGTGTGGCGTGTGTGCTGTGTGTGTACTGTGTGTGGCGTGGCAGAGGGTGTTAACACAGACATAAGACCACAGAGTCCCACCGATCTATAACAAGTAGATGTTCATCCCCAGAGGTGAAGGCAGGCTTCTGGCCGCACTGCCAAGCTTCACATTACTGTTGCTTGGACAAAATGGAGAGGAGATTTTGTTTATTTTTTAAATATCATGCTATTACTCTTTCCTCTTCAGCAAGACATACTCAGTGACATACATTTCATCACAAAGATAGTCTGTGTAGAACTCAACACATGCACCTGTTTTGCTTTCTGACAGATAAGAGCGAAAAATAAAGGAAATACATGAAAGAGTGTGTTACACACTCTCCTTAGAAAAATAAAATATTGGTTGGGCAATAGTGAAATCTTGGAAATTGGTACCGCCCTGTCCATAATTTCTTAGTGCTGACCTTTATACAGTGCAGTTTTAATTTTTCTGAGATATTTGAGAGGTCTAGAATGAGTGAACCCAAAGATGCAACACTAAAATTGCAGATATGAAGCGCACAATATCGACCGCCATGCTGTGTTCTATTTTTTTTTTATTTAAAAAGTCTCCTTCCCTTTGGTTCTTCTCCCATCAGCTGAAAGGAAAGAAGGGAACTGGGCCCAATGGGGGGGTATCAAAACACAAGGCAGAGCCAAAGAACCAGCTCAAAAAGAATGGAGTCAACGGGACCAATGGGACAGCTTCTCTGCAACGCAACAGCTCCAGTGAGTAGAAACAAAAGAGATTTTGCTTTTTCCCATGTGGAGTATGTGGTGATTTTTCATATTCAATCCAAGTTCAAATGTCCTCAAATGGTAAACTCTGATAATAATCCACCCTTTTCAGTCGGTTATTCTCTCTAGTATGAGACAGTGTGTCAGCCTCACCACCACGGATTGCTTCCTAGCCTAACTCAACTCTGCAGCCGTTTGGAAAATAGCAGGTGGTCTGAATA
This sequence comes from Gymnodraco acuticeps, assembly GCF_902827175.1. NCBI lineage: Eukaryota > Metazoa > Chordata > Actinopteri > Perciformes > Bathydraconidae > Gymnodraco > Gymnodraco acuticeps. The sequence goes on along the minus strand of NW_022992202.1, from coordinate 231,228 downwards.
ACTTCAAAACCTGAAACCTTTGCTCCCCTCAAGAAGAAGCATGCTGAGCACTGGGCCAGACTTAACTCTGTGTGAGGGTGACTCTCATACCTCATTCACACCAACTGTGTTTCAGGGCTGGTTCGGAGCTGGAGCTTGAAAAGCACCGGGTTTTCCTGTTCACACCGCAGCGGAGCAGCCTCTAAGCTCCGGAATCCGGTTCGTTTCAAGCACCAAAAAATTGTCCGGCTAGAGCAAAAGCACCGCATACGTCACGCTTACGTCGAGGCGGGGGCAGGGGCGGGATCAACTCCTGAACAACAACAAAAAGCCGGCGTTTTATCCAGTTTGTACACAACGATGGAGAAACGTAACAAGCAGCAGTGGTCCACTGAAGAGACCAGCTACCTACTGGGAATCTGGTCTTCCGAAGAGGTACAGAGAAAGCTGGAGCACAATCGGCCATTGTTGTTGTTGTCGGTGTCAGCTGTGAGGGGTTTCTGCGCGGTTTGGCTTTATGAAGCAGGCACGCAAACAGTTACGTCATGACGTAAACGATGACGCAATGACGCAGCACCAGTCGGACTCTGGGCGGTGTGAAAAGAGCCGGAGCTAAACCGAAGAACCGGTTCTGAACCTAAAAAGCTCTAGCACGGAGTTTGAACCGGAGTTGCGTTGGTGTGAATGAGGTATCTGACAGCACTGGGCCAGACTTAAAGGAGACATGTCATGGCCATTTCCACTGATCATAATTCCATTGTTGAGGTCTACTAGAATAGATTTATATTGTGCAATTTTCCAAACTCACATTGATTTCTCAAACAGCATCTCTGTAAACTACGTGTATTCACTGAATTTCACTCTGCCTTTAACGGCTCGTTGTAGCTCCAATAGCTCCAGCCCCACCCTCCCTGTGAGCACAGTGTGCTCTGATTGGTCGGGACGTTGTGAATCGCACTGAGCTCCGTGGAGGTGTTGTTTCCTTTTTTAGCGATACACAGCAAAACACAGCCAAACTCACCCTGAGCACACACACGCGTGCGTGCGTGCGTGCGTGCGTGCGTGCGTGCGTGCGTGCGTGGATTGGTTAATTTGGACCAATCAGCCTGGTCATAGCTCTGGGCGTGGCTACTGGGTATTCAGACGTCACAATGCCCAGGAAGAACATGAGAAATCTCCAACGAGGCGTTTTGGGGAGGTCTGTGTTAGAGTTTTAATCCCTACAGGGTGTACTTTGAGGGTTTTTGACTCTGCAGACCGTTTACATGCATAAAAACCTTCATAACACACAAGGGGACGGGTAATAACCGGAACAGCATGACATGTCTCCTTTAACTCTGTGTGAGGGTGACTCTCAGGCAGAGCACTGGACCAAACTTAACTCTGTGTGAGGGTGAGCCCTGGGAGAGGACCAAATGTGGTCACAATCATATTTGTTTGCTTAATGTGTGAATGAGTATAATTATAACCACTTGTGTTGCTTGTCCTTTCTCCAAATGTTGGAATGGCAAAATACTTATGTGCCATGTTGGATTTTTATTTTCATTTTTTTGTGCTATTTTCTTATTATTGTTTTTTTTTTAAAGAAAAACATACATACATACATACCAACACAGCCTGCTAAATGTATCACATATCAAAATACGGAAGTACCACAGCAAACTACACCAGAGACAGGACAAGAACAGAAAAGGGAAAGGGAACATCACAGAGGTAGAGCATCATACTATACACAATATACATGATACGCGGTATACAAACCATCCTGCACATACTAGAATGTAGTCATATTAGAATCTAAAGTTTTTACCGAAGGGATTTTGGATATCTCTTTTTATCACTCCATAAATCAGAAAATACTGTCAACAGCTAGACCCTCCAGAAAAATGCGATTCTGCGATCGCAGAATTTACCGCATAATCAGCAAAATGGCGCAGATTTTTAAAAGGCCGCATATTTATCAAAAGGCCGCTTAATCCCCGCATTTTTTCACACAAAGTTGAGAAAAAAAATAGTTAACTCGTCTTGACGTGAAGTGATGATGATGATGACGCAACGTCATCAGCTCGCGCATCACAGAAGGTAAACAACACCGTAGAGTGAACGTGTGGAGCTCACACGAGAGAGAAAACACCAAGATGAACAAATCTAATCCATCTCATTTACCGACGAACATTTCTGCTAAAGACCGGGCAAAGCAGTTCCCCGATGTCTTGCACGAAAGTGGGGGGAAACTATTCTGCACCCCGTGCAACTGTGTTGGAGCCATAGGTTGGAGCATAAGAGAACATCGACGGTGACAACCCACTTTGATTCATTCAAACATTCGAAAATGCTTTCTGCTGCTGCGGACAAGAAAGCCAAACAACTCACGTTCACCGAGGCATCAACCTCCAAAACCCTTTCGAGGGCTACAAGAAACGAAGTGAGAAGCCAACAAGATTGAAGCTGGTCAGATAACGAACAAGTAAATGAAAAACAGAATGAGGCGGAGAAGTGTGTGTGTGTGTGTGTGTGTGTGTGTGTGTGTGTGTGTGTGTGTGTGTGTGTGTGTGTGTGTGTGTGTGTGTGTGTGTGTGTGTGTGTGTGTGTGTGTGTGTGTGTGTGTGTGTGTGTGTGTGTGTGTGTGTGTGTGTGTGTGTGTGTGTGTGTGTGTGTGTGTGTGTGTGTGTGTGTGTGTGTGTGTGTGTGTGTGTGTGTGTGTAAAATAGCCCAATTGCTTTTACAATAAATAAACATTGAATGTGTTTAATTGAATAGTAAAGGGGTTTAACGTTAGTGGTAGGTTGTGTGTGAGAGAGAATAAATAAATAAGGCAGCCCAATATTTATTGTTTCCGCATATTTTGCAACTTTCCGCATATTTCGCAACTTTCCGCAACTTCCCGCAATTTCACCGCATAAAATCACATAAAACCCCGCATGTTTGATCGCATAATCAAGGATTTTAGCCCGCATAATCAAGGATTTTGGCCCGCGTTTTTCTGGAGGGTCTAAACAGCCCTAAAATATCAATTTTCGCCATGTTTTTAGCTATACAATTTTATATAATTCAGGCTATGAATGATATATGAACAAAGCCTTCTCTATAAACCTTCAGAATATTGGTGTATGTAAGTGCTACTGAAGTGGAAATCTCTCACTCAGAATAAGAGAAAAAAATCATTTTGAAAAAACAACCTTTAAAGATTGCTGTGCGGCGCTACCTAAACCCTCCTGTTCTTTGGATGAAAGCTTCTACGCACTCCGTGAAGGTATTTCATGGTCAGGGTCATTTGTTTTTTGTCCAACCTTGCTTTGTGCAAGAGACAATTGTTGTCGTCTTCTCTGTGAACGTTTTTTTCGCTGTTCTTTTGCCATTTTTAGATTTTAATTTCCAGCGGAAAGCTAAACCAGGAAGTGTTTTAGCACACTGTTGACAGAGTCACATGTATAGCAATAAACTGGTCATGACGACGAGGTCTTCTTTAGCCTTAACTGGCGTGTTTTATTTTCATATGTGCATTGCACCACTTGACCTGCTCTCCATGAGAGCTAGCGAGAGAGAGAGCTAGAAGGGGAGGGAACAATCCCTTATATACAGATACACGCTTTACAACATCAGGAAGATACGTCCCCAGCTGACACAGAAAGCGACTCAGGTTCTGGTCCAGGCTCTCGTCATCTCACGCCTAGACTACTGCAACTCCCTCCTGGCTGGTCTACCTGCATGTGCCATCCGACCTCTGCAGCTCATCCAGAATGCAGCGGCTCGTCTGGTCTTCAACCTTCCGGTAACTGCTAGAATCCACTTCAAGACACTGGTACTTGCTTACCATGCTGCGAATGGATCTGGCCCTTCCTACATCCAGGACATGGTTAAACCGTACACCCCAACGTGTGCACTACGCTCTGCATCAGCCAAACGACTCGCTGCACCCTCGCTGCGAGGGGGACCCAAGTTCCCATCAGCAAAAACACGTGGGTTTGCTGTCCTGGCTCCAGGATGGTGGAATGAGCTCCCCATTGACATCAGGACGGCAGATAGCTTGCACATCTTCCGGCGCAAACTGAAAACTCATCTCTTTCGACTCCACTTCGAGCGATAGAACTATTAACGAAGCACTTTTATACTAATAAAGGACTGGCTTATCTAAAGCCAGTTGAGTAGCACTTTAAATGTTTGGCTCTATGAAACCTGATGTACTTATATGATTCTGTTTTCTTCAAGTTTGTATTTTGTTGGTCGAACGCACTTATTGTAAGTCGCTTTGGATAAAAGCGTCAGCTAAATGCAATGTAATGTAATGTAATGTTATATCTGATACATGACGTCAGCTACACTAGCTGCGCCTCCTTACGCCTATAGCGCCCTCTTACTGTGGAACAGTTATAGTGCAGTTACATGCAGACATATTAATACTTACACTTAACACTCCCACTTATGAATGACGTGTATACTGTACAACTTTTCCAAGAAAAATAACAGTTCAAAACATCAAAAGAACATGGCAGTCAATATTACATAATAGGCAATATTTTACACACCGAACATTTTTTCAATTTCAGTTTGGAGATAGGCTTGGTCATAGCATCTCGTTCCAATTTCGCCCAGACTGTTTCAGGCCGTAAATGGATTTTTCTAGCTTGCACACTAGCTTCTCTCCTCCTTTCTTCTCGTAACCTTCAGGTTCTTTCATATATATGTCCCTATCAATGGGTGCGTGCAGGTAGGCTGTCTTCACAGCCATCTGGTGTAAAATCAAGTCGTCTTCGGCTGCCTTCTGCATAACTACCCGTACACTGGTCAGATTAGCTGTAGGGGAGAATGTCTCACCGTAGTCTATTCCTTCCCTCTGACTGTAGCCTTTAGCTGCAAACCTGGCCTTGTACCTGTCGTGCCCTTCAATACCCTCCTTGATTGAGTACACCCACTTGCCTCCCACTGTCTGTCTACCCTCGGGTAACTTTGTTAGAGTAAAAGTGTGATTGTCCTCCAGAGACCTCATCTCCTCATCCATCGCTCTCTCCCATTTTCCCGACTCAGGGGATATCATGGCCTCTTTAAAGGTCTGAGGTACACCACTCACTACTCTGTAGCAGTAATCTATGCTGGTAAGTGTACTGTCATCCTCGTCACTTTCTCTCTGGGCATAGTCTTTCAGATACTTTGGGGGTTTATGTTCCCGGGAGGGATATCTCCCACTGCATGAGGCACGTGACGTCACCCTAGGGTGCTTCTCGCCATCATCCTCCGGTGGCTGTTGACCGTCTGTCTGCATGTCTGTGCTCAGTACACTAGGCTGTGGCGTCTCTCTTTTCTCACAACCTATTCTGGAGTCCAGCTCTGGCTCCTGTGTCTGTGTCTCGTTCTCACATGTTGTCTTTGTGACAAACTCTACTAACCTGTGCTTTTGCACTTTCCCCTTACCGGGATAATAGACTAGAAAAGCGGGGCTGCCCTTGTCATGCCCTACAAAAAGTCCTTTCTCACACCAGGACTCGAGTTTTCCTCTGTCCTGTTGGTAAGCATAACACACTGACCCAAACTTGTGCATCCTGGCTAGATCACACCTTTTTCCTGTCAGTGCTGTATATGGGGTGGTGCCCGTGTGCTTGTTAAAACACCGATTTCTGGTGTAAGCTGCTTCTTGGACCGCATAATGCCATAGACTCTTAGGTAAGTTACCGTCTATTAGCTTACACCTAGCCATTTCAAAAAGAGTGCGCCCTTCCCTCTCAGCTATCCCGTTCTGGTGCGGGGAGTAAGGACAGGACGTCTCGTGTCTGATCTTGCTCCTTCTCAGCAGTGACTGAAACTCTCTATTTGTAAACTCTGTTCCGTTGTCGGACCTCAGGCATTTTACGCTGCCATACGGAGCTACATCTGCAAGGAATTTCTCTGTGGCCTGAAGTGCGTCACTCTTTGCTTTGAGAAAGTAAACAAACACTGCCCCTGTATACACGTCTGTGAAAGACTGCATATATTTAAAGCCACCTATGGACTCATTATTTACTGGACCGGCTAGATCTGTGTTAACTAGCTCAAGTGGTGTCTTTACTTTTTCTGTGGGACCTCTGTTCCTTGTTTGAGTGAACTTTCCCTTTATACACACATCACATTCTTTGTTAGGTCTATGCTTTTCACCGTTAATGTGCATGCCTACTGTTACGGCCTGCAGCTTCAGTATATCCTCGTAATTACAATGACCCATGATCTCATGCCATGTCTGAATCAGGGTTTCCGTTAGCCGGTAATTACCGGTTTTTAGCTGGTAAAATTTAATAAAAACCGGTAAATTCAAAACCTGCCGGTCAAAATGTCCGATGCTCCGATCGATCGGCCGCCGATCATTATCGGCCGATATTCACTCTTAATAGTTTGATCTGTGCTCTCTATAAAGGCCGACCAGGAGAGCTGGATATGATCGATATGGTCATAAACGCGAGTGAAGTGTAACCGGACCGAAGAGGAGAGATCAGATCAGCTGCTGCATAATCACCTGAAGCTCCGCCTCTGTTTAGCGAGCTGCAGGAGCTGCATGAGAAACTGACGAGCTGTCAGGAGAGAGAGAGGGAGGGAGAGAGGAAAGGAGAGCATCCGTTTCTCCCGTGTTATTATTCAAAGTTAATTTAAACTTTTGAATAATGTACTTCATCTACTACAAGTAGTTTATTTGAATGTAATAATTATGTTGTTTGTGGAATCATTTATTGAAAAATTAATCTGAATTTTTCCGATCTGTTACGATTATAAACTGAAGCAATATAAAAAACGATCCCCATTAAACTGAGTTTTTAAACATCAGCATATCCGGTCCTAATCCGTAATTACCTGCTAACGAAACTCTGCTACACAACTCTATTATTATTATTGAAACATGACCGGTAAGTTTCAAATTTGTCCGGTAAAATTAATTCTGTCGGACATTTGACCGGCGAGTAAAAATCCTAGCGGAAACCCTGGTCTGAATATCATGACTGACATTACACACATCATTTTCATTACATTCTGTTTGTAGATAATACATTCTCTTGTACACCTCAATGTTAAATCTCGTACCGTCAGGCTCCACAAGAACATCGTTACCTTCATTGAAGAACACCTTGGCACCATTTGCAGTAGCAGATTTTACAGAAAATAGTTCTTGGGGGAACGAGGGTATGTAGAGGGCGTTCTTCAACGTCACTGTACACCGGCGCCCCTCACTGTCTATGAGGCATACCTGTGCTTCTCCTCTCCCGTGCGCCAACCCGAAAGTGCGCTTCCCGTCTGCCCAGCTCCATGCTGTGTCTCTCCGGCTCGAAGGTGCTGTCAAAGTTCTTGAATCGGTTCCTGTCGTTGATAATGTGGGACGACGCACCTGTGTCCACGATCAGTCCCTTCCTTTGGGCCCTGCTGCTGCTGCCGACCGGCTGGCGTATGCTGTCTGCGCCCCGAAGGTTAAGTCCTCTCTTCCCGCTGCTCTCCGGGCGTCGTCTCGACTCGCCTCACTTCCACCGCTGCCGCCATCTTGTCCACAGCCGCCATCTTGCACGCGCGCGTACCGAGCGCTCTGTTCGCGCTTCTTTCTACACACTCTGTCTGCGTGTCCCGAAGTTTTACAGAAACTACACCAAACAGTTTTTGTGCAATTATCCTTTCGGTGACCCTTTTCTCCACATCGCCAACACGCCATCTCCGTCGGGGGTCCGGTCTTTTTCTTTGGCGCTGCCCGGGCCTTCATTACCCTTTCTCCCGCCTCCTCGGCGACCGGGTCTGAGTCTTCTGAGGCCTCGAAGTTCCGCAACTTGGCCTTGAACTCCCCCAGCGACATGTCCGCTGAACCGTGCATCACCAACAGTGTGAACGGTTTATACATCTCCGGTAGTCCCCTCATAACCATCGCCATCATTAGTCCATCGCTCGGTGCGTCTCCTGCACTTTTGAGCGCCGTGATGATCTGTTCCGCCCTGATGACGTATTCAGTCACAGTCTCTGTGTTAGCTTTCTTCAGCGCAGTCAATGTTATATACAGGGATACAATCCGGGGCCTACCTCTGCCGATGTAGTGTTCTCTTAACACTTTTAGACTCTCTCGGCCTTTGTCCTTTGTGTCCCGGAATATCAGCCCCAAGCTTGTGTTGTCTAGGAGTGGTGCTAGTTCGCAGTATGCGTCGGCGTTCAGCTTATTATCCAGGGCTCGCGCGGCCTCCGTTATTTCTCCCGTGAGGCCCGTCAAAATTGTCTTTTTCAGCCCCACTCCGTGCATACAGCACAACATCCGCTCTTCCCAGAGCTCGTATTCTTCTGCCCTTCCGTCAAACGTGGGCCACTTGCTTCTGCCTCTGGTCGCCATCTTTTGATTGTAGCTTAGCTTAGCTGCCCGTTAGCTTAGCTTTAGCGTCCCGCCGTTTTCCCGCCGCTAAACTAGCCTAAACTTTTCAGCTAACTAGCTATCGTGATTTCGCTCTTCCGTGATCTGGGCCCATAACCTGTTGACAGAGTCACATGTATAGCAATAAACTGGTCATGACGACGAGGTCTTCTTTAGCCTTAACTGGCGTGGTTTATTTTCATATGTGCATTGCACCACTTGACCTGCTCTCCATGAGAGCTAGAGAGAGAGAGAGCTAGAAGGGGAGGGAACAATCCCTTATATCTGATACATGACGTCAGCTACACTAGCTGCGCCTCCTTACGCCTATAGCGCCCTCTTACTGTGGAACAGTTATAGTGCAGTTACATGCAGACATATTAATACTTACACTTAACACACACCACATGACACATGATTTCTACTGAAGTGGAAATCTCTCACTCAGAATAGGAGAAAAAAATCATTTTGAAAAAACAACCTTTAAAGATTGCTGTGCGGCGCTACCTAAACCCTCCTGTTCTTTGGATGAAAGCTTCTACGCACTCTGTGAAGGTATTTCATGGTCAGGGTCATTTGTTTTTTGTCTAACCTTGCTTTGTGCAAGTGACAATTGTTGTCGTCTTCTCTGTGAACGTTTTTTTCGCTGTTCTTTTGCCATTTTTAGATTTTAATTTCCAGCGGAAAGCTAAACCAGGAAGTGTTTTAGCACACCACATGACTTATCTGAATGAATCACGTTGTCAGAAATTGACACCAGCCAATGAGATTTCGTTTTTTGGTTTACGACCCCTTTGTACAGTACTTCCACGATTGGTTGCTGAGAGAAAGGAAATGACCATATTTGGATCCGATGAGATTGTGCAGGAGAGACGGAACTTTCCAACGATACCTCTGATTACGTGGTGCAAACAGCGATTGCGGTACTTTATGTTACGTTAGAATGCTAACTTTTGATGAATTTAGGAGAAATCTACAGACGCAAATAGACAAACTATAGTAAAAAATACACATCTAAATGTGTATTTTTTACGTTTTCCTTCCAAAAGCCTGAAAGAAAACATGTTATAGAATCAAATTAGCACAAAATCTCAAAATGTACCAGTGCATGAAAAACGATGTTTTTGCCTGCCGTGTCTCGCCTTAAAAACAGCTGGGATAAGCTGTTAAACTGCTGTTGTCTATTGCTGGGCTCCGGTGATTGGCAAATCTGGCTGATGCCTTCTGATATGATTTAGCATGTTTGGCGTATGTTACCATTAGCATACCGCACGTCGCACCGCCTCCTTCTGACCGGGTACCGGGAATGGAAAACCAGTCACGACTCTGAGCCAGAGCCTACTGCCAAGGAACCAGAGGAAATCCTTCCACTAAACTGCGTGGTTGGGGCGGTCTCCTGGCAGATAGAAAATGATGTGAAGCAGGCTAATGTTTTGAGCCCAGCACCTAGCGGGTGTCCGAATAATCGTGGCGCAGTGGAATATGTGTTGGTGTTCGGATCAGGGGAGCACAGGTTCAAAACCCACTGCAGTCAGCATGTCGTTGTGTCCCTGGGCAAGTTCTACGCCTCAAAGGTCTATAATCGAATCTGTACATGTTATGGAGGTTCTGCAGGGTGTGGGGTATGTATATATTGGCATATAATGTTGTGTGCTACTGTTGGTGTTTTCAGCTAGCTGGCTACATAATGTTGTAACTGTCAGCTAGGCTACCTTTCTAATTTCTTAGCAACAGACGTTTTCCACTTTGGTAGGCATCATGGCGCAGTTTCCACAAGTGCACCTAAATAACAACAGTAGGTACAGTTCGGTTAGTTAGCGTATAACATATACGGCTGTACCGACGCCATTGTAAAACTGATGTTCCGCTCAGAGACGAAAAAAGCACTGTGTTAGACATGGGCGGAGCCTATCTGGTGGTTGACTAATTAGAACAGAGTGGCCGAGCTGACCAATCGGAGCACACTGGGCTCACAAGGAGGGGGGGGCAGGAGCTCCAACAAGCCGTTTAGGACAGAGAGTGAATACACATACTATACAGCAGGGGCGGATCTAGAAAAATATTCATGTGGTGGCAAGAGGGTGGCAGGAGAATTTCAGGGGTGGCATCCCCTGGCAGAAGTATATGCCGATTTAATCGCAGTCATATCAATCAATGTTAACTTGGAAAGCCACAATATTGATATTTTAACTCAATAACATTAGGTGACATTATTGTGGCACATCTGTAAAGCCTTACATATAAATATAAGGTGGCACACATCATTTAATGAATTTTAACTGAACAATACCAGGGGTACCAAATCTATGCAGACTGCTGCAATAAGTACATTAATTACCTGTCTCATCGATGTTTGTCCGTATGAATATGATAATATTAACAATCATATTATTCCTATCAGAATCACTGTTATGATTCACATATTCAGTGTTATTATTAAATAAACTATATTTTTTGGAGGAGATAATGATGAATGTTCCTCAAGATGCTTGCTCATCCTCCTTCAAATTTGAAAGACAAGTAATTACTATCATAAATCAAAAGAATCAAAAGAAACGTTCAGCGCCCCACAACTTCATTGCAAACAGTTACAACCTTGACTTTATATCAGAAAGAACAAACATTAAAGAAGTGACTAACTGCATCAGTTAGGGTTAAAAAACGTGTATTCAGCTAAAACATAAACATCGCTGCAGTTATCCAGTGGAAAGTCCTTACCTACTGGCCTAGTTAAATCAAAGTGGTTACTCTTTTTTGGCTGGGCAGTGTAGTTTTACACATCGTCTTATTTGACTTTCTCAGGACTTGAAAATGTTTTTTGGGGGCAAAACCCCACAAAGAAGAAAAATATTATACACACGTAAGGTCATCATCTTAACAGTTTTTTATGCTCATCGAGTCATCCGTGAGCAGAGCATCAAGTTGGCATGCCTATAACAGCTGAATTTGGCGATTACCATCTTGATCAGCAAAATGCCTCACAAACTTATTAAGATTTAAAGCTATGGTGCGTTTTGATTCAATGCTGAGTACAGCCAAACTTGACAGGCTCTTCTCTGTCATTGTAGACCGCAAACAGTTTTTAAAGTATTTTTGTTGGGTAATCTATGGTAGGGCTAACCCATACAGTGGTGGGGTGAAGTCAGTATTTGCAATGTAATTACATACACGCTCCCCTTGACAGTGAAATGCCACGCGTGAGCTTTAGATTATTTCCCTGTCTCAATCCAAATTGAATTGTATGAAATAAAAAGGCACATTTGTCTTGTAGTAAATAAAAAGGGCGACCTGGAGCCAATCCTGCAATTTCCCCACAGGTGAAAGAGTTGACATGCTGAAAACCCAACCCCTGCAGGGGGGTCTGGGGGGATTCTCCCCCAGGAGATTTTTTGAAATACTAACATAAAATACACATTCTGGTACTCTCTTGAGAAGAAAAATACATCTATTACTACACATTTAAAAAAATGAATGCCATTTTACTTTTTTGTTACTTTGTTCTGAAAGCTGAACCTGCTGCTCCTCACAGAGAGAAGAGGGAAGAGGCTGTGAATTACTTTACATTAAGTAAAGGGTGGATAGCCCCCATTGTTCTGTGTGTCAAAATGAAAGACAGCCCACACACCTATCAATCATCAAACCGTGGGGTCTTATTTCATTACGTGTTGATTTCTATCAACACGTAATGTATCGATGTATAGAGATGTAGCCTACTACAGCAAAAGTATTCTCCGTCGGGACTTCCTGCAACAACACCACGCCGTTATCGTGATTCTGATTGGCCAGAAGACATTATCAAAGATGTTCTATTGAGAAGACGATCACTACGTGACAAAAGTTTAAAAAACCGTTTCTAGTCTTCGGTATTTCCAGACAAGTGGCTACTGAAATCAATCTGTCTGTGCAATTTACTCGGCGCAAGTTGGCGGACTTTATTTTGCTTACCTTAACATCATTTTTCATGGTGGGGCTAAGCCATTTCTTGGTATGGCTGTAGCCTACCCCAGCCATACCCTGGTGCCGCCACTGACCGCAAATACCTCATTCCTTCCGTCTACTTGGATCCTAAATGCTTCTCGTTTTGCGCTGTCCCCCGTTCAAATGAAATCGCCGCAAATCATATTTCGACGCTCGTTCCAGGGCCGGGGGAGGGGTTACAAGGCTCGCATCTTGTGCTGCATTCACTTGCACTCGGACATTAGAGATTTTCTCTCATAAATGTCCGATGAGCCACAACTTTTTTTTCAAAACAAAGCTGCCAACTGGGGTGGCAGCTGGGGTGGCAAGGCATTTTTCTGAGGTGGCAGCTGCCACCCCGTGCCACCCTGTAGAACCGCCACTGCTATACAGAGATGCTGTATGAGAAACCAATGTGAGTTTGGAAAATTGCACAATATAAATCTATTCTAGTAGACCTCAACAATGGAATTATGATCAGTAGAAATGGCCATGACATGGGACCTTTAAGATAGGTAAGAACCTATGTTCTGTAATAGAAATGAGTGACTTTGAGATAAGAAAATAATCTATCCTTGAATAGGATGTATGTGGGTTGTAGTAACAGGTATATTCCTTTTCCAGCGGGTGGAACAATCTCTATACATCCACTAATCCTAACTCTTTTTCCATTGCGTCAATAGCTTTCTCAGCCCCTGAGGGGCCCCGTCTATAGGTTTTATCAACTTGAGGGTCCCTAACTTTGTTAAAATCCCCACCTAATATTATATACGAGTTTCCGAATTGTCTTATAGTATTGCTGACGACTATAAAGAAACCCGGCAAGTGCGCTGTTGGGGCATTCATAAAAGTACATCTAATACCATATATAGTATCGATAGCTATCCATCTCCCCTCTGGCTACCTCTAGCACAGGTTTTGATACGAAATAATCTCAAAATTAAAATACTTTAACAACAGTCAGATCACCTACTATGATCAGGCACTATAAAAAACCTTTCCTACCCAATCCCTCTGAAATAATAAAGAGTCCATTTTTTCCAGGTGGGTCTCCTGCAAGAACACCAGATCCCTTTTTTTCAGTTTTAAATATGTGGACAGCAGAGGTTCAGTGGCAATATATTTATATTGTATTATAGTCCTTGTAACGTCTTTTTAGGTGTGGCCTTTTACAATTAAATGTATGAATCTTAAAAAATGTTTTTAGATTGATTGCATATTATAAAATACCTTATGATTAGAAAGAGGACACTGCCTACTATAGACACTGCCTACTGTAGTTCTAGTAAAAAGCCTGCAGGACAAGCTTTTTCACAACCAATCCCTGTTTTGCAGATGCAGAGCAGTGTAAGTATGGCAAGAACCGGGTGGAGGCCGACGCCAAGCGGCTGCAGACTAAAGAGGGAGAGCTGATGAAGAAGAAGCAGGAGATCAGGAACCATCTGACCCAGCTGAAGAAGGAGAGGAGAGACCTGCGCACTGCAGTAGAGACTTCACCTGGTAGGACTAACTAGAGTTTACAGGAACATCTTAATAAAATGAAAAAACATTCACAAATATTTTCCCTCTCCTCTTGAACAAGGCAAACGTTCACTGGCCTCTCTGATGGAGCAACTGAAGAAGGTGGAGGAAGACTGCAGGCAGAGGGAAGAGGAGCGGGTGACCCTAGAGCTGGAGCTGACAGAGGTGAAGGAAAGCCTGAAGAAAGCCCTGAGCGGGGGGGTCACCTTGGGCCTCACCATTGAACCAAAGGCTGGCTCCTCTGGAGTCAAGGTAAAAACACCGTTACTGTCTCAAGTTGCTAGCTTTATATAAACTGCATGGCACAATTCATAATTTCCCCTGTGTGTGTGTGTTTGTGTGTGTGTGTGTGTGTGTGTGTATGCGTGTGTGTAGTCACCGGCTATGTTGCGAAAGAAACAGGAGTCTTCCCCTTTCTCCAGCTGTGACACCAGTGACACAGAGTCGTGCTCGCTGCCCGTCAACAGCGCCTCGCTTCTCCGCAGGCAGCAGGGCCAGAAGGCGCCGGCGGTCCGGGGCCACGTCCTCAGGAAAGCTAAGGTCAGAGGTCACAGGCAGACAGGGGCCACAGCAATGTGTAATAGCTCTGTGTAATAGTTGTCTTGTTTTTCAGCATACCTAATTCTGTGTGCCTGGCAAGCCCACTTGAAGTCTTAAATGTGCCACACTTATCATGCTTCCTTATTCCTCTAGAATGTATTTTTGTTGTGCTACCAGTTGTGCAGTGTTAAAATGATATGCACAGTAAAAATGATATTGGAGATAACCTTTTTGTTTTGTGTGTTTGTTTTTCAGGAATGGGAGCAGAAGACAGGCACATAAACCCCCCCATCACATCAGTCTTATTTTGTATCCTTTATTACTTTTCAAGAAATGTGTGTATATATTTATTTAAAACTTTTCATAGGGTTAGGGTTAGGGTTAGCGTTGGGTAACATGGCAATCACATGAACAGAAGCAGTTGTTGCTTTTTGTCCTGTCAGTACTACAACCCTTTAAACTGAATCACCATGGAGATGTGCAACCTGTGTCCTTTAGTTGTTTTCTCAGAAGTCTGTTCCAGCAGATTGACAGTGTGGATTCAAAAAGGTGAAAACCAAGTATTTATTTGTAAAGGTGTAGAGCAAATACTAGCTCCCTTTGTTTATTTATGTTGATATATTTAAAGTTTGATTTTGATGAATGAGTTGCTCTTAACAGAGTCCCATCTCCTACAAGGTCACAGGTCAGCTTCTGCTAACAAAATGCATTCAAATAATCATAACCCACAGCAGCATTTATCAGATCAGTAAGAGTAACATTAGCATTGCCCAGTCGCTCCCCAGATTATCTTAACTCTGAGAAAGCACAATTAATTGTGGAGTTCCATCTGTATGGCTGGATTAATGCAAAACTGTATAGTTGCTGAAAGAAAAAAACATTTTTGATTAAAATCACAATTTGACATTGTATTCACAAACCTGTCTCATTCCATTAATAACAACAGATATTATTTATTTTCTTGGTCAAGGTTGGGACAGTTTAAGGACATTTTTACAGACAAATTATTAATGATTTAATTCATTATTAATACAATGTGTTTTATGAGTTATTACATGAACACAAATTATACCAATACTGATCTTGTATTTTTACTCAAAGAAATACAAGTACAACAAAGCTTGTAGCGTTGCTATAAAAAAAAGACTCAATATGGTAACAAACGAGGCGGGCTGGACGAGGTCTGGACCTCTGAATTACTGCCCAAATCCTTGAATTGGGCATAGTTTGCTAATGTCTTTTCCCGCTGGTTGAAAAAATCTACCAATACCAAGTTGAAAAAAGTGATATAAAAATGTGAACAAACAGAAATGAGATGGACGCAGCGCTACAAATTACAGAAACTCAAAATTGGAAAGATTCCTCTTCTTTGTTGACCGAAAATGACATTGATAAGACCCCCACTGCAGAAAAGGGGAAGCATGATCACAACTTCAGACTAATAAATGAAGTGAAATGGCAGTTATCCAGTAATCACAGTTTTGGCAAGCTACAACTACAAATGAAGTGCGATGGTGCCAGGCACCAAGCCTCCAAGTCGCATTCTAAGCCCCTCAAATATAATTTTCACGAACTCGAGTCACATTTCTATTAGAGCTTTCTAATTGCTTTATATTTCTCTGATACACTGTGTTACGTTGGCTGTCATGTTTGTACAGCTAGTTTGCTTTGTTGGGATTGTAAACAGAAGTAGTGTTAGCATTCACTACTGATGCTACATACAGCACAGCTAACGGCTCCTCGCTCATGTCAATGTTTTATTTCTTTCTTATTTTCAAACCGATACCCCACAAGTCTGTGAACTAGGGTGTACGCAGCATGTCTACTTGAAGAAAGAGGCTTATAAGAGGTCCTATCAACAAGATTTGAGTAAATGTGGATTCCCTGTTTTCTCAGCATGGCTTATACCCGAACAAGATGTCTGATGTCAGTAAATGTGAACCTGTTGTACATAGCGTAGCTTTGTGTGGGGGCTTTAGGGGCACTGCATCAGTATTTGTTTTTGCACCTTATACATGTTCTTCTCTATAGTAAACTTAGACAGTCTCCGTCTTGGTGACAGACATACTTGTAAATATTTTAATAAACTTCCTAACAAACCACTCTCAGTGACTGTGTTTTATTGGTCCTCAGATGAGGGAGTGTTTCTACTCTGAAATGTCCAGGCAAAGGACATTTCAACTTGCCTCTTATGTTGAAGAGCTCCCATGCATTGGCAGAAATCTCAGTGTGAACCCTTTTCACATTCGATCAACATCACATTTGAAATAGAAAACAAATAAACAAAAACACGATATCTTCACAAACTATACACAATCCAAGCCTTTCAGCCTCCAACGAGGCACTTGTCAAGGTTGCCCCTAAGGTTGCCCGTTACATGTGGATCTGGTCATGGAGCCGCTGGCCATCGCACCTCGCAGTAGCCAAGATGTTTCTGGGATTTGGAGGAGTGGGGTCGAACATAAAGTGTCCCTTTATGCGGACGATCTTTTACTTTTCTTAACAAATTCAGCTACTTATTGCCTGCCATGCTGTCAGTACTCACCCAATTCAGTCAGTTTTCAGGGTATAAACTGAATTTGCACAAGAGTGAACTCTTTGCTGTTAATAGCGTGGCACTTGCGTTTGAATATACCACCCTTTCTTTTAAGGTGGTGCAAGATAGGTTTACTTACTTCGACATTACAGTTACTAGAAAATATAAGTTACTTTACTTTCACTCTTTGTTAAATCAGATGAAACAGCGTATGGTGTAGTGGTCCCCCCTTTCTACGTCTTTGGTAGGCCATATTAATTATATAATGACTATTCTCCCTGCATTCCTGTACCTTTTCCAAATGACACCAGTTTTCATTTTTAAATCATTCTTTGACATCTTATATTTGGAGGGCACTTAGAACTGCTCGGATTACTAATAACTCAAATTGTAATCCGATTGCTAGAGTGAGGGTCTAGCTCAGTTCAAAAAACCCTTCGACTTTCATGGTTTCTCTCTCTTAATCTACTCTATCCAAGCATAATATTTGGGTATTGTATTTGATAGTCTTTGCATAATATATCATTTTGTTCATTGGTTTGTTAAACATATATTACTTAAAAATCAGTTTTTAAAAAATATCGTTATATTGAAGATGAAAATATCCTTAGTTTGTTGTAATTCATGCAGGAAGGAGTTCCTAACCCTAACCCTAACCTACACTGATGGAACATCACTATATTGTAATTATTTATATAGGCTTTTTCTATCAAAAATGTTCGTGGTCGGTCAGGGGGTACTTGGCTGAGAAGATGTTTCAAAATGGGTACATTACTGAAAAAAGTTTGAGAAGCACTCCTCTAGGGGGGTCCGGGGGCATGCTTCCCTGGGAAGATATTTTTTTTAATATTGAAGTTAAATGCATCAATCTGGTGCACTTTGAGTGCAAAATTAAGAGATCTATGGATACATCTCTCAACACCCATATAAAACAGAACTGTAAACAGATTTACTTTTTCTTCATGGATATTTTACTAATCACTCCCCTTTTAAACTGTATTCTTGTTTTACTGTCATATAGTATTTCATGCCTGTTTTCTATTTATTCTCTTGTTTTGTTTTTTGATCAAATGTTTTTATTCACACACATTTAGTAAGTTACCATGTACAATCACAACACAAATTACAAAAAATACAGAAAAACAAACAATAACAACAATCTGACAAGAGGACAAAACTAAGGGAAAAAAATAATAAAATTAAAATAAATAAACCCTCCCACCCCCAATCCCAGGACCTCTCAGGACCAATGACTGCAAACAAATATATCGGTTAAGATAGCTAGATCCGCTCCTTCAATTTTTTAGCTGTCGACACCCATAAACCGATATTGGACTCTTTAACTCCAATCACGCGTGCAGTGGACAGTTCCATGTAGACTACGTCACTGAGAGCTTGTCTGGTTGTTTCCACCTCATAGCAACCAATTTCTTGGCAGCCGTAAGGCCAGCATAGAGAGGTCTTTTCTGGTAGCAGCTGAGATAAGTCATTTAAAAGAAAAACAGATACAGGTACAGTCAAAGAAAATATGTCGGACAACATAGAGGAGGCCCCGTTCCAAAAGCGAGCAACAGGCGGGCATTCCCAGAACATATGGAGAAATGTACCAGGAGCCCCCATGGAGCACAGGGTACACCGATCATCTGCCAGAAGACCCATCATATGCAGCCGTCTGGGTGTCAGGTAAGTTCTATGCGCATAGTTCAGGTGGATTTGTTGGTGTGAGGATCTGCAGTACTTCCTCCTTCTTTTCCCCCTTCTGTGTTTGTTTTGTCTGTTTGTCTGTGTGTCTGTCTTCCTGGCTGGGCGTGGCTGTCCTACTTTCGATCTCACTGATTGCCACTACTCACCTGCACCTGCTTAAAATCCTGGTTCCCATCCTCAGACTTCACCAGTTCTTCGTTTATTCTTCAGTGGTAAACTATCGTCCAGGCCTACTAATGTTTTTCCTAGTGACTTTTTGATGCTCCTTGTGAATGGAAATTATTTCCTAATCCTGCTTGTTTTTCCTGTTCCTGTATCCCAGCTCCACGTCTCCCCTCTATGTGCTCATCGTCAACTCCTTGCCAGTGTGGTGGACAAAATAAAGCCTTTTTTTGACACTTCACCACTGTCTCAGTTTTAGTGCTTGCATAGCGGGTTCTCATCTCCAGTCACTTCTCGGGAAGCCTAACAGTTGGTGGTCGGGATTGCGAGACGCCTGCCGAATGTTAGCCCAGACTGAATCCCAGTTAAAATCAGGTCTTAATTCTGGGACATCCTTCCTCCACAGTCTATCTAAGGGAAGGTCACCATAAGAGGACTCAAGTAGGTGAGTATAAAACATAGAGACAAAGCGCCTGGAAGGTCATAACAGCCTTTAAGATCCTGAAAAGAGCGGAGACCACTGTCACTGTAAATATCTCCCAAGGTGTGAAGACCCTTCCTCCTCCATTGGGAATAATTAATAGGCCTCCGCCCTATGAGTAATTGGTTGTTATTAAATATTGGCGAATTGAGATGCCAGGGGCATTGAATAGCGTATCATTTCTGTGCATTTCGCCAAGTCTGAATTACATGAGTAATCTGAGGGCCGAACCTAAGCTGACATTGTTTGATAGATATGTTTGTGTAAATGATGTCCTGAAGTCTCCATGGGGAGACTAACTTCTCTTCTAAAGCCCGCCATGAAACCACAGCTTGGGGGTCAAACCAATTAATCAAAGGTCTTAATGAAAAGGACCAGAAATACAATTTAACATGTGGTACTGCCAGCCCCCCATCAAGCCTCTTTCGTTGAGTAGTGGACATTTTGAGTCTAGGCCGCTTGTTGTTCCAAATACATTTTGAAATTGCCAACTGTAGTTTCTGCCAATGACCATTGGGGGACGATAAAGGAATCATTGAACTGATAAAATTAACTCAGTATATTCATTTTAATTATTGAAGCTCTGGCTTGTAGTGAGTTGGGCTGGCTCGACCACCTATTGAGGTCCTGGAGAACCTTGTTGTACGTGTCTGTATAATTATTCTTTATAGTCTTGTTAAGGTTTGGGAATATTTCAATACCAAGATATTTGAAATGTTCTACCAAAGGAATGTTTGTAGGGAGAATAGCTGATTTGGCAGCGTCGTTGAGAGGCACAAAGAAAGACTTGGGCCAATTAATCTTAAAACCTGATAGGTTGCCAAATTCCTCTATTACACTAAGCAGACGAGTTGTAGACGTTGAGGGGTTCCGCATAAAAATCAGTACATTTTGGATAGAAATGGGGATAATATCCTGTGATTGTCTAATCAATTGGGCCAGTGGCTCGAGCGAGAGGGCGAAGAGCCCTGGACTCAAGGGGTCTGGATGACCTTGCTACAGAAAAAAGCGACGAGATAGTTTTGCCTGTTAAAATCATTGTTGAAGGGGCAGAATAAAGTACTTTGATCATATGGATGAACCCCTTACCTAATCCCATAGACTCTAGAACAGCCCACAGGTATGACCATTCTAGCCTATCAAAAGCCTTCATAGCATCCAGAGATAATACAGCCGCTGGTGTTTTATCATCTTTGCTAGCATCAATGATGTGCAGCAATCGCCTGAGATTGTCCGAGGCTAGGCGACCTTTTATGAAACCGGTTTGGTCACAGTGAACTAGAGATGTCATAAAGTTCTGTAAGCGATGAGCCAGGATCTTCGCATACATTTTAAGATCGGCACCAAGTAGGCTTAAGGGCCTGTAGCTGCTACAATCAGATGGATCTTTATCCTTTTTTAGAAGTAAAGAGATAAGAGCTGTATTAACATCTCTGGCAAAACTACCCTGTTCTATTGAAAATGCAATCATGGAAAGCAACAGCGGGCCCAAAAGGTCCCAGAAGGTAAAATAGAGCTCTGGGGGGATGCCGTCCCACCCAGGCGCCTTACCCATTTGCATGTCAAGGACCGCTGCTTTAAGTTCCTCCAAGGTCTTTGGCCTCAGCCAATTGTTTGGAATCATCCTCTGTTAAGCATGGTAATTCCAGCTCATATTTAGTTTTATCAAAAGTAATTTCAGATCTATATAATTCAGAATAAAAGGATTGGAATGCATCATTAATCCGCTTAGGGTCGGTGGTTATCTCCCCTTGCTGGGTTTTGATAGAAGGGATGTCAGCGAAGTGTTCATCAGCACGAATTGTCATAGCCAGCAGGTGACTAGGCCTAGAGCCGTGGAAGTAATAGTGTTGTCTTGTCCTGTGCATAAAAAATTCAGACCGCTGTCTAAGAATTGAGTTGATTTCTTTCTTAACTACCTTTAACCTTAAATTAAGCTGTTCAGTGCAATTCGATTGAAGTGAAGCGTTCAGATTAGCGTACACATTTTCTAATATTTCCAATTTGGAGAGTCAAGCCTTTCGCAGATTAGATGCAAATAGTGTTGAATTGCTCCTGATAAATCCCTTGATTGAGTCCCACAATATCCTAGGATCTTCGACAGATCCTACATTAAAAAAAAAATCGGTGAGTTTTTCCTTAAATTGTTTACAGAAATTATCATTTTTAAGCAAAGTTGTGTTAAATCGCCACCTAGGGGCCCGGGAAGAGAGTTTTCTTAGTGAGGCGGAGAGTAAGATGCCTTTGTGATCGGAGAGAGCTATTGGCAGCATGGAAACATCAGTGCTGTCAAAGAGATGGGGTGAGGCGAACAAGTAGTCGATTCTAGAAAAGGTCTTATGTCTGGAGGAGAATAAAGAAAAGTCTGGAGGAGAAGAAAGAAAAGTCTTTTGAAGAGGGGTTAATCAGGCGCCATTGGTCCACTAGCCCTGTTTCGTGAGCCCACGCACACAGAGTGGAAGAAGCCCTCCTTTGGTCAGAGGCTCCTGATCTATCTGGGTCCCATACAGCATTAAAATCGGCCCCCACTATAAACGAGTAGTCTGTCAACTCTAACATGGCGGCAGTGAGCATATTATAGAAATCTCCCTCAAATGAGTTAGGAGCATATGCTGAGACCAGCGCAATTTTCCTATTAGAACATTCGACTTTTGCGATAGTTATCCGGCCTGTTGTGTCTGCCCATACATCTAAAACTTTTATATTTCAATTGCGCTTAGCCACTACGGTCACTCCCCGGATTTTAGTACTTGCAGAAGAGGATGCTATGACATGTTAGAATTTGTCAGCCAGTCTTCCCGCGTCGGTCTTCAGAAGGTGAGTTTCACTCAGTAATGCCAAATCCACCTTTTTCCTCCTCAACAAGCCTAGGACACTGGTGCGTTTATGTGGAGCGTTAAGGCCCCCCGTATTCTAAACCAATATGTTTAAATTAGCCATTTATCAAGGTGTAATAATAAAAGGAATGCACAGAAATTGTCGAAAGGACCTGAGGTATCCCGCCCACCCGCAAAAAAGCCATGAGCAAAAAAGGTAAAAAAAAAACAAACATGCACACAAATCAAAAAAAGGAGAGGCCATTACACCACCAACCGGCCCTCCCACAAAAATAACCAAACAGCCCGCAACCAGAATAAGAACCAAGGGCTATACAGAATTGAGCCCAACAACATCCCATGTTAACATCAACCCGAAAAATGTGCTAGTGGGAAGCTACAAAATCTAATTAGCAGGTCTCATAAATTTAACATGGATAGCAAAAACTGCTAAAGATGTGTAATAACATCTAATAATAGTGCGTATATCAAAATAATGAAATTAAATCTATACATCCTCAAATATACATATCCATACATGCTCATTAAAAACCATGTAAATGTACAGCCAGGGATCTATGAATCATTAAATGATGTTGGAGTAAAGCGTGGTCTGAAACCCACCTCAGCTCCGCGTGTCCTTTTGATGAGCTGGTTTAAATCATAAAAAGGAAGGAATTAAAAAGCACCAGGATACCATTTTAAAAATTAATCTGTTTTAATGGTAAAAGACACAATACAATTCACAGAGTACTCTGGGCTCGATTCCACCACCGTGCTACACGGAGACGGTCAGTCAGAAGGGGCGCCGAACATCAAAATATCATATTATTTGGCCAGTTTCACTTCTGGGCGAGCCCAAGACAGTGGCTCAGCAGTTTGTTGATTCCATCTCCTTACAGTGTGTGTGTGTGTGTGTGTGTGTGTGTGTGTGTGTGTGTGTGTGTGTGTGTGTGTGTGTGTGTGTGTGTGTGTGTGGTGTGTGTGTGTGTGTGTGTGTGTGTGTGTGTGTGTGTGTGGTGTGTGTGTGTGTGTGGTGTGTGTGTGTGTGTGTGTGTGTGTTGTGTGTGTGTGTGTGTGTGTGTGTGTGTTGTGTGTGTGTGTGTGTGTGTGTGTGTGTGTGTGTGTGTGTGTGTGTGTGTGTGTACCCTCAGGCAGTCCCACAGTCATGCTTTGGAGTCATATAATTTCACAGACAGAGGACTCTTTAACAGAACGCACACACATTCCCCCTAAAACATCTTTAACACACACATCTGTTTAAACCAGTGGTTCTCAAACTTTTTCTGTCAGTAAAAGGGGGGCTTTGGAGGAGAAAAAAAGTCGGGCCCCCCCCAACACAAATAGTCAGGCTCAGTGGTGTCGCCAAAGATTTATTTTGGGGGTACTGTGTGGGGTAGCTTGACGTTTCATAGAGGGTGCTCAAACATTTAGGGTTTCCCATTAATGTACCGGGTGCTACAGTGGAATGTTCTACTGCAACACTCTCCACGCATACACACAGTGTACCCGCAACTGTTACAATGAAGGCTCAATAATCAGCTCACGGGATATAGGTGTAAGCAGGGGTAAAGTGCTATTTTTATAGGTGGTGTGTGGACCTCACATAGGGGGGTCCGGGGGCAAGCTCCCCCGGGAAGATTTATTTTTAAATATTGAAGTTAAAAGCATCAATCTGGTGCACTTTGAGAGCAAAATTAAGAGATCTACAGTATGGATACATCTCTCAACACAGAACTGTAAACAGATTTACTATTTCTTTATGGATATTTTACAAATCACTCCCCTTTTAAACGTTATACATTTTTTAATGTCATATAGTATTTCATAATTCTTTTTAATTTATATTAATGGTGACCAAAACGTTTGAGACCCACTGAGATAACACTGAGAGAGTCCTTTAGCTCACTGAGTCTCTCAGTCTGACAGGAGAGGACTCTCCTCCACTTTGTTGTTGAACAAACTCCTTATATCCGTTAGCGTAGCTCGCTAGCACCAGAAGCTAACAACAACGATCTCCGGTACCGGTGCGCTCTCTCTCGCTCGCGCACACACACAAAATGGCTCGTTCCACACACACACAGAGCCGAGCTTTAATGAAACACAGACACCCAGATGTAATAGTACTGTACTGTATCATATTATTTTCGAATCAATAATTTTTCAAAATATGATTTATTTATTTTTTAATTTAAAATCTTTTAAAAAAAAAAAAAATGTAATAACCATTTTTTCTCCTGGTCTCTCGCGCCCCCCCTGTCATGCCTCTGCGCCCCCCACTTTGAGAACCACTGGTTTAAACCAACTATTCCAAAATGTGGTGGCAATTTAGTACTTATAACATGAAAGAATAAAACAGAGAGCAATCAATATAACTTCCCTTCCACTCTGAAGTCAGCTTACTTAAAATGAATGCCTCTATTGATAAATCAAAAGGACCATTGTCTCCAACTGTGTGACTCACATCATCTCATGACTTCTTCAAGTATCTGGAAACTGTAATCAAGGTATGTGTGGCAGCGGGGTGTGGTTAGGGCGCCGGCTGCTGGAGTGAAGGGAGTGGCTCGGCCGGAGGCCAGACAGCTGATCGGAATCAGGTAATCAGTGCTGGAATAAAAGCATGTCGTAACCTGGTTCTGGTCTGTTTTGCAGTAGGCGGGATCCTGGAAGGTCGCCAAAGGACCTGGGAAGGTTCCCACACGGGCAACGTTGGAGACCCGTGTATACTTTGTTTGGAGCTAATAAACCAACCTGCTCTTTCCGTCCCTATTTGAACACTGTATGAGCGGAGAGGCTCACAGTGGCGCCTGAACAGGGACATCATGTCCGAAGGAGAAACCCCGCTGGGTCAGGCCCTCCAACGTCTCGCTCACATGCAGGAGACCACCACAGCATTACAGCGACAGCAGAGCGAGGCTAGGTTCCTTTGTTTCCCTGTGAAGTCCGGTGTCTTTGTCCTCCAGCCCGCTGACGGTGACTTCTGGGCCGTCTGCTGTAGGGATGTCCTCGAGGTCCTTCTCCTCCAGTCCGCTGATGGCAGCTTCCGAGTCGACCTCCTTGACGAGAGCCAGATCCGTCCTGATGTCGTCTAGGGTCCTTCCAGGTGGTTTCCCCGCCCGCACACTGGCTCCAGTGGTACCAGTTGTCCCCCTTTCCCGGACGGCATGGGATGTCCTCTGAGTCACTCTGTAGGGGCCGGAGAAACCTGGGGTTGGAGCCACTTGGGCCTGATGACCTTCAGCCAGACGAACTCCGCTATGTTGGCCTCGTGTCTCTCGGGTCCTCCTTTGGAAAAGCCTGATACCAGCCCCTTAAGTTGCTGGAAATAAGGTTTCGAACTCATGACCTCCACTTCCTTTCCTACGCTCAGGGCTCCTGGGCCCGGGAACTGATGGCCATGTGTCAGCTCAAATGGGGAGAAACCTGTCCCTCGGTTACTAGAACTCCTGATTGACATAAGGGCCAGAGGCAAGGCGTCTAACCATTTCATGCCTGTCTCCTCACATGCTTTGCTGAGTTTCTGTTTGATGTTCTGGTTCATTATTTCTACCTTACCTGTGCTTCTTTAAGCATTGATCTTATCCATCCTGGGGGTATCACTGGTCTCCCATCTGGGAGTACCATATCCCGTCTTTGTTGGTAGCTCCTCTGTCTAACCATACTGTTTTATCCTGAGGAGACCCTGCTGCTTGAGCTTCCCTAAGAGTATCATCTGTTACTGCAGGCAGTAAGTCAGCAGATTTTGAGACCAGCATTTGAAACTGGGGTATATACCCCTGCTTTGGCTTTAGCTGCTTTGTCTGCTGCATTGTTGCCCCAAGACAAATAGTTGTCTGCCGTGCTGTGACCTTTACACTAAGTAAGCTAGTTTGTTGGGTAACATTACTGCTTCTGCAAGCCTTTTGATCTCTTTCTCGTGTTTGATGGGGGTATTGGTGGATGTTACAAATCCTACTCTCATCCATTGGCGCATTTCCACATGTATGACACCATGAACATATGCTGAATCAGTATAGATGTTTACATCTTTTCCTTTTGATAGCTCTAATGCTGCAATGACTCCCATTACTTCTGCCAACTGTGCTGAGACTTTCCCTGTTACTTTTCCTGCTGCTTTTTTCTCAAACTGTCCCTCAGCTGTTTGACCCACCACTGCGTAGGCCGCTTGGAGCCCGTTGGTGGGGTGTCTGAAACAACAGCCGTCTGTGAACAGGTTTTCTGCATGTGACATAGGCTCGTCTCTGAGATCTATTCTTAGCTTCACATCCTGGATGATTCTTTCCTCACACCTATGGGGTTCTCCGCTGCCAATGGTGTCTGCGCTGTTAACTCCTTCATGTGTGTAGGTGATGTGTGCTTCTTTGATTTGATATACTTTATTAATCCCCCTGGGGAAATTGTTTCTCTGCATTTGACCCATCCTAGTGTTAGGAGCAGTGTGCTGCCATTTCGAACGGCGCCCGGGAGCAGTGTAGGAACGGTGCCTTGCCCAGGGACACCTCGGTAGCACTTGGTCTTGCCGGGACTTGAACTGGTGACCTTCCAGTTACCAAGCCAAGTCCCTATCGACTTCGCCACCACCGCCCCGCCTCTGTCAACCCCCAGTATATACTGGGGGTTGCTCGACCGGCCCCAAGACAAGACACCAGGTCTATTTTCCATTTTTCAACAATGGAAGCTGTGGATTAACCTCCTCAGGCCTTATGGTTCCCCTCCAGACCCTCCCCATCTGACGCTAAATTATGTAGAAAAAACGACCAAAGTTATGCATATGCGTATGACGCAGAGGTGTCTATGTCTGTTTTGGACGTAACCACAACCAATTTATTTGTGGGACAAGCGGGGGTGGCTGCATCTGTTGAACTCACTGATGAACAACTCTATTGGTACCGTATGTCAGCTGAAGCTACACCACACATTTCATTAGCTATCAGAAAGGGCTATCAAGCGAAATAACTTGGTCCAATGGTCAAAACACTGCTAGAAGTCGAGGATTGGGAACCAACACAAATAGCAGCACTCACATACTCTCCCTCACACAAAGCTTATGCTCTAAAAATCTGCACTCAAGAACGCATCTCCATGGAGAGACACGAAGTGGATAGACATCATGGTAGAGAGAAGACTGACCATTAATTTACTGATGACATGTTGCGTGACCTCCCACCTGACCTGTGGTCATCTGACTCTCATGACGTAGGTTTCTGCTCAAAGGCTGCACCAATAACATTTGAGGTGAGCAGCTCTATGCCTATAAATCTATCACAGTACCCTGTTAAACCACAGGCCAAAGGGGGTATCAGTAAGGCAGTTGAGGGACTAAAAAAGGCAGGGGTGTTGGAACCCTCAAAAAGCAAGTGGAACACTCCTATCCTCCCGGTAGCAAAACCTAATGGCGAGTACAGGATGGCTCATGATTTGAGGACCATTAATGCTATCACGACTACAGCTCTGGTACCAGTTCCTAACCCATACACGGCTATCTGTAATATCTCACCTGAACATACATGGTTCAGCTGTATTGACCTGGCCAACGCTTTCTTCTGCATACCTCTAGCAGAGAGTATGAGACTTATTTTTTCATTTACAATGGGGGGGGGAAACTACAGTACACAAGACTACCCCAAGGCTTCAGTTTGTCTCCAGGAATATTTAACAAAATACACAGGGAACAGCTAGACGGCGTTCCATTGCCAGAGGGGGTGGTATTGATCCAGTATGTAGATGACCTTCTCATTGCAGCACCCTCCGCAGCCTCTTGTTTAGAGGCCACCAGGAACCTACTGGTTCGCCTCCACGCAACAGGGTTCAAGGTCTCCAAGAAAAAGCTACAATGCACCCGTAAAGAGGTGACATTTTTGGGCAGAGTTATCTCTCCAGCAGGTACAGGCATGTCAGCAGCACATCAGGAAAACATATTACACCACCCCAAACCCAAGACAGTCAAAAACATGCTATCTTTTCTGGGTCTCACAGGCTACAGCAGACACTACATCCCAGAGTATAACCCAAGAACAGCTGAGCTCAGAACACTGATAAATGAGAAGGGCATGCGCAATCTCATTGCCACACTGAACTGGACACAAGCTGCAGAAGCTGCGTTCATTTCTCTCAAACAATCCATGTCCCAGGTCACCTCTCTCGCCTCTGCATCGCCAGTTTTCCTTGATGTTTCTGAAAATGAAAACACAGTAAATGGTATTCTATTTCAGAAAAAGGGGGGATGTAGGTCAATACTGATGTACATTAGTATCACACTGGACAGAGTGGAGAACAGAGAACCTCCATGCACACGACATGAGCAGGTACAGCACGTATCTTAAATGAAATGTCACACATTGTGATGAGACACCCTTTGACAGTACTGACAACACATAGCATTGTCTCTTTTGTGAACTCAAGTGCATTCACAATGACTTCCACAAGACAGACCAGGCCCAATCAGAAGCAACTCAGTATACCACTGTGGCATACTGAGTTGCTTCTGATTGGGCCAACATCATTTGAGAACCTGACTTTATAGTGGATATTGAACAATTTAGGCGAGTGCCATCTGGAAACGATATTATTAGTCTGTCGGGGGAACAGAGGATGGAGGCATTAGCTTTGATAAGAACATCCCTTC
The DNA here is from genome assembly GCF_902827175.1 of Gymnodraco acuticeps. Classification (NCBI taxonomy): domain Eukaryota; kingdom Metazoa; phylum Chordata; class Actinopteri; order Perciformes; family Bathydraconidae; genus Gymnodraco; species Gymnodraco acuticeps. The sequence goes on along the minus strand of NW_022992202.1, from coordinate 202,572 downwards.
CCATGAGGTTAGCCGGACTTTGGGGGTGCCAGAATGTACTGATGGAAAATATCTGGCCTGCTATTTTGGTGGTTAATGGCGTAGAGAGCGGTACTCGCTCTATTTCTCCCGAAAACCCTATGACTGAGACTTTATTACTTGAAATGGACGTGTTGAACACGGGGGAGTTGATAGTTGAATATCTAGCTCCTGAATCAACAAGGAATGGTAGCTTCAAGTTTTTTACAGTATTTATCTGACTAGGTTGCTATGTGTTCACTTGTATTTATTATTATACTGGACAATGCTTGTCGTTACTCCTAATGTAGTTAATGTATTTATTTAACTGCCCTGCCCTTAATCTAGATGTGTAAATAGTTTGAGTGTAAAAACTCAAATATTTCAACTCCACTCGAGTGATAGAATTATTAACAAAGAAGTACTAACAAAGCACTTATATTCTAACAACGGACTGGCTTATCTAAAGCCAGTTGAGTAGCACTTGAAATGTTTTGGCTCTATAAAACCTGATATACTTTAATGATCCTGTTCTTTTTATTTATTTATTTTATTGTATGTTCCTGGTCAAACGCACTTATTGTGAGTCGCTTTGGATAAAGGCGCCAGCCAAATGTAATGCAATAATACAAGAACTACTACAAAATACGTCCAGCAGATGGAGCCAAAAAACCATCTGGGCTGTCTTGTGTTATTACACCCCTGTTAGCCCCTAGATGGAAGCACCTGACCAGAAATGAGCTTCACTCCACTAAGAGAGAGTGCAAACTGGTCTCCTGAGAGCAATATGCTTACACTTCGTTTCTTTATCTAGTTATTCACAGAATATTATTCCCCGTACAGTCTATCCGGCCTTTATAGTGCGATGTTTATTTCAACAGATTACGAGACTTTCAAAAGGCGCTTCAACACCACCTTGCGGCGATGTGGCCCTTGCATGGAGTCGAAACCCAAGTCTACAGAATCTCTTTATCGTCACGTTTAGCCTTCTAGATTTTAACCCGACAGAACAAGAGATAGTGAGATTCCGATCGTTTCAAATGGCTTTTGAAGGTTGCGTTTCTCCTCTTGGAATAACATATAACTCAACTTTGGTTCCTATGAGCCTCGGAATTGTTATTCTGATTAGTCATGAATGGAGACTCAATACTACCACTTGACTTCCCCAGCAAGTATACCCTGTGGGGACTCGATACCTCCACTAGGCGCAGGGACTCTATACCCTTCCAGCCGTTAGAGACTCTATACCCTACGCTGAAATACTTTGCTGCTTCACTTTTATATGGAGACTCAATAATCCATTTTACTTCCCCTTGAAATTAGCCGCAGGGACTCAATACCCTACGCTGAAAATATGTATTGTATTGTTTACCGTCAAGACTATGACACTGGGAAATATTCCTGACAACTCTAAAATGTGGTTATGTTCAATCACAGATTTTGAGTATAACAGGTATCTGCTCACCTTTCAGTTGTAGGGCCCTTTTTTTAGTTCCCTGGACCGCTCCGTCCGCTGGCTGCTGATGTTCCTTCTAGACCCTGCTCATCACGTCGGGGTTTTAATGGTAAAAGACACAATACAATTCACAGAGTACTTTGGGCTCGATTCCACCACCGTGCTACACCGAGACGGTCAGTTAGAAGGGGCGCCGATATCTACAGTATCAGGATGACACTCGTTGTCATAAAGAGAGGAGGAGAACGAGTCAGAAAGACTGAAGGACATGTTCTTCCAGCTCTCGTACAAAGATGAACTTTGAATTAATTTTATATCTTGGATGTTTACAGATGTACAATTAATGACTGTTTTTATATTTCCAATGACCAGACATGTGTTGAATAGTGGTGATTAATATATTTTTGCCGGATCAGATTACACTTTCGCACTAAACAAAATTAATTAATTAATATTTTCAGATTATAAAGTATTGAATAATAAGATATTTCTACTATTATCACAGATAATGTTAATATCCTTAATCGTCCAGCAATCAGGCTTAACAACACTACTCTTTAATGTATTATCCATGCACAGACAGACCTACAATGATGTTTCAAGTACTGGATTAATTTCAGTTTTGGCCCAAAACAAATATTTTTGCTATTGTGCACCTGTGTTTTCTTTGTTATTACATTGCATTTAGCTGACGCTTTTATCCAAAGCGACTTTTTTTGTGTTCATTATTATGCTTTTGACAAAAGATGATCCAAACACTGATGAGAGATGATTTTTCTATTATGATTGGCTGTATCAATCATTGTGATTGAATGTTTCAATCTTATAATGTTGTTCTTAATGTGATTGTTATTGATGTAATTGATGTTGTGGAAGTCCACACTCAAATCTGAAGATTCCCATTGATTTAAGTATTGAACAAAATATTATTAGACTAAGGCTTTTAGATTATCAAAATTGATAAAAAGAGAAAACTGTTGGGGAATATTTTCCAAGGCCCATAACTTTGACCCAGTTTATCAGTTCAAACTGTCCTGACTGAGAACACCTTGGCTGCTGTGCTCTCAGTGTTCTGTCTCCCTGTTCCTGCCTGTTGGCATCAGCTGATAGAGGTGTTATGATTCTATGTTCCTGCCTGTTGACGTCAGCTGATAGAGGTGTTATGATTCTATGTTCCTGCCTGTTGACATCAGCTGATAGAGATGTTATGATTTTATCACGTTATGCAGCATGTTGATGCTGCTCTCGGAACTAGCTAAATACATGGGTCTGGGGTAGAGTTCTTGAGAATTGACGTGGCAACTCTACCGTGCAGTCAGATCGTGGCTGCTGTGACTTGTGATGTGAATTCTCCGGCCGAAGCTCCAAATAAACCATCAGTGTTTAACATCAAAGCTCCTGCTCTTCCCGTGTCTCTTTCCTGAGTCGGTGACTCCCACTGCATTGCTGCTACACAGAAGTTTCCCTTACAAATACAATGAAAAAATACTTATAGTTTACATGATTACACAAATGATTGTTTGCAACTTATAGTTTTATTTTTTTAATTAAATTGATTTTGGTTGACTCAGTTTTGTTTTCTCTTAAACTCTTAGTTTTGCTTGATTCTGAGAAAGTGTTGCTTTATCCTAATGACACAAAACTAATTCCATTGGGGGGCATTTTGAATTGGCTAATTCAAAAAGTACAAGGAAATATGGCCCATAAATGAAACTTGTGCTTGTCTTATATTGTACTTCTATATATGTACTGTACTTATGTGTTAATAAGCCAACATTGTTCTAACCAATCTAAATTGATAAGAAAAAAGCTCAATAACTTATACAACTTATTATTTAAATAACATATATTTAATTTCCTCATATTATAAGCGATCTGAAGCTTCTGTTTTAAGGAATGAGTTGCCAACAAAATAAATGAATCTCTATGGAGAGCTGTGATGTAACCTGTTTTTTTAACCCAGAGTCTGTTTTTCAGGTTTCAGGCTCGAAAATGACATTCCCAGAACAAATGACCATATCTTCCCTTCTAAAAGGGTTAAATTAATAATATTTTTTCTCAAAGTAATGATAAACCTGTGAGTTGGATGTAGAAAAGTCAGATTCAATATAGATGTTTTTTATTTTAAAGAAAATTCAGATTGAACATGGTAAAAAACTGTAAATTATCGTGTCCGTCCAAAATATATGTTGTACTTATAGTGAAAACTAACCTTGGATGATGGGTTAGTAGACTAAAAGCTTTAGGAATCCAAAGTACAACATATAATAAGTACCCTGTATCAAGATTGATACAAAACAAGTGATATTTGACCTTTTTAGACAGATTTAGCAACAAAAAAACCTCTTCTGGGGCCATTTGGGTGGATTTTCCATATCTATGGCCCCTCTTGCTGGATTTTGACATGTGACATCTCTTTCTAACCGTCAGAGCCAATGGAATCGAGGGGAACTCCCACATAGTCCTTATTTGGTAATGTGTGTGTGTGAGACTGCCGCATAGCCTAGACCGGAAGCAGCAGCCACTCTGGTGCCTACCATTATTAGCTAACATTTGCTCTCCGACTTTTACATAAAAATGGAATTATGGATTATAAATTAAATCATTTTTTTATACATAGACGTTAAAAACCTATGGATTCACCGATTCAGCCGTGTTGTTTCTTGTTTTAATGCCATTGAACACGTCTTTTGATCAGATTGACAGCTACGGTGAGACGATCTCCCTAGAAGCTACGTAAAGGTACGTGTTGTGATGTCTGTGTTTGCTTCCCCTGTCCGAGTTCAGATCACTCAGTGATGATACCATATAACTAAATAATCTGTGGAACCTCAGCTTTAATCGGATATCTTGTAAGTGCAGCTACGATAAGTAATAAGGGTACTTTTATCTAGAGTTCTGTGCCAAAGTGCGTTAGCATTTTTCGCTAAGGGGTCATTTAGATTCTTCTTATGAGACTTGTGTTTTGTTTTGGTATAAAATGGTTTGTATCGTCAATTAGCTGAGATTATTTCCGTTAATCTGGTATAACACATTAATAGGTTCTTAAATATTAAGATCCCCTGAGACACTGTCGTGAAAAAAAAAACAGGGTCCCCCAGGTTGGCATTTTCAAGTATCAAGCATAATTTACCTACTTCTGAATGATTTTGCTAATTTATAAATGAACTGATAAGGCAATATATCTCACTCACTAGAGTGAGTGGCCCCTCCCTTCGTAAATGTTTCTGTATGTAGCCCTCGGAGAAAAAATGATGCAACCAAACTTATTCCATACATCAACAGTCTCCTGCTTCTTATACTAAATCAATAGGTTTGGAGAAATATAACTTTGAAAAATATTATTTATATATTTATTCAGAAAAATGTTCAATACCTTGTATTGCAACCAAAATCAGTCTACACTAAAACAGCTCGACAGCGGCTCTTCTTCCTCCGCAGGATTCAGAGGTTCACCATGGACTCCAGGATACTCTGCAACTTCTACAGGTGCACCATAGAGAGGATCCTGAACTTCTACATGTGCACCATAGAGAGGATCCTGAACTTCTACAGGTGCACCATAGAGAGGATACTGAACTTCTACATGTGCACCATAGAGAGGATCCTGAACTTCTACAGGTGCACCATAGAGAGGATCCTGAACTTCTACATGTGCACCATAGAGAGGATCCTGAACTTCTACATGTGCACCATAGAGAGGATCCTGAACTTCTACAGGTGCTCCATAGAGAGCATCCTGACCTTCTACAGGTGCACCATAGAGAGGATCCTGAACTTCTACAGGTGCACCATAGAGAGGATCCTGACCTTCAGGTGCACCATAGAGAGCATCCTGAACTTCTACAGGTGCACCATAGAGAGGATCCTGAACTTCTACAGGTGCACCATAGAGAGGATCCTGAACTTCTACAGGTGCACCATAGAGAGGATCCTGAACTTCTACATGTGCACCATAGAGAGGATCCTGAACTTCTACAGGTGCTCCATAGAGAGCATCCTGACCTTCTACAGGTGCACCATAGAGAGGATCCTGAACTTCTACAGGTGCACCATAGAGAGGATCCTGAACTTCTACATGTGCACCATAGAGAGGATCCTGAACTTCTACAGGTGCTCCATAGAGAGGATCCTGAACTTCTACATGTGCACCATAGAGAGGATCCTGAACTTCTACAGGTGCTCCATAGAGAGGATCCTGATCTTCTACATGTGCACCATAGAGAGGATCCTGACCTTCTACAGGTGCACCATAGAGAGGATCCTGAACTTCTACATGTGCACCATAGAGAGGATCCTGAACTTCTACAGGTGCTCCATAGAGAGCATCCTGACCTTCTACAAGTGCACCATAGAGAGGATCCTGAACTTCTACAGGTGCAACAGAGAGAGGGTCAACACACCATAGAGAATGTTGTGCTGAAGAGGGCGAAGAAATAATGTATGCAATATTTTTGTAATAAAAAAAATACCCGTTCTTTATTAACATCTGATGTTTTGGGCTTAACTCTCTGTTAACCATTGTATTGTCCAATATAGTTATTATATACAAAAAGAACAATTGTTTTCAAATAATTGTTTTCTTGTGGACTTTTGAGTTATCTTTTTTCATATCTTATTTGTTCTTAAGCCTTCCACTTTTGCATATAGCAGAAAATCAAAGTCCACCTGGTCAGAGTGCTCCTGCTCAGCTGTTTAAATCTGGCTTTTTTTGGGCTGATATTAGTTATTCATTAATTAATTAGGTTGTCTCAACTTCTTCTTCCATCTGCCACAACTGAAGACAATCTCAGCTTGCCGGCACTTCAGATCCCTTAGTTGATCCTCCATGTAGTCAGAGGTGTCCACAGTGTCCTCAAAGTCCAGCAGCAGGACCCTGTTTCCCAGCAGTCCACGATGCTCTCTCAGCCGCAGGTTGTCTCTACGAAGGCTGTTGCGAGCGTGCCTAGTCCTTGTGAGGAAGTCCGTTCCCCTGGCCACCGTTGCTTCCAACATTGCAAGCTGCTCTCGCTTGGCCTGGGCCTCCATTTGACTCCAGAACAATTTCTCCTTTATATTTGACAGTAGCTGATAGAGCAGAAGAAAAAACAATGTTAGGGTTAGTGTTACCTATTTCTGGAAATCATATATGTTGTGAAACAAATACAGAAATTACGCAATCTGTACTCGGATTGTTCTACTTACCTCCAAGCTGCTGCTGATCTTTAGTTGCGTCTTTAAAGATTCCTCATTTTGCTTTTCAGTGTGTTTTTTCAGCTCTAGCCTCTCAGCCTGCAGCAGATCAAAGTGGAGAAGTAGGGGGTCCCCGGCATCTTTTTCCCTTGCACAAAGTTCCCCCTCCAACCTGTGAATGTTGGCCCTTAGCTTGATGTTTTTGAGGCGTAGTCTGATCAGCTCGTGCTGTAGAAGCTTCTCTGTTTCCAAGGCTGTCTCCACCTTGGTCTGAGCAGCTTGTTTACCAAGGTGTAGGCTCAGTACTGTCACAGCTACCTCCTGCTTTAGGGCCACCAATGATTGCCATTCATTTTCCACCTGACAACAAAGATATGGCCAACTGTTCAGAACACTAAAACACACAATCAACACTGATTCCAAACCTGTAGAGGTTCCCCAATTTGGGTGCTTATATATAGTTGGGTTACAAGATGGTTATGAGACATTTCTATAAAAGTACTTGCTATATGGAATTTGTACAACTGCAAATATTATTTCCTCAGAAAGAAAAAGTCACAGAGAATCTCTCCGGTCCGCTCCTACAGCAATACCAGGGCTCGACATTAAGGACTGCCCGATGGCCCAGGGCCATCTAGTATTTAGCTCGGGCAATGGAGCCTCACCTGCTGGGTGCCCGACCGAGCAATCTATTATGCCAGTATCATGCAGCTCGCGGATCCAGTAATGAGTGACCCGACAGTAAAACTAAACATATCTATAACTAGTTTAGGTAGTTTGAGAGGTAATTAAAATAGCTACGTGTGATATTCTAACCTGAAGTGTGTGTTTTGTTCCGCTCACCGCTGCATGTGATCATGCAGAGCTGCGTGTCGACTCGTCAGCAGCAGCTGATCTCTCTCTCCCGTCAGATTAGACTTCACTCGCGTTTATGTCCATATCGATCAGATCCAGCTAGTTCTAGCTAATGATAGGACTACCTGCTTATTAAAAGACACCTAAACAATAAGTGTCGCTATGCAACCGGGTGAGGCCGCAAAGTATAGCGCAGCATTATGCATTTGTTTACATGCCCACCGGAACCCAGAGGCATTACCAATAGATCAACGCACAATCAACCCATACAGGACATCTCTTTCTCCACATTAAGTGTTAGACATTAGAGTTGACTATTCTTGTCTGTCGCATACTCTTCTTGTCTGTCACATAAATGGCGCAACTGAAGCGGTATTGCGCTAAAGGGAAATTATTTTGACCGGACATTTTGACCGAAGAGATTTAGATTTGCCGGCTAACGGGAACTCTGACGTCGCTATTTTGTGTGCTTCGCGGATTTTGCTCGGCTCCTCTCGACTGCTGCTCGGGTCTGCTCGGTCAGCTTCCGGATGAGGAAGCATTTGTTCGGCCAATTTACAATAGATAACATTACAAACATTTTTAACGGGGGCCATAATAGTGTAAATAATGTTTGTTTTGGCAGTGTAGAGTTATATTTGTATTTATTCATGTTAGCAAACTATGGATAAGCTTAAAATGAGAATAATTTGGGTAAAACTGTGAGCTGCATTTGGGGCCTGTTGACATGTGTTTTTGAGGACAAAGGAAGATGGGGGAAGGTGAGAGCATGTCCTGATTTGCATTCAACTTAGATCTAGCTGCAGTGTTTGTGATGTTAAGAGAGGTCCCTTGGGTTTCTCTGGTGCTTATCAATAGTAGCAGTTAAGTGAATACTGTTCAAACAATACCTGTGTTTGTGTTTTATATTGATTTCTCTGTTTTATCCTTTCATAAATGTAAGGACTACAAATGGCTATAAACATTCTGGGCTGGTTGGAGTAAACAGGGTTTTATTGCTCTGTGGGGGAGGTGTAGGTATGCAGGCCTTGAGACCTTTTGTTGGAAAGTGAGCCTGTTTGGTTTCCTGCTGGCCAGAGTTGCGTCTCCCAATGAGATGACCTGAAAAGATGACCAGCTGACCTAACACCAAACCCCTCCTTCTTACTCTGGTATATCTCCGGTGGATCCCTGGCGTTCGGCCTCTTCTTCACATGCTGCCCTCGGGTGAAAGTAGCTCTGCAGTATGCGGACCAGAGCAGGAGTAAGCCGGCATTACTCCTTAAGCATTGCAATATAACTGTAATATATCATGTTGTATTGTAATGATTGTATTGCATTGTCATATTGCCATTAAAGTAGATTATTGTTAACGGTTACTTTGTAGATATGGATTCCTTCCTGTATTATAACCAGCTTCATAGGAACGCGCGGAGATTTGAAAAGCGGATCAGATATCCCTTTAAATCTCTAACAGCAGTTATAACTGAATGTAATGTTTTCTACTTTTTTACATCTGGGAAGCCATCTGCCTTCATCAGATGCAAAGTGTCTTGATCAACAACTTAAGTATTTCTTATAGCTATGCAGGGCATGCAAGCGAGCAAACACAAACAAGAACAAACAAACAAGTGAAATGAAGAATAAAATTGAACAATATAATATTGTGGTGGTTCATCTTATAATTCAGTCTAGAGAATGCACCAGACAGCATCTAAGACCTGCAAACATCTAAATGTTCTAGGGGGAGGCCCCCCAAACCCTTCGTGCGTCATTTGGTCCGCGAGCATTTTTCAGGGCAATCTCTATTGAGCTCAGGGCCATCTGTAAATTAGCTTAGACGGCCCACAGGGCCATCTCCCAAAATCCTTAATGTCATGCACTGAATACACTTTTGGATCAAAGTTTTTGATCTAACAAGCATCTTTTTGAGTGTTTAATCTATTCTCTTTAGAGTTTGTGAAATGCAACTATACCCATGGAGTTGACCCGATACCCGATGTTTGTAAGTGTTTATAGATCAAAACCATTTATCCAGGGAAAACTGGCGTATGTCTTGCGTCAGAACAGACTACACACACACAGTCCACTGTGTGCACAATTATTAGTCCAGTATCTTGACCATATCATCATTTGTATGCATATTTTCCAACTCCAAGCTGTATAAACTTGAATGCCTATTGGATTCAAACACATTAGGTGATGTGTATTTGTGTAATGAGGGAGGGTGCGGCCTAAGGATGTCAACACCCTACATGAAGGTGTGCATAATTATTAGGCAGCTTATTTTCCTCAGGCAACATTTAACAGACATTTGAAAAGTCAAACATTTGAAAAACCTTTCAGAGGGATGCAGCATTCTTGAAATTGCTAAGATATTGTTATTATTACAGAACCATCAAAGTTTTGTTGCAAATAGTCAACAGGGTCGCAAGAAACGTGTTGAGACAAAAAGACTCAAATTAACTGCCAAAGATCTGAAAAGAGTCAAACGTGAGGCCACCAGGAAGCCCTTATCCTCCAGTGCTGTCATATTCCAGAACTGTGAGCTACCTGGAAGGCTCAGAAGTCTCAGGTGTTCAGAGACATGGCCAAGGTGAGGAAGGCTGAAACCCCCACTGAACAAGACACATGAGTTAAAACATCAAGACTGGGCCAAGAAATATCTTAAGACAGATTTTTCAAAGGTTTTCTGGACTGATGAGATGAGGGTGACTCTTGACGGACCAGATGGATGGGCCCGTGGCTGGATCAGTACCGGGCCCAGAGCTCCACTTCAACTCAGATGCCAAAAATGGGGCGAAGCCTGCGAGCTAGTTCAGGCAGTCAACTCGAGCACTTATGCTGCATTCATACATAACGCCCCCTTGCCACTCTACAACCAACCAAACAGTCTCCTTAATACGCCGCTCTATTTAACCTGCCAGATCTCTCTCCATGCATTGCTTGCTGCTGCTATTGCCGCAGCTACCTCTACGTCCCTGCTGCCACTGCTGTGTTCATGTTCCTGCTGCTGTGTTTCATGTTGCTGCTGCTTGCCTGCCGGTGCTGTCCTTGCAAATGTCTATTGCAATCTCCGACTCTGGAACCGAATCATCATACGCAAGAAGCTGTAATAAATGCCTCATTCCCGAAACACAGGCTAGCTCAGAGCATGGTTCAGACGCCGCTGGAACGAGCCACAGCTCCCGCACGACACACATTCAGGTGTCCCTTCCTTCCTCATTTGGAGTAACTTTTAATATCCTTTGGGCCAGAGGAAGTCCCGAGTTCTACGCCAGCTCCGGTAACAACCCCTTTTTTGTGTGTCAGCTAAGAGTCTCTCGGTCGGTGGGTATTTAAACACCAAAAAAGGCAGGAGCAAGCTGACCCCGGCATTCCCAAAGTACCTGCCTCCCTGTCCTACCTTCTCGAAGTAAACAGCAGTGCTTGAAGCCTTTAATTGCACGATATATTCCCGTGAACAAATTCGATTTCCTCTGCCTGCAATGTAAACAAATGTTTCTACTTCCGCGTTCAACCACGTTGTGCCGCTGACGTCACACTCCCGAGGATTCTGGGAATTGGAGTCCCAGATCCAGCCACGAGTTCTAGCTTCCTGCCCTTAGGAATCGCATCTTGGCAGGTATATAATACTATTCTGCATAAGAAATGTTTTATTATGGAAATATTTGGCCTGCAGTAAGTCATATTTGAGGCAATTATACAGAAGTTGTATGTGTATATAAGTATTTATACTACTATAAATCAATTAAATTAAAATGGAAATAAATTAATAATTTCCATCACGGGAATATGAAGGGAAGCTCGATACATTTTTGACCATCATTTTAGACCTCAATCTCCTACAGTGTCTTTTCTATGAATACCATGAATCATTCTCTGCCAAGCGGCCATGTACATTTAATCACCTACCAAAGAAGAGTTTTTCCTCACAGGAATTAAGCTCTACCTGCAATATTCTGCCCCTCGCTGGGTGTGCCTCATGCTGCAAATCGTTTCTAAGCTCTTTCTAATCACAGATGTTTGTCAATGACCTTATCACAGGCTTAAATCAAGGTTTCTTAGCAGGTTAGGCTGGCTCCCAGGGACCCATGTCTGTTGAAACCTGCACTCAAGACTGAAGTTTGCACTGAAGGAGCCAGGAGTATTACACGTGCTGCTATTTAAACGTTTAAAAACACGAGAGCCTAGTGCTAGGAGGAATTATTCTAGCAACGTTTCTTGAGCTGTTAGTTCCTCACGATTATTCTGTCAAGAGTATTAATAACTACTAAAGATTTTTCCCGTTTCTTTGCTCTGTAGATGACATGGCAGGGAAAGCAGACATCCCATATGCCTTCTGTGGCATATATATTTTAAGGTTTTACAATCAAATGTGCATTTGGTTTCCATAGTAGCCCACGTTTCTTTGACACTTCATCAGAAGCATTATGCTGGATTCTCTGCAACACCTGCAAGCACCCCTTGGTGTCCATCTTTTAACCATTTCCTAGTTAACTTTCCCAGAAAAACTTCAACAGCTAGGCCTACCTCTTTCAGAACAGGAATTGGAAGCCCTAGGCTCCACACGTCTAGAATTCTCGGTATCATTCTCGATAGTGTGCTGATGCAAGCTTCACTGCCACCAGACAAGCTGTCCCGCATCAGAACTGCCATAATTACAATTCATGTTATTTATTTAGCGCCTTTCCAAATGTTCAAAGTGCTCTACGTTATACTACATATTAGACTTGTAATACATTCAATACTGATTAATGCCTTCAATTATGGTCTCCCACTGGTAGTCTCTCTAAAAGAGATGTTTTATATTTATAAGGAACAAGCGCTAGCCTTTCTGTCCAAACCTTAAGGCACCTTAGTCTTAGGTCACGTTCACACCTGCTTGGTTAGTACTATTGAATCGGTCCCTATAGCGTTAACCCCTTGATGCGGTTCGTTGGATTGGTGTGGAAGCAGTCCGATACCTCTGCTCCGCCTAAAAGAGGTGGTCTCGGGTCGCTCGCTAGTAAACTCCAGAGAGGTTCATTGCTGGTGTGACGCAGTCCGCATCAAAACATGGGAAACAACTATTTGCACGTCATCGCTTGTTTTGCTATCTATGCTGTGTGCAACATCCAGTAATATAGGGTCATGCATTCATTCTGGTGACTGCTTACCTCACTGGTCCCCTGTGTACAGAGAAAAGGCAGTGGTACAATCTCATCAGAGCCACCTGTCATCGGTGAAACCTCCTCATTGCATAACGTCTCATTATGTGTTATAATGTTTTTAATGCACGTTGTCTGATTTATAATCCTATGCGCCGGCCGCAGAGTCTGTTGATGCACTCTCCAGATTAACAGCAGCATGAAAATAACCTGCCAATGCTCCATGATGCAGGCTACTGTAGAAATGGCTGGGATCTGCATTTTATCCGCTTAATGTCCCGCCAATTGTTGAAAAAGCATCTCCGTACAATGACTTTAGTTTACAGTTCATAGTCTGTTTGAGGTTGCCTGGGTGAACGCAAACCCAACCTTCTGCAAATGAAACTATGTAATACACTTGCGTCTGGTGTAAAGACGCGGACTATTCGGCATGAATGCAACCTTAGAGATGGTTATTGCTCAGATCTTTGGTCCTTAGCCCCTCTGCGACGAGTGGAATGTTATGTTCATTCTTTTATAATGACCTTGCGGTGTCTTCAGATCCTCTCAAGTTACTTACAGATGCTGGGCCTTCTGCTGGTTCGGGGGATTTCACAATGAGTGGTTTGCCCCACCAGCTTGCCATGCCCTTCGTTCAACCAAATGACTCTGGATCTACACGTCAAGCCCTCAAGGATTTCCCATATTCTGCCTCCAACCAAGAGCATGATTCAAAGCATACAATTCAGCTTGGTACTTTTATCTTCTTCTGTCCCTCCTCTGTGTACTTATGCAATAGATATAATAGTCGTTCATGCATTATATATAATTGTATTTTCATTTGAATCCTGCAATCTTCAAGTGCTAAGTATTAAGCCACGCTAGAGTTCATTAATTTGCTCCTCAAGGGCCTTAAGAAGGCACGTCCTCCACGCAATGATAAAGACTGCCTCTTAACTTTGCACCTGTGCAAAGGTTAATGTATAAGTTCAGGCAAAGGGGTTTCACTATACATTGATGCAGATGCAGTTGTTACAGCTTTCTTTAGTTTCTCAGGTGGCGAATATACACAGACCTCTCACCTTTTAATCCTCAGCATAATCTCACCCTTACTGAATTAACTTTGGAGATCAAATATACACATTGTTTTGAAACATTCAATGTCTGACAGTTCTGTCTGTGGAGTCAAGGAACCCCGAATAATCATTGCTAAAACTAACACTGTTTTCTTTGTCCTTTATCTTCCATGCTGAACTTCTCGCATCATTGCCCTCTGACACATGGGTCGGCACCCATGTTTATTCGATGGCTGCAAACCCAACGACGAGGGTTCTCCTCCAAACTGCGTAATCTCTGCCTAAGCTGCGACCTGCCCCCAGATCGCTATTCCCACTGTTTAAGAATCTGCACAGCCACAACCACAGCTCTATATCCGCCTACCTCAACCCTGAGTATCCTGGGCCGTTGGTCATCTTCTGCCCACCAGCGCTATATCATGCTTCACAGGAATGAGATCCTTTCAGCACAAACAACCATGAACTCTTGCACTACTCGATGATGAGTAAACGTTCAAAGATGTATATCTGTAGAATTCTGTTATTGCATACCAGGTGGTTGCTGGGTTAGATTATATTTATTTCATTATAGTATATTCCCCTCATAGCTGCATGCTTGGGGGGGGGGAAAGCTCATTGTCGCTGCCTCAAAGACCTAGATACAGCAGTCTTGATAGGTAGTATATTCCCCTCAAAGCCGCGGTGCTGGGGGGGTGGATGGCTTTTCGGGCTGTTCCCGGGCCTTCACATAGCAGTCACTAGGTAGTATATTCTCCTTAAAGCCGCGGTGCTTAAGGGGGATGGCTTTTCGGGCTATTCCCGGGCCTTCACATAGCAGTCACTAGGTAGTATATTCCCCTCAAAGCCGTGGTGCTGGGGGGGATGGCTTTCGGGGCGTTCCCGGGCCTTCACATAGCAGTCACTAGGTAGTATATTCCCCTCAAAGCCGCGGTGCTGGGGGGGATGGCTTTCGGGGCGTTCCCGGGCCTTCACATAGCAGTCACTAGGTAGTATATTCCCCATAAAGCCGTGGTGCTTAAGGGGGATGGCTTTTCGGGCTGTTCCCGGGCCTTCACATAGCCGTTTCACTAGGTAGTGTATATAGGCAGTATATTCCTCTCAAAGCCGCTGTGCTCGGGGAAGAATCGGCTCTGGGCTATTCCTCAGGCCTACACATAGCAGTCTCACTAAGTAGTATATTCCCCTGAAAGCCGCTGCCCACCACCACCCCAGCTTCCACCCCAGCTTCCACCTGTAGGCTCGGGGGTTAGTTATTTGATCATCACTCATCGTGCTATGTATATCTATGGAGTGATGATGCCTGAGCCTAGTCGCCAAACTCAACTATATGCTGCTTCTAATAAAACATGTTAAAGAAACACGTGAGTTGTCTGACTGAAAGGTGGAGGCTGGGTTCTGGTATGGGCCGGTATTATTAAAGATGAGCTAGTTGGACCTTTTCGGGGTGAAATGAAGTTAATTTGTTAACCTAGGTTCAGGAGCATGGCCACGCCTCAACCCCACCTCTAATCACGGCCAACTCTATTTATATCCGGCCAAACATCCGGCAACTGCCTGTCTCTATTCTCTCAGAGACAGACAGGCAGACCGCGATTCAGACCAGTCTCGGTTTAGTCCAGCTTCGTAACCCATCACCTCTGAGGTCTAAGGACTTAACCCCTGCAGAATTTTCCCTCTACCGCAACGTCATCTGCTCAGTTTATCCCACACGCAGAACCGAGTTAGACGAACACCTCTACATAGCGCTAGACATGGCCTGAACCTTATGGCTCAGGTTTCTACACCTACCACGTTCACTTTGCTAGTCAAGCCGCCGGCCGCATTAAACAATTCAACAGCTGCAGTATGCCATTTAAACATGTATTGTATACATGTTGTGTTTATTTTATTATCTTTGCTTTTTAATGCCTGTTGTAAAATGCCATTATATAATGTGTTTTTACTGTATTTATTCTGTCTTTTAATTTATTTTGTAAAGCCCTTTGAATTGTCGTGTGCTGAAAAGTACTATATCAATAAACCTTGCCTTGACATCAGAAAGAACAAACATTAAAGAAGTGACTAACTGCATCAGTTAGGGTTAAAACACGTGTATTCAGCTAAAACATATACATCGCTGCAGTAAGGTATTATCCAGTAGAAAGTCCTTACCTACTGGCCTAGTTAAATCAAAGTGGTTGCTTTTTTTTGGCTGGGCAGTGTAGCTTTACACACCGTCTTATTTGACTTTCTCAGGACTTAAAACAGTTTTTTGGGGGCAGACCCCCTCAAAGAAAAAAATATATACACATACACATGTAAGGTCATCATCTTAATAGTTTGTTATGCTCATCGAGTCATCCGTGTCAAGCAGAGCATCAAGTTGGCATGCCTATAACAGCTGAATGTGGCGATTACCATCTTGTTCAGCAAAACGCCTCACAAACGTATTAAGATCTAAAGCTTTAGTGCGTTTTGATTCAATGCTGAGTACAGCCAAACTTGACAGTCTCTTCTCCGTCATTGTAGACCGCAAATACCTCTTTCCTTCCGTGTACTTGGGTCCGAATGCTTCTCGTTTTGCGCCGTCGCCACCAATCACATTTCCACGCTCGCGCCAGGGTTACAAGGCTTGCGTCTTGTGCTGCATTCACACAATTAAAGATGTTTGGAGTTTTATTTTAGTTATTAATTTAAATGTTTTGTCCAAGAGATGCTGATTTGAAACCGTTGTTACCTATAGTTACGGCATTTCCTGTTTCTGCAGGAGAGAGGGGAGTTTGTTCCAAAGCTGTATTTACACCCTCCATCTGAAAGGAGGGCCTCTTTGTTGGAGGACTTGATATGATAACCCACTCCCCCTCCACACTCGTTGGTTTGGAACAGGACTTAATGTGGCGGACCCTCCACACGAACGTGCAAACGGAGGGGTAGTGTGTAGGGGTAGGGTGTAGGGGTGGTTTGGAATTGGGCCAAATAAACAATCAGGCACAGGAGGGAAAACACAGGAAGGAAGTCACCAGGAGAAAATATATGTCAAAAAATAAAACAGGAAACTAAACACAAAAACTCAGACACATAATATAGTATATCCAAAAAGTCATAGTTTAGTATTTAAAGTCAGTCTAGTATGTCAAGAATATAATGAAAAAAGTCCCAGTATATAGTATGTTGAAAAGATATAGCGATAATGATCATTCACATAAAAACCGTGTTGATGATAAAACTGTGTACTTGAACACAGTCAATTATCTTAATGTTGGTGGATTTAACTTTGAAATGCCAAATTATGGTGGAGTTTTCAGACTTTTATGGCACTTTTAAAAGTCCAGTAGTGCCAAATACAGCCTGGGGCTTAAATGGCCTAAAGCAGAATTAAGAGGACTGGAGCTACAGAGGTCAGGTACGTCAGAGTCTTTCCAACTTCACACCCTAGTTAAAAATCACTTACAAAAACTATTTCTGCAACCACTCACTCCCAACTTACCAACTGCCTTCACTGACATCAAAACATGGATGCAAAACAACTTTCTGAAACTAAACTGTGACAAAGCTGAAATAATCATTATTGGTCCAAACTCACTAACCTGCTCCACCCAGGACTTCGCTCTAAACATCAACGGCTCCATCGTCAACCCCTCAACTCACGTCCGTAACCTTGGTATCATCCTCGACCCCGCTCACACTTTCCTCCCTCACGTCAACCAGATCACAAAAATGCCTTTTTCCACTTTAAGAACATCGCCCCCATCAGACCCTCCCTCTCATCAGACCCCCCTCTCATCCACCGCTGCTGAAACTCTAAAACTCTGCCTTAATTACATCCCGACTGGATTACTGCAACAGCATCCTCTACGGTTCTCCTGCATACATTCTCAATAAACTGCAATATATCCAGGACTCTGCAGCCCGTATGCTCATCTCAACCCAACGCTCCAATGACATCACCCCCATCCTCCACGAACTCCACTGCCTCCCAATCAAACACAGAATTGACTTCAAAATATTACTTCTCACCTACAACGCCATCAACAACCTTGCCCCTCCCTACTAGTCTAGCAGGAAGGGCCCTCAGATTTTGAGAACCGTAGTTACAGCCGTAACTATCGTTGTTCAATATGGCGGACCATCTCGCACATGCGCAGTACCGATCGGGCAAGGGGACGGATCGGGTAGTGACAGAGGTCCAGCAGCAAGTCCTCAAAAAAGGCTTTAGTTTTCCAGATACCCCTACCCGAGGTAGAACAAATGACAACAATGATTTTTCTTATCTTTAGGGTCTCCCATTAATGAAATTGATTGTTGTCAAATTTTATTTTGGGGGAAAAATGTTTTTTTGGTTGTTCTTTCGAACTACCCCAATCCCTGAAAAAGAGCCAAATTAGACCAGGCCGAATATGAGAAAGGTGACAAAAAAGCCCATAACTTGAGAATGACCACTCTTTTCCTCTTCAGATTTGCTGAGGTATGAACCAGGTGGCTGTCCTACATCACCAAATAGTCAGACAATTATTTAACTAAAGAAATACTGAATTATAGTCCTGTAGACTTAGCTTTAGTTTAGACGGAAATTGTACTTTTTGGTGATAGGAACATAGGACTCCATCACTTTTCTCTCATTTATCAGAGAAACAGAAATCCCTAAAACATATACCATTCCTGAATTGTCTAGGGTGCTATTGAACACTAACCAGTAGTTGTATGGAAATATCTGGTACAGTTCTATTGCAAATGAGATTTCTTTAGACATAGGCCTACCTCTTCTCTGAGACAGTCAAATTCCTAATGGGGGAGAAGTGGCATAATAGCCTATAAGTTAAGAATGCTCACTCTGATGGTCATTATATTTGGAGAGGGAAATACCAGGTGGCTGAACTACATCACCAAATAGTCAGAATAAGAGTAACCCAATACAATAAAGTGTATTAGTTCTAAATTGCAAGCCTCTAAAACATAGGTGTAAATAGTACAGGTTTTATTGAAACTTGAACCTTAATTCAAAGTACAGTATACAATTCATCAAATAATTCTGTGAGAATTATAGAATTAATGTGAGAGTATATAGATACTAGAATATAATGTTGAATGTCAGGTTCCTCAGAAACGTTAGGGGACACATGTTGACATTCTGCACAGCAGGTGCAGAACTCCGTACAGGGAAGGCCAACAGACTGGCACTTTCCACTCTCTCCACACTTTGCATCTTTGCAATACAAGTGAGTAATGTCTCTCACTTCTCTAGGTGCTGGGGTTTTTGTAAATAGCACTGGTTGAATGTCCCCATCTCTGACAATCCACCCCTTGCCAATAGGACTCCATAACAAGGGTTTGGGTTCGGGCTGTGACACCATATCGCTGTCTGAAACATTGCTCTTTACATGTTGTTGAAATGCATCCTCTGTTGGCGGCAGATTTTCCGAGGATTCATCTGTTGTTGATGCAATTATGAACCTCAGTTCTTCCAAGTTTGTGCACATCAGTCCAATTTCCTTTTTTCCATATACTGTAGCAGAAGCGCAAATTCTCTTGCAACTGGCAAAGACTCTTCCAAGCTGCCAGAGAGTCCAAAATGTCCCAGATCTTTGAGCTCGCTGAGATGGGTCTTGAGTTTGGTGAATGCTGTTGTCTTTCCTATGCTGTACAAACTACTTGTTGTGCCACAGCACATGCTGGTAGACAGTTAGACATGTAGTTGCCGCCCAGCTTCAGGACCATCTCCAACTAAACGGCCTCATTCGAGAAATTCCAGTCCGGTTTCCGTTCCGCCCACAGCACTGAAACAGCTCTGGTCAGGGTCAAAAACGACCTTCCATCACTTGCACCTCTCCTTTGCCTCTCCAGGTCTTTGATTGACTGTGGGCCGTCATACCTGTCAAATACGATGTCTACACATTGCATTTCTTGTTTTCTATATATATAATGTGCCAAACACACAGTATGATTTTGTGAACGGGTGTGTCAATGCAGGTGCATTTAAAAAAGTGCAGATCTGTAATGAGGACCCAGCTCTGAAGAATAACACAAGTGTTATAACCTAAAGCACAACAAATGTCCCAAACTACAGGAAGTACTTCAGGAGTAGTGGAAACAAGACTGCACTGTGCATGTTTGTGAGCAACTACATTGTCACTGCTGCCCCACAGAGACTACACTCAGGATTTGACGAAGGGGAGGAGGTGAAGAGCATCTGCACAGCAGGAGTCAGCAGTTTGACATCACTGTACGGGTGAACGTACAGTGATGTCAAAGGTACAGTGATGTCAGGTCTCCTCCTGACCTGATCAGGAGGAGACAGACACAAGGATAGAGCTCCATATATCTTGCAGAGTCATATTCCCGCATTATTGCGAGGTCTGATGACACAGATGTGGAAATACTGCTCATATATTATGCAAGCAAATACATGTTTGGTTCATCTCTAGTGTACATGCATGCAGGCCATGGGATGAGAGAGAGATATGTCCCCATCAACACCACATATGAGAAAATTGGAAAATACATAATAATAATAAATTGTATTTGTAAAGCACCTTTCATTGCTAAAAGCAATCCCAAAGTGCTACAGGAGGCGTAAGAAACAAACTAAATAAACAAAAGTTTAATCAAAGGCTTTTTTTTTTAAAAGAAAGGTTTTAAGGCCTTCAGTGGTCTGTGGAGTCCTCAGGTGGTCTGGGAGGGAATTCCAAAGGTGAGGAGCAGCTGCAAAGAAAGCCCGATCCCCCATTGTGAGGAGTTTGGTACTGGGGGGGGGCGAAGCAGATGGTTTGTTGTGGAATGGAGGTTGCGTGTGGAGGTTTGTGATGCGAGTGGTTCTTTCAGGTATGGAGGAGCATTCCCGTGGATGCACTGATGGGTCAGTAGTGCGATCCTGAATGAGACAGGAAGCCAGTGGAGGGAATGAAGGACGGGTGTGATGTGGTTGTACTTTCTCACCCTCATCAGGATCCTAGGGGCACTGTTCTGTACATATTGGAGCTTCTGAAGGCTCCCACTAGGAGTCCCGATGAGGAGAGCGTTACAATAGTCAAGCCTTGAGGAAACGAAGGCATGGACCAGGTGTTTGATGTGGGTGTCAAAGGTCGGATGTCGGTAAAATCTTACACCCAGGTTGGTAACTGCTGTGGAGAGGGGTATGTTTTGGCCAGAAAAGGTGATGTGGGTTATGGGGGATGACTGGACCTGGTTTAAGGTGCCAACTAAAATAGCCTCTGTTTTGGAGCCATTTAGTTGCAGGAACTTTGGTTGCGTCCACGCCTTTATCTCCTCAATGCAGGTGTTAAAGGATGTTGATGGGAACGGTGATGATGATGGTGACAGTGAGGATGCATGTAGGATAGAATCTGTCTTTATATATAGCTGCGTGTCATCAGCGTAGCAATGGAATGATATTCCATGCTGGCTGATGACACGGCCAAGGGGAAGAGTGTACAGGGTGAACAGAGTGGGCCCGAGGACCGACCCTTGAGGGACACCACAGGTGACAGGGTGTGTCTGGGACCTCGCACCTCCCAAGGAGACATACTCTGTTCTTCCAGACAGGTAGGACTGGAACCAGCTCAGGGCGGAGTCAGAGAGTCCGATGGTGTGTTTGAGGCGCTGAAGGAGGATGTTATGGCCGACAGTGTCGAATGCTGCAGTCAGATCCAGGAGGATGAGGAGAGATGGGGAACCAGGTTCAGCCGCCATCAGCAGGTCGTTTGTGACCCTGACCAGAGCTGTTTCAGTGCTGTGGGCGGAACGGAAACCGGACTGGAATTTCTCAAAGAGGCCGTTTAGTTGGAGATGGTCCTGAAGCTGGGCGGAAACCACATGTCTAACTGTCTACCAGCATGTCATGCACTCACTGGCTGTGGCACAACAAGTAGTTTGTACAGAATAGGAAAGACAACAGCATTCACCAAACTCAAGACCCATCTCAGCGAGCTCAAAGATCTGGGACATTTTGGACTCTCTGCCAGCTTGGAAGAGTCTTTGCCAGTTGCAAGAGAATTTGCGCTTCTGCTATATGGAAAAAAGGAAATTGGACTGATGTGCACAAACTTGGATGAACTGAGGTTCATAATTGCATCAACAACAGATGAATCCTCGGAAAATCTGCCGCCAACAGAGGATACATTTCAACAACATGTAAAGAGCAATGTTTCAGACAGCGATATGGTGTCAGAGCCCGAACCCAAACCCTTGTTATGGAGTCCTGTTGGCAGGGGGTGGATTGTCAGAGATGGGGCCATTCAACCAGTGCTATTTACAAAACCCCCAGCACCTAGAGAAGTGAGAGACATTACTCACTTGTATTGCAAAGATGCAAAGTGTGGAGAGAGTGGAAAGTGCCAGTCTGTTGGCCTTCCCTGTACGGAGTTCTGCACCTGCTGTGCAGAATGTCAACATGTGTCCCCTAACGTTTCTGAGGAACCTGACATTCAACATTATATTCTAGTATCTATATACTCTCACATTAATTCTATAATTCTCACAGAATTATTTGATGAATTGTATACTGTACTTTGAATTAAGGTTCAAGTTTCAATAAAACCTGTACTATTTACACCTATGTTTTAGAGGCTTGCAATTTAGAACTAATACACTTTATTGTATTGGGTTACTCTTATTCTGACTATTTGGTGATGTAGTTCAGCCACCTGGTATTTCCCTCTCCAAATATAATGACCATCAGAGTGAGCATTCTTAACTTATAGGCTATTATGCCACTTCTCCCCCATTAGGAATTTGACTGTCTCAGAGAAGAGGTAGGCCTATGTCTAAAGAAATCTCATTTGCAATAGAACTGTACCAGATATTTCCATACAACTACTGGTTAGTGTTCAATAGCACCCTAGACAATTCAGGAATGGTATATGTTTTAGGGATTTCTGTTTCTCTGATAAATGAGAGAAAAGTGATGGAGTCCTATGTTCCTATCACCAAAAAGTACAATTTCCGTCTAAACTAAAGCTAAGTCTACAGGACTATAATTCAGTATTTCTTTAGTTAAATAATTGTCTGACTATTTGGTGGTGTAGGACAGCCACCTGGTTCATACCTCAGCAAATCTGAAGAGGAAAAGAGTGGTCATTCTCAAGTTATGGGCTTTCTTGTCACCTTTCCCATATTCGGCCTGGTCTAATTTGGCTCTTTTTCAGGGATTGGGGTAGTTCTAAAGAACAACCAAAAAAACGTTTTTTCCACCATAATAAAATTTGACAACAATCAATTTCATTAATGGGAGACCCTAAAGATAAGAAAAATCATTGTTGTCATTTGTTCTACCTCGGGTAGGGGTATCTGGAAAACTAAAGCCTTTTTTGAGGACTTGCTGCTGGACCTCTGTCACTACCCGATCCGTCCCCTTGCCCGATCGGTACTGCGCATGTGCGAGATGGTCCGCCATATTGAACAACGATAGTTACGGCTGTAACTACGGTTCTATGAGTCCCGGATGACCGCCAGAGGCGGTGCTTTAAGCACTGGATATGTCCATCGCGCGCATGCGCAGCTCGAGTACCAATAACAACAAAGTCACCTGTGACCCACGTGACACCGGCTATATCAGCCGGTGTCGTCAGAGGATCTGTTCCCAGAATCTTCTCGCGAGCACACAAGAATTCTGAGTGACGGGGAACTCTGAGGGTCATCCGGGACTCATAGAACCGTAGTTACAGCCGTAACTATCGTTCTATTTCGTCCCTACTGACCGCCAGAGGCGGTGCTTTAAGCACTGGATGACTTATACCAACAATGTCATGAAGAATCCAAGCCCTTGCTCACCACTGGAAGCAGCGGAGCTCGGCAAAAGGACCACGCCCAAAGAATGGGGAGTGGCGACATTGACCTGATGACAACTGGAGAATGTGCCAGAAGACGCCCACGACGCCGCGGCGCAGATGGTCTCCAGGGGCACCACCCTCAGGGCAGCCCAAGATGTTGAGATGCTCCTTGTAGAGTGGCATCTCAGCCTGATGGTAGGGGGCGGCCACTGGCCCCGTAAACCTGTGAGATGGTATCGACAACCCAGTGGGGCAGCCACTGGTTAGAGGGCATAACCTCCTTTAGTGCCGCCAGGGCAAAATCAAGAGTTGCTCCTACTGCCGTATACAGGCAGTAGCCTTGATATACGCCCTTTGAGCACCCCCAGGGCATAGCAACTTCGACGTGCCGTACTCCTGAATGTCAAAGCGTGCCAGCTGGGCAGGCTGATTGAAGTGGGTTTGTGGAAGGACCCCGGGCAGGAATGCCACATTTGCCCAAAGGGCAACGCCTGAGAGTCCCACCTCGGGCATGTATTGTTTATGGAGAGGACATGCAACTCCCCGACTCGCTTCCCTGAGGCTATGGCAAGCAGAAATGCTGCCTTCGTGGGCAGCCACCTAAGCCCCACCTGGGCCAGGGGCTCGAAGGGAGGAGATGATAGGGCATCCGGCAGCAAGGGGGTGCTAGGGGGACGCTGCCGTAAAGCCCCTCTCATAAAGAGGGACACCGACCTGTGGCACCCCGCCGTGGCGGCGTCGACCCAAACATGTCGGGCAGAAATCGCAGCCACATAAATTCAGAGTGGAGTGAGAACGTCCACTATCTAGAAGGGACTGTTGTCTAAGCAACAACGTACATGCTGTCCACAAGGAACACGCACATTCTTGCCCTCCAGTTGGGGTAGAAAGTGCGTGAGTGCAAACTGCACAGCCCGAAGCTCTAGCACGTTGACCTGGCGCGCACTCTCCTGGGCAGACCGCTGACCCTGAACGGTCCTGCCCTGCCGCACTGCACCCCACCCTGAGAGACATGCACCTATGGTGATGGTCTCCTGGCGGGATGGGATGGCGCCCATGGGCACGCCCACTAGGAGATAGGCCCTGCCCCTCCAGCGTGATGGAGAGTGGAGGCAATGCTGCGACACCCTGACTTCCCTGTGCCTGTGCCAATTGGCGTCCAAGTGAAGGCTGTTCAGCCACATCTGCATGGGGCGCAACGACAGCGGGCCTAAGGGCCCAGCGGCCGAGGCAGCTGCCAGTCTGCCCAAGGGCCGGAGGAACTGAATATAAGGCACCATCTTGCCCGGCCCACGTGGAAGTAGGCATCCCTCAAGTCCACGGTTGAGAACCACTCCACCTGTGCATATGCAGTGGTCAGCATATAGAATGGCAGCACCTTCGGGAATCTGTTGATTCCTCTGTGGTCCAAGATCGGGCGAAATCCGCCGACTTTCTTGCTCGCGAGAAAGTACGCCGAGTAGAACCCCCTGGGCTAAGCAGAGGGTCTTACTGGCTTGATTGCGTCCTTGGACAGAAGGACGGACAACTCTTGGGCCAGAGCTAGGGCCCCTGCCGGATCGCTGACGACTGTCAATTAGACCCAGCCGAAGGCTAGGGGCCGGAGCTGCGGTCCGTACCCCTGGGTTAAGGTGAAAACCACCCAAGGGACGGAAGTACAGACCGCCCAGTAACTGAGCTGCTGCTGGGAAAGCAGCCGACGACCGCCCCCGGGATTTCAGGGCCCAGCCCCCCGGCCCCTGGAGCCTCTTTGGGGGGCACCGGTAAGGCTCTGGGACACGAGGCCGCCTGGAAGGTGGGCGACCTGGGGCATGAAAGTCATTGGGTCGCGCCGCTAAGACCTCTGCAGACCACCCCTGTAATCCGGCGGCTGCTAGAGCGGCCCCTGGGCCTGCTGGGAGTGGGCACAGGTCTGCGAAGACCCGAGAGCTGCTGCCTGGTCTGCCTAGCTTGGGCGGCACGCTCCAGTGCCTCCAGGGCAGCTGACCTAAACAGCTCCCCTGGCTCGACTGGTACGCTACGGAGGACTCTCCTACATGCCTCCGTTAGTGGTGACTGGGCCAGCGAAACCTGGCGACGAGTCTGTACCAGCGACAAGGCGTCCTCATACAGAGGTGCGTCAGCCGAAGGAGGTGCGCCAACCGAAGGAGGGGCGTCAACCGAAGGGGGGAGAGGGGGGACAGGCGGCCCGCTAGCAGCCCCATCACCGGGCCCAGGCTAAAGGGCCAAGAGGTGACTTCATCATGCCCCTATCGGCAGCTAGCCGATCCACTTTAGAGGACAGCCTGTTTCTAGTCCTTCTATTGGGAGGAGCACACATAGCCATCGCTCCCTCAAGTCACCGGGAACGGCCGAATTGATCTGGAGGAGGATGTGACAAGGAGAGGTGTCTGTTGGCTGCTGCCAGACGTTCCACCTCAGTGATTCTAGCCACTCTGAGCGCCCGAGGCATGCAGCTACAGCTCATGCAGGCGTTTACTGTGAGAACCTCCCTCAGATGCTCACATTTCGTCCCCACTGACCGCCAGAGGCGGCCGAGGCAGGAGGGGCAGCGGTCTTGGCCGTCCTCGGGCTCAAAAGAAGCCATACAGGCGCTACATGAATGAGCCATTCTGTAGGTAGCCAGATGCAGCGTAGACGGGAGCGGGTGCAGGAACACCAGCTACCTGCTTAATGGAAAGAGTAGAGCGTTGCTGCTACTCGCCGAACCTAAAGAGGGATGTAATTACACCCACGTTACCGGCAGAGGGAGCGGGAGCGAGAGCACTGCCTTCACCTGGCTGGATTAATAAACACGGTAGTTCAGCGTCTACCAGGAGCGGGGGTGAGAACACTGCCGGCTGAGTTAGAGACGAATGCCAGATGCAGCATAACCGGGAGTGGGTGCGGGAACACAGCCTTCACCAGCTACCTGCTTAACTGAAAAACAGGGCAGTTCCGCGTCTACCAGGAGCGGGGGCGAGAACACTACCTTCACTGGTTGAGTTAGAGACGAATGCCAGATGCAGCGTAACCGGGAGCGGGTGCGGGAACACAGCCTTCACCAGCTACCTGGTTAACGGAAAGACAAGGCAGTTCAGCGCCTACCAGGAGCGGGGGCGAGAATACTGCCTTCACTGGTTGAGTTAGAGACGAATGCCAGGATGCAGCGTAACCGGGGAGCGGGTGCTGGGAACACAGCCTTCACCAGCTCCTGCTTAACGGAGAAACAAGGCAGTTCCGCGTCTACCAGGAGCGGGGGCGAGAACACTGCCTTCACTGGTTGAGTTAGAGATGAATGCCAGATGCAGCGTAACCGGGAGCGGGTGCGGGAACACAGCCTTCACCCAGCTACCTGCTTAACGGAGAAACAAGGCAGTTCCGCGTTCTACCAGGAGCGGGGGCGAGAACACTGCCTTCACTGGGTTGAGTTAGAGACGAATGCCAGATGCAAGCGTAACCGGGAGCGGGTGCGGGAAACAGCCTCACCAGCTACCTGCTTACCTGAAAACAAGGCAGTTTGGCGTTACCAGGAACGGGGGCCGAGGACACTGCCTCACTGGTTGAGTTAGAGACGAATGCCAGATGCAGCGTAACCGGGAGCGGGTGCGGGAACACAGCCTTCACCGGCTACCTGCTTAACGGAAAAATGAGGCAGTTTGGCGTCTACCAGGAGCGGGGGCGAGAACTGCCTTCACTGGTTGAGTTAGAGACTAATGCCAGATGCAGCGTAACCGGGAGCGGGTGCGGGAACACAGCCTTCACCAGCTACCTGCTGAACGGGAAGAGTAGAGCGGTGCTACTACTCACCGAACAGAAGAAGGGATGTAGCTACATCCGCATTACCGGTAGAGGGAGCGGGAGCTGCTAACGATCAAGCGAGATCAAGTCAAATAACACACATGTTTAAGACCAGATAACTAGCTTCTAAAGTAGAGAACAGCACAGACAGGCCCGGTTCCAGAACAAAATGACTAAGGGTGCATCTGAGATTAGAGAGGGTGCAGGGGTAAAGTGCTATTTTTATAAGTGGGGAGTGGACCTAGGGGGGGTCCTCATCTCCTCTAGGAGGGGCCTCATCTCCTCTAGGAGGGGCCTCACATCCTCTAGGGGGGTCCGGGGGCATGCTCCCCCGAGAAGATTTGTTTTTTAAATATTGAAGTTAAAAACATCAATCTGGTGCACTTTGAGAGCAAAATGAAGAGATCTATACTGTAGATCTATGTGCTCTTTGCTTGATTCGTGCCTTCCCAGTCCCTTATCACGTATAGCCTATAAGAGCATGGCGCCAGTTGTTGTAGCCAGTTGTGGTGAAGGCATCTGACTTACTTGAACCGAAATGTCTACATGCATATAGCAGAAGATGGCATCTTTTTGACATGAATATTCCAGCCAATCTCTGTTTTGAAACCATGAGCTGCAAAATGAGCGCCTTACCCCACTGTACAGGCGGTGTTTGGGGCAACGAAGACGGCTGCGGCTGCTCCGCCTCCGTGGGCGAGCCGGGCAAAGCCGGGCAAGTCGGGCGTTAGTGTCCACGACAGTGGCCGCGGGTAACGTAATGTCCCCATGATCTGAACTGTTATTACCTGCAGTAGATGCAGTATTACTGCTGGTGATTAGGGCTGGTTGTTTGAACCATTTTCTGATGTCCATCACTGACTGCTGTGTAAGCACCTTGCAGATGACGAACGCGCAGCGGCACAGGTCACGCGCACCTGACATAATAACGTTACCTACTGTTTACATGGACCAACTAAATGCAGCAGACAATGTTATTTAACCACAATTACAATTTATTTTATTTCAACTAAATTCTTATTAATATTATCATAATACATATTTAATATTTTTCCCTTTTTTTTTTTCACTTTTCATTTTTCAAATGAGGGTGCATAACGACTCAACTGAGGGTGCAATGCACCCTTGTGCACCCCCGTAGAACCGGGCCTGAGCACAGAGCCGTAGTTACAGCAGTAACCATGGCCAGTGCTCACACGGCATATAACCGTAGTTACAGTAGTAACTATGGCCAGTACATACACGGCTTAGAACCGTAGTTACAGTCGTAACTATGGCCAGAACCTACACAGCATAGAGCCGTAGTTACAGTAGTAACTCTGGCCAGTACTTGCACGGCTTGGAACCGTAGTTACAGTAGTAACTATGGCCAGTACTTACATGGCTTAGAACCGTAGTTACAGTAGTAACTATGACCAGTACTTACACAGCATAGAGCCGTTTACGGTATTGACTATGGCCAGTACTTGCACGGCTTGGAACCGTAGTTACAGTAGTAACTATGACCAGTACTTACACAGCATAGAGCCGTTTACGGTATTGACTATGGCCAGTACTTGCACGGCTTGGAACCGTAGTTACAGTAGTAACTATGGCCAGTACTTACGGCTTAAAACCGTAGTTACAGTAGTAACTATGGCCAGTACACAGCATAGAGCCGTAGTTACCTAAAAGTGTCAGCCAAAAGGCTGCCCACTAGATAATATAATATTGGGAGGATGAAATCCTCCTTAATGGCCACACATGCAGAGCACACAGCACACACAGTGAAGATTGTTCTCTGCATATCGTCCTAGTGCTAGGAGTCTAGTACTAGGAGCAGTAAATACAACGATATAGCGCTACTGCAACCATACCATGCGTTTACCGGGAGCGGGAGCGGGAGCGAGAGCACTGCCCTCACCGGCTGAGTTAAATAATGAAGCTTAACAGTACATGCAAGGTGTTAGCCAAGCGGCTGCTGCTAACAATCAAGCAACCAAGTCAGAACACAATGTTAAGACCAGATAATTAGCTTCTAAGAAAGAGAACAGCCCGCATAGAACCGTAGGCCATGGTTACAGTTAGGGTTGCCAACCGTCCCGTATTAGCCGGGACGTCCCGTATTTGAGCCAAAAGGGGCGTGTCCCGTACGGGACTTTGTTTGTCCCGGACTCCCGTGTAAAGGGAAAAATAAAAAATATGTTTCTGTTTGCGCACAATGCAGTGTGTCTGGCTGCGTGCCTGTGTGTTTGTGTGCTCTATGAGAAGGGCGCTAGGACCGCTCAGTTGACAGGGCAGGCACAATGCTCGCACGTGTGTGTGTGAGATTTTCTCCGCTGGGCCGCGGGCGCCGCATCACTGTTTGTGTGGCATAGAAGCGTGTTCGAGAGGGGTCTGCCTGCAGACCTCCACTCTCAGGACAGTTCCGGTGCAGACCTCCACTCGCAGGACACCTCCACTGGCAGCCTGCACCGGAACTGTCCTGAGAGTGGAGGTCTGCAGGCAGGCTCCCATGGCCTGTTCAGTCGTGTGGGAAAATGAGCGCTGCCGGTGGAGGAGGTGATAATGAAAGAGGAGAAGAGAGAAAGGATGTGGTTCTGGGCCCTGGCCCTTCTAAAAAGAAAATAATTGTGTCTTACAACAAACAGTGGGAAGAAAAACACAGTTGGGTAAAGCACGTTAGTGGAGATCTGTCTCGGGTCTTCTGCACCTTGTGTCGAAGGGGGTTTTCAATAGGTCACGGTGGAGAAAACGACCTGAAACAGCATGCTGGCACAGAAATGCACAAGCGAGCAACACAAAATAAAGGTGCATCAAATATAACTAAATTCTTCGGCAGTTCAACTGCAGAACAAGACAAAGTTGCTGCATGTGAGGTAACATCAGTGTATCACACTGTGTGATACACTGATATTATAGGCCTACCTCACATGCAGCAACTTTGACATTTTGAGGGTTTTGGGGGATTTGACCCCCAAAAACATTTTCGAACTCTAGGGGCTGGCTCCCCCAAAATAATTAAATAACATAACCCTAACCCTTAATAAAGTAATAAAAAAAGTAACTAAATCCGCCAGAAATCCGAAAATCTTCGCGCGCACGGGGTGGGGGACTCATGCATGTGTCCCGTTTCTCCATTTCTGGAAGTTGGCAACCCTAGTTACAGTAGTAACCGCACATGCAGAGCACACAGCACCCGCAGTGAAGATGTTCTCTGCATATCATCCTAGTGCTAGGAGTCTAGTACTAGGAGCAGTAATACAACGATCTAGCGCTACTGCAACCAAACCCTATGTTACCGGGAGCGGGAGCACTGCCCTCACCGGCTGAGTTAATAGTTAAGCTTAACAACAAGGTGTTAGCCAAGCGGCTGCTGCTAACAATCAAGCGACCAAGTCAGAACACAAATGTTAAGACCAGATAATAGCTTCTAAGAAATAGAAAGTACTTACCTTACTCTCTGCATCTAAACGAAAAACGGGTTTAAAATATGACACTCTGGGCTTTCCATACTAAATTGAATGAGGGACACAGCCAAAGCTGGGACTCAAATTCTAATGATAGTTCGGGCACAACGCCACAAGCAGAACTTTCAAAAGAGCATAAGGGCAACTTTATGGGAGAGGAAGCGGGAACACTGTCGTCACCAGAAAGTCTAAGCCAAACAAAAAATAAGACAGCAATCAGGACAACTTGGCTGGGAGAGGGTGCGGGGACACAGCCATCACCAGCAACAAGCTGACCCCAACCTGTCTGTCGAGGCTCTGCACAGCGCACAGCCGGCCACAGCTCCTGGAGGACGCGTTAACGACCCGTAGCTCCGACTGTCAGTCACGAAGCTGCACGCGGTCAGCTGCTTGCAGAGCAATCCCTCAGATCAAACGTTCAAACCTGAACGCTGTAGGCTACAAAAATGTAGCCACGGTACCCTCGCACACGAGAAGATGAAAGGAACAGATCCTCTGACGACACCGGCTGATATAGCCGGTGTCACGTGGGTCACAGGTGACTTTGTTGTTATTGGTACTCGAGCTGCGCATGCGCGCGATGGACATATCCAGGGTTGCATTCCAATAGTCCATTTAGCTTAGGAACCTTCCTAACGGAGTGAATGACCCGGAAGTACGTCACTGGCAGCCATGATAAGTGCCGTTCCAATTCTCCAAATGAAAGGAAAGCTGGTTTCAAACTTCCTTATAACCTCCTTTAGCTTAGGAACCACTGGACCTCCCTAACCGAAAGGAGAGGAGAAAATGCTGCCCCACAATGCATTGCAGCCGCAGCATTTGCCATCACAACAGTCGGCCGTTCACGGAAACAACCGATTATGACCGAGAAATGATATCATGAAAGTTACGGTGCTTATTAAGCATTTTAAAACGTATGTGGTAAGTTGCCAAAGTGCTTTTTTCTGAACGTTCATCAGTATTATAATCAAAGAGAGAAATATGAACGTTAGTTTTTACTGAAATGATCAAATAAAGTCAACATCTCACAGTCTTTACTGAGCTGTGTGGGGTTTGTTCAACTTTTAAAAGATGTTTGAATGGTGATATACACACTGATAGATGTTAAGGACTAACGTTTATAATAAATACAGTATTGATTTTAAGATCTTTTAATAGTTCATACAATCATACGTATTGGGATCATTTGTATTAATGTGGACCGGAGGGAGAGGGTGACGAGCATAAGTTTCACTTTCCTTTTTTATTTCAATTCCAACTTTGGTCATGAAGAATATGTTTCTCTGTTGTCCACGTTCATAAAGCATAAAGCAACAGCATCAGAGCACGGTGCAGAGTCTCTAGATGAGTTTACAGTAGTCCCTCGTTCTTATTAAACATCCATGTTGTAGTCCGCTGTATAGAAAACTGTAGTTTCCATAGTTTCCCCACAGCAGCAGACGCACATTCATGACGTCCGCTGGCGCATCATAAACACGTCGGATAGTGAAAGTGCATTCGGATTCTCTAAAGTACCGCGGTCTCTTCTCCTAAGTCCTTTTGAATTCTCCTATCCACTATCCCTTAACCCCGTGACGTTTCACTCAGAGGTCAAGGAATAGGAGATAGGGGTTGCGTTCCGATAATCCAAAAATCAGCTCCTAAATTCTAACCCTATCTCCTATTCCTTGACCTCTGAGTGAAACGTCACGGGGTTAAGGGATAGTGGATAGGAGAATTCAAAAGGACGTAGGAGAAGAGACTGCGGTACTTTAGAGAATCCGAATGCACTTTCACTATCCGACGTGTTTATGATGTGCCAGCGGACGTCATGAATGTGCGTCTGCTGCTGTGGGGAAACTATGGAAACTACAGTTTTCTATACAGCGGACTACAACATGGATGTTTAATAAGAAGGAGGGACTACTGTAAACTCATCTAGAGACTCTGCACCGTGCTCTGATGCTGTTGCTTTATGCTTTATGAACGTGGACAACAGAGAAACATATTCTTCATGACCAAAGTTGGAATTGAAATAAAAAAGGAAAGTGAAACTTATGCTCCTCACCCTCTCCCTCCGGTCCACATTAATACAAATGATCCCAATACATATGATTGTATGAACTATGAAAATATCTTAAAATCAATACAGATGTATTTATTATAAACGTTAGTCCTTCACATCTATCACTGTGTATATCACCATTCAAACATCTTTTAAAAGTTGAACAAACCCCACAGCTCAGTAAAGACTGTGAAATGTTGACTTTATTTCATAATTTCAGTAAAAACTAACGTTCATATTTCTCTTTTTGATTATAATACTGATGAACGTTCAAAACAAAGCACTTTGGCAACTTACCACATACGTTTTAAAATGCTTAATAAGCACCGTAACTAAGCTAAAGGAGGTTATAAAGGTTATAAAGGAAGTTTGAAACCTCCTTTCCTTTCATTTGGAGAATTGGAACGGCACTTAACATGGCTGCCACTGACGTACTTCCGGGTCATTTCACTTGGTTAGGAAGGTTCCTACGCTAAATGGACTATTGGAATGCAACCCGGGTTAGAATTTAGGAGCTGATTTTTGGATTATCGGAACGCAACCCAGTGCTTAAAGCACCGCCTCTGGCGGTCAGTAGGGACGAAATAGAACTCCGGACGGCAACCCAAGATGGACACTTGACACAGTGGCTTTTAGCAAAGCTAAAAAAGAAAACTCGAGAGGGATGAGTTATTGTTATTACAACGTGACTTCACTATTATTTAACAACTCTTTTTATTGGGTTCTTTTATTTGGTGTAAGTACATTGTCAGAATAAGTGAGGAATGAATTTAACTTCTGTTAGACAGCTATCATACTGAATAAATATTTACTGTGAATGTATGCAAAAATGTATGGCATATAGCTGTCTAACAGAAGTTAAATTCATTCCTCACTTATTCTGACAATGTACTTAACCCCAAATAAAAGAACCCAATAAAAAGAGTTGTTAAATAATAGTGAAGTCACGTTGTAATAACAATAACTCATCCCTCTCGAGTTTTCTTTTTGAGCTTTGCTAAAAGCCACTGTGTCAAGTGTCCATCTTGGGTTGCCGTCCGGAGTTGTCCAATATGGCGGACCATCTCGCACATGCGCGGTACCGATCGGGCAGGGGGACGGATCGGGTAGTGACAACCTCATCCAACCACACACCCCAACCCGTCGCCTCAGGTCTGCTGAAGCTAACCTACTACAGCCCATCAGGACAAAGCTCCGGACCGGGGGACAGGGCCTTCGCCGCAGCCCCCCCTCCCTTTGGATCTGGGGCAGGGGCGGACTGGGGGGAAAAAGTGGCCCGGGGATTAATTGACAGACAGGCACACTTAATGCGCGGCATGTATCGGCCGGCCGCCGCCGAAAGTATGTTACTTTACAAAAAACCCTATGCATGTAATGTTATTTTGGACAATTCGTGACAATCGCATTACCTGAGCCCTTGAGTTGCCTAGAGCAAAAATAGATACGGCATATATTTAGTGATTTTAATGTTAACAGATCATTGATGCAATAACATTTTGACCCAATTTGCCTGACTTGACACATGAAATAAAACATGGGCGTAGGAAGCATCTTCAATGTGGGTGAGACAATTTAACAAGGGGTGGACCTCACCTCCTCTAGGGGGGTCCGGGGGCAAGCAAAATTAGGGACTAAATCTATGGCAGTCAGTAGGGGCTTGGACTGTGAGCCGTAGGGTCGCCGGTTCAAGTCCCCGACCAGTCCTACATTTGAAGTGTGGACTTCTACTTGGAGAGGTCCCAGTTCACCTCCTGCCCTGCCGTGGTGCCCTTGAGCAAGGCACCGGACATACCCCTTCCCCCCTCACTCCCATTGCTCCCCGGGCGCTGTACAATAGCTGCCCACTGCTCCTAGTACTAGACTCCTGGTACTAGGATGGGTTAAAAGCAGAGAACACATTTCACTGTGTGTGCTGTGTGCTCTGCATGTGAGACCATTAAAGAGGGTTGAAACCCTCCCAATTCTTCTTCTTCTTCTTCTTCTTCTTCTTCTTCTTCTTCTTCTTCTTCTTCTTCTTCTTCTTCTTAACACCCATATAAAACAGAACTGTAAACAGATTTACTTTTTCTTTCAACATATATTTGAACAGCAAGTGGAGGCAAAAGTGACCGCACCCAAAACAATAAACCTGCTAGCTAACTAGCCTAAACTCAGTAACAGAATGTGGGCAACACGTTCTTCTCCACAGCCGCGCGACCTCTGAGTCAGACGTCACTTCCCCCTTTTCTATCCTACGGGTACAGCCACTCCCCCTGAACCCCGTTTCCCTGCCAACCCATTGAAACTGATAGATAGAACAAAGGTAACCTATCACAACGGCCCAGCCCAGCCCAGTGGGCCACACCTCACTGGGCTGGGCTGGGCTGGAACACTTACAAATGTGAGCCGGTAGGATTTAGGATTTTTTTTTCTACATTATTTTTTTATTTTTTGTTGGTCCTCCGGCCCACACACAGCACCGGCCCACCGGGGAAACTCCCGGTATTCCCAATGGCCAGTCCGCCCCTGATCTGGGGTGACAGGGCCTTCGCTGCAGCCTCCCGCTCCCTCTGGAACTTTCCTCCCCAATCAAAAAATCTCTCAAAACTCACTTTAGCTTTCAAACTCTGAAGTGTTATGCTACCATTTGCTGCATTGCGTTGGTCACAGAACATGTAACATTTCTTTTATAGTTTTTTTTATGTTTAATAATGCCTTACTATCTATTTTAACAAAACATTTCCAACATGTTAAACTTGGAAATGATACAACTATTAAAGGCAACGTTTTAGCACAACATGCAGATCCCCTGACAGTGCGACAAACCTTGTCCAGCTTCTCTAGGGAAATGAACCTCAGCTCCTCTGCTTGCTTCTGAGATGTCTCTGTATTAGTGGTAAGCTGCTGTTTCAGGTCAG
The DNA here is from genome assembly GCF_902827175.1 of Gymnodraco acuticeps. Taxonomy (NCBI): domain Eukaryota; kingdom Metazoa; phylum Chordata; class Actinopteri; order Perciformes; family Bathydraconidae; genus Gymnodraco; species Gymnodraco acuticeps. The sequence continues at coordinate 166,995 of NW_022992202.1, read as the reverse complement.
TCAGGATGGTTATGTACTTCTCATACTCCTGCAGCTCCTTTGAAACCTGTATCACCACGTCCACCTGGGAGTCATCTCTGGCCTTCTTGTGGAAGAACTCAGCCAACTTCCCCTGCAAAAGGCTGCAGCGCTGGCTGGTTGTATCTCTGTCCTCACACATGCACTCTTCAGAGCTGAGGTCTTCAGAACAGGATTGCTCTCCCCCAGCCTTATTTTCTTTTAGTGTGGTGTTCTGTCTCTCCAGGGCCTCAAGAGGCAACCTGGGAGCTCCATCTTCATCATGGCTGTTTATTTCAAAAACTACACTCTCCTTTTGAGACTTTTCCTGTTCATTGACTACATTGAGCTCTTTTCCTTTTTTCTCGTATGGCTCAGGGGTAGCTTCAGTAGGGGGCTCTCCAGCGACACCGTTTTCTTCATCATGATCAGAGGCAGCCATTGTAGCTGGGACGTCTTCTCTTTCATTTCCATTTACACTAATATAAGAAGTGTTCTCCACATTCGAGGAATCTGCTGACGCGCCGAAATCGTACTTTACCTCATTGTCTGTCTTGCCCTCCATTTTCAATAGAAATAGAATATAATAAAATCTCCCCAAAAATAATTGAATGTGTGTATAGCTCGAGGGCTTGTGCACGTCTGTAATGAATGAAACTGTTCGTTTTGTTTTAGTTGTCCTGGAGACTGGTGTCGGGAGCCAATCGGAGGCGCTCTGACCTCTGCTCATGAATATTAACAGAGCAGGATGTGAGTAGGTCGCGCGGCAATGATCGCAGTGCGCATGCGCGCTCTTCTGCCTCCAACAACAAGAAGCAGGAGCCAGGCAACATGGCCGACCTGGGGAAAAAGTACTGCGTTAACTGCCTTGCAGATGTTACAAACCTGCGGCTTCGCTGCACTGACTGTCCCGATATCGAGCTGTGCCCGGAGTGCTTCTCGGCGGGCGCAGAAATCGGTAATCATCGGAGATGGCATGGCTACCAGCAGGTCGACGGCGGTCGGTTCTCTCTCTGGGGTCCCGAGGCAGAGGGAGGATGGACCAGCAGGGAAGAGCAGTCGCTCCTCGATGCTATCGAGCAGTATGGGTTTGGAAACTGGGTACATCACTTTTTAAGTTACTTGACTTATTTGTCTACACCATACACTCCTACACTAGCTGTGTTTAAATGAGCCTACTTAGAACATTGGCTAGTAGCAGTAATATTAGGGTTATTTAATTACCTTATTTTCTTGGGCTACTGTAGTAAACGTTGGACGACTGAGCATTTAATACTCAGGAATTTACATTCCCACTTAAATGTTTTAAATATAATTTTGAACTTATTAATAAAGCGAATAAGCTAACGAGTAATACGTTACCAAAACTATGAGAGCATTGTGACTTTACAGATGTCAAATGATGTCAAAATAATCAACGTGTTCGCCAGGGGTAAAGAAAAGGAAATGTAGAAGCTCTTACTAAACTTAATCTTTATCTAACTTAACTAAACTATGACCTACATTAATCTGCTATGGTTGCTACAGTAGTTTGTAATTGTTTGCTCCTTTCATTCATTCAATTTTGACTAATTGATTTAAATTAGTCAAATTTAAATCAATTTAAATTTGACTAATGCTTAACTTTATGAATGGCGTCTTTTATTATTATTACATTTCATTTTTCATTTTTTTAGCTGACGCTTTTATCCAAAGCGACTTACAATGACCGATTACAGGGACATTCTCCCTGGAGTAACTATGGGCTAAGTGCCTTACTCAAGGGCACACTAGTGGTGGTGTTCCAGGCGGGATTTGAACTCACAACCTTCCAATTTTCAGCCCACCTCACTATCCATTAGACCACCACTATCCCTTTTATTGATTTATATTATTTCAAAAGTATATTTTTTAATTAGTTTGGAAAATAATTGTTTTAGTAACTAAAACATTGCAATTCTAGGTAGAGCAACATATTACTTATTGTATTGCTTAGTCAAAATGCAAAAAACATAAAAGGTAATGGAAATAACAATGTAATATGGCACACAATTCTTGTACACACTTAGTAACTTGAGTGGACTACTGCTCTGGAAAGTTCCGAGAGCAGAACAGAAAGGAAAAACTAAATATGCAGCAAAAAATCCTTAAAATGCACAAAAAATACACCATAAATATAATTATCAAGCATTAACTAAAAACAAAATATACCTTGCTTGAAGGTTACAATTCAAGCTTTTAAATTATGCCATAATGAAATACAATACATCCCATAACAAATGTTAAAGATACCAATAGGCTTAAATTAAAGTATACCTTTTTCATTTCATTTCAAATCTTTATTTATACAGATAAATCCCCATTGATCTCTTTTTCAAGGGAGACCTGCTCAAGTAGTTCCACATGAAACATAAAAATAGAACAACAAAAGGACATCATACAGCATCATTTACATAATTATCCACATAAACAGGTACCAATAGCTTCCGATTGACTAGCATCCAACCGAGCTTTAAAAACATTTAGTGGCACCAGATTGTTCAGTTTCCATTTAATTTGCAGACTATTCCAAGACAGAGGAGCTGCGCATCTAAAAGCTGTCTTCCCTAAGACAGTCCTAGCAGCTGGCACATCTAATAAAACCACAGCATTCGATCTCAGGCAGTAGCCACTTACAATTTTCCGTGAGATCAGGGAGCAGATGTAGGATGGAAGTTTCCCTAACATGGCTTTGTATATAAAAAGGTACCAGTGACTGAGCCTCCGTACAGTTAGTGAAAGCAAACCAGCCCTTGCATACAGGGTACAGTGATGGGTTAATGCTTTACAGTTTGTCACACATCTCAGTGCGCTGTGATACGCAGCATCTAACTTGACCAGGCAATGGGCAGGTGCATTCATATACATCAGATCACCATAGTCCAGCACAGGTCAAAAGGTCACAGAGCCTTTTCCTGGCCTCAAGCGAGAAACAGGACTTGTTCCTGTAGAAGAAACCTAGCCTAACCCTCAGCTTTTTAAGCAGGTTATTGACATGAAGTTTAAAAGTGAGACAGTCATCAAGCCAGATACCAAGGTATTTGTAACAGGTAACCACTTCAAGTTTTATTCCTTGCATAGTAACAATATCTAAAACAGGTTCTGGTGTCTTTTTAGCTTTAGAGAAGAGCATTACCTTGGTTTTATCAACATTTAAAAGAAGCTTTAGTTCAGAGAGCTGAGTCTGAATAATGTTAAAAACAGCTTGTAAATGGAGGGACCTACACAGTACATCACGGTATCGTCCGCATAAAAATGTAAAGTAGCTTCATCCACATTTTCACCTAAACTGTTGATATATATAGAGAATAATAGTGGACCTAAAACAGAACCTTGGGGAACACCATTTGCAATGTTTAACCACTCAGAAGACAGCCCATCAAAGTGAACACATTGGGACCTTTCAGAGAGGTAGTTTACAAACCACCCCACTGCATGGCTGGATATGCCTATACTGGCTAGCTTCTGCTTTAAAATGTGATGATCGACGGTGTCAAACGCTTTTGAAAGGTCAATAAATAGAGCTGCACAACTCTGCTTAAAGTTTCAAAGCTTTACTATTTAAGTTATAGTGCCTCTGTAACTGCAAACTTTATCTGTTACATATGTTGAATTGTATTATTGCATGTTGACCAATTTTTGCATTAGCATGTTCTTCTGAAGAGTTGCTGTTCAATGAGTTAAATACTAATTTGGTTACATTACTTATAGTGGTGCACGATAATTATCGGTCCGATATTAGGAATTATGACGTCATCCCGATAAACCCGATAACAGTATTAATAGCCCCGATAATATACAATATATTTTTTGGGTAAAAAAATAAAAAATAAATACTGCAGTGTGGGTGGATTCGGATGAGGGACGCTTGTGTTTCACTCGGCTCCTCCCGTTTTGCCAGTACTGTGTTATTAGTGGTTTAGGAAGAGGGGAGTTTTTCACAAATCCAGCGCTCCCTAACTCATGCCTGGCTGTGACGTAAATGGTGTGCGGCCGTGAAGCCAGGACAGTAAACAAACATGTCGCCGATAGTATGGGACTATTTCAAAGTTTCAGAGTTAGATAGTTCGCTTGCTATTTGTATTAACAAATGCAATGCAGAAGTTCCACGAGGAGGGAAAAAGGCAACGAGCTATAATACTTCCAACCTGATTTGTCACCTGAAACATCGCTACGATGGTGTGTTAAAAGCGTACGAAGACGCCTGCGCTGCTAAACTAGCGGCGAATCCAAAGCCAGCTGCAAAGGCAAAGGCTTTTACCTATCGACGAGGCTTTTAAAAAAGGCAAGAAGTTTGCCAGAGACGACCCCAGGGCTAAAACTATCTCTAACTTCATCATAGAAATGATGGCGCTTGACGAGTCAAAACTGTTCTTGGATTTGTTTTGTTCATAGTAGTAATGCTCATGTTATTTGCTCACTACTAGTCTTTTTTTTACCACCAGGTGTGTAAAAACTACAGGTACATTTAATATATATATATATTATATTATTATCGGTTATCGGTATCGGTCTTGAGAAGCAGGAAGTTATCGGTATCGGTTTCAAAAAACCAATATCGTGCATCCCTAATTACTTATATATACTGTAAATAATACTAGTAAGTAAACTGAATACAGTTTTTTCCCTATAATGTTGCCAATAAATAACACAATTGTTTCCTGAAAACCTACTTGCTCATTTTCATTAAATTACCAACCCCTTAAAATGTTAAAGACATTTGTGGGAATTGTTGGTCAACTTGCAGTCTAACTAATAATTAAAAATATATATTAATGACGTTTGTGTTGTCTTCCAGGAGGACATGGCAGCTCACGTCGGAGCATCACGAACTCCTCAGGAAGTCATGGAACACTATGTCACCATGTACATCCACGGAAACCTAGGTAAGGCCTGCATCCCTGAGAACATTCCCAACCGGGTGACGGACCACACCTGTCCCAGCGGGGGGCCGCTGTCGCCTAGCCTTACCACTCCTCTCCCGCCGCTGGATATCAACCTTGCAGACCAGCAGCAGCTGGGCTACATGCCACTACGTGACGACTATGAGATTGAATATGACCAGGACGCAGAGAAGCTCATTAGCGGGCTGTCTGTGAACTACGACGACGAGGATGTGGAAATTGAAATGAAACGTGCACATGTGGATATGTATGTGCGCAAGCTTAGAGAACGCCAACGACGTAAGAACATCGCAAGAGACTACAACCTGGTGCCTGCGTTCCTGGGCAGAGACAAGAAGGACAAGGAGAAACCAGGAGTGCTGGGAGTCATAGGTACTGCTGTTGGGGTAGGGGGGGTAGCAGTTGGCAGTGGCACAATTGGATCAGGTTCCACAACGGCAGTAGGATCAGGCCCTGTTTCCAGTACGCCCAAAAGAAAGATCCCAAAGGAAGAGAAGGAGCAGCGGGTCAGACTGCGGGGGCTCTGTCAGTTCATGGCTAATCGGGAATTTGAAGACTTCTTTGAGAATATGCATAAAGAACGTGTGCTAAGAGCAAAGGTGCGTGAGCTGCAGCGCTACCGGCGCAATGGCATCGCCCGCCTGGAAGAGTCTGCTGAATATGAAGCAGCGCGCCACAAACGGGAGAAACGCAAGGAAAACAAAAGCATGGTCATCTCCAAACGGGGAAGCGGAGGAGGGGGCGGGCTTGGCTCTGGGATTGGACTTGGGGGAGGAGCTGGAGGGGGAGGCGGCATAGCTGGAGGGTTGGGGGTTGGTTGTGGGATTAAGGAAGAAGGCAAAGATGGTGAATTTGCCGCCATCGAGAATCTGACAGGCTTCGAGCTGCTGTCAGACAGGGAGAAGGTGCTTTGTAACTCTCTGAACCTCAATCCAGCACGTTACCTGACTGTCAAAACCATCATCATCAAAGATCACCTGCAGAAAAGGCAAGGTATCCCGGCCAAGAGCCGGCTGCCCAGCTACTTGGACAAGGTCCTCAAGAAGCGTATTCTCACCTTTTTAACAGAAAGTGGCTGGATATCCAGAGATGCCTCTTAGCGATCCATCTTTGGTCAGGAAATAATACGTTTATGATTCGCTAAAAGCTCTGTAGGCAACTACTGGCATTTTTCAGAGGTGACATTGTGGATATGTACATTACAAAGAAAGAAGATGCCCCACTGGAGAAAAACAAATATATATTTTCATACGAGGGCTAAAAAGAAAATAAGCCTCTATTTTTAGATTTGGTAAGGGGCTGAAAAACAACACTTTGGGTTTAAAGTATTTTGTGTCCACATTTTTACTACATGAATGAAAACTACAAAGCTAACAAGTATAACATAGCTCCAGAGATGTTGAAATGCTGTTGCAAGAGGATGATTGTTAGATTTAAAATCCAAAAATCGACATGGAAAAGTTTGAGTCATAATTGTTGGGTGAATAATCACTATTTTTGGTGGTAGATGTTTTTCAGGATTTGCCTCAAAATAAATTAAGTTAACTTTGTTAGTAGGTAAGGCAGGACTTCCTAACTAGAGCTGCCGTTTACATCTTATAAAATGTTATGGCCTTCATTTTCTAGATTTTTTTCATGCAACTTCAGCAAACAATCAATCTTCTGAATGTTCTTCTTCTCACTGACTAATTGGGAAAGGAAAAGAAGCAGCAGGGTTGAACAGTCATCATGTTTCTTTTTGGCTGAGCACTTTCTTCTGCCTGAAGGCAATCACAATGTAGGTTGACATCGAGCTAGATGGATAGATCTGATGATATATCAGTAGTGGCCCATTCGTCAGCCAATGAGCAACAAGAAATAAATGCCAAAGATCATTTAGAGTACATTGCACAATCTGTCAACCAGAGAGAACAGGCGTCAAAATGCTGTCAGGCTTTAATTTTTATTAATTGATGTCAGTGTTTCACCTGAAATTACTATGGAGGAAGACCTTTTTTCTTTTCTTTTTTTTGGCCAATCAAAAACTTTACTTTTACAGAAATGAGTGCAGCTTAGCACAGCTTTAAATCTTCTACTGTCAACATAATATAATACAGGCAGCTTAACGTGAAAGGGCATTTTACAATGATACTAAAATGCCTAATTAGAATTTAGTTAAGCAAGTGTTAAGGCAAGGCAATTTAATAGTACACATCTTTATATTTTTCAACTAGCAGGAACTGCAGTATGCCTCAAGTTAATTTCAAAAGGTCCTTACATCAAAATCACCTAAGCCCTGTGGACGACAGCATCACATTCCCAGGTGGTAACTGTCTTTTTTAGGGGAAATGCTATTCATGAGTAGCATTAGTTCTTAGCTGTATACATTGCAGCAAAAGTAGCTTTGCTTTTTTTGTGGTGTTTAAAAAGTAAATGCTCCCTCTTCACTGTAGAACTTGAGTCGAGGGTGTTAATATTCTGTTATGGTCAACAGTCATGCTTTGTCATATTTCATCAATGTTGTGCTCCACACCATGTACCATTTTAATCAACGTAAGGTTGTATTTCAGAGATAAATCTGGTGATATTTTATATTTCTCTTATTATATATCCTGTTTGCCAATATGTTCAATATGAAGCACATCTATGACCCACGCTGTTGAACTGGGTGGTGTGTTTCTTCATTACCGTGAACACACACACTGTCATTTTGACTCAATCCCACATACATTAACACTCGCTAGACTACTAAATGGCTGATAATACGCCAGACAAGTGCATTTCTTCCCATTTGAGTCATTTCCTAAAAACTATGCCACCAAACCTTTTTTTAAGGAGTAAACATTTATATATAATAATGAACAATTAATCTGCAAGAGACAATAGGACAATGGAAAGTATTAAGAGGCAGACTAAGTTTTGTGTTTTCATTGAATTTGATTAAATAACTAGAATACTTTATATTGTAAGCCTTACTTTGTATTGTTAAGTAACACATCATCAGGTGATTATGCATGTGTTTTGTTGCATAACTCTGGGTCTTAGTAGTTGACAATTTTGAGAAATGCTTATAATACGAAAATCCATATTTCCAACATAATTTGTATATAACATATAATGAATCTAATTTACATTCATATTTTTCTGTTCCCATTGCGTTGCATATTAACCCATGGCTAACATTTCGGACTGGAGTTTGATGTATTAGTCAACTGTTTAGGTTTATTGAAGATGCTGATTGTACAACAGGCAAGACTTGTTGTGTTGAAGCTGAGGGGAATGTGTGACTATAATGGCATTGTTAAAAAACAATTAAAAAAGTTCAGGTCAGATGTCAGCTCCAAGTGCCAAAATGTCATCTGAACCACAGATAAAAAAAAGGCTACATTTCAGCCTATACACCAAACTCCAATCCTGTAGAATTGATGCTTCTCATTTGTATGAATATTAGTTATCTTCAGATTTTGACAGTAAATCTTTCTGCATGTGCACCCAAATGTTCAAAAAGGTCCTAAAATAGTGGCAATTATATTTTTCCAATGGGTTAATAGTTTTTGTAAGGGGGATTTTGCATTATTTTTACATTTGTAATATAAATTGGGAAACAAATATAATTACCCACATGTGAAATGTACAGTATTTTGTGTCATGGTAATGTTCATAGATTTGTAATAAAGTAAAAATAATTTTTGATTAGAGATGAAGCATTTTCTGGAGATTTAGGCATAATGGTGACATGCAGCTGCGCTGCCTATAATATAATTTCCGGGTTGCAGTCGAATTGTCCAAAAATCAGCTCCTCTCGTCTTTTCCTATCCACTATTCCTTGACCTCTGTGTGAAATGTCACGGTGTTAAGGAATAGTTGATAGGAGAATTCAAAAGGACTTAGGAAAAGAGACTGCTGTACTTTGAGAATCCGACTGCATTTACACTATCCGACGTATTTATGATGCGCCAGCGGACATCATAAATGTGCGTCTGCTGTGGGGAAACTACAGTTTTCTATACAGCGGACTAAATGGATGTATAATAAGAACGGCGGACTACTGTAAACGCATCACTTTGCACCGTGCTCTTATGGTGCTGTTGTATGGACGTTGACAACAGAGAAACATATATTCTTCATGACCAAGGTTGGAATTGAAATAAATAAAGTAAAGTGACATTTATGCTTGTCACCCTCCGGTCCACACGTATTAATCCACAATAATCCCAATAAGTATGATATGAAAAGATCTTAAAATAAATACAAATGTATTTATTATAAACATGTTAGTCCTTAATATCTATCACTGTGCATATCACCATTAAAACATATTTTAAGAAACCCCACACAGCTCAGTAAACACTATGAAATGTTGACTTTATTTGATAATTTCAGTAAAAAAGTAACGTTCATATTTCTCCTTATGATTATTATAGTGTTGAACGTTCAAAACAAAGCACTTTGGCAAGTTACCACATACGTTGTAAAATGGTTAATAAGCACCGTAAATGTCATGATATCATTTATCGGTTGTTTCCGTGAACGGCCGAATGCTGTGTCACGGTAAATGTTGCGGCCGCAAGGCATTGTGGGGCAGCATCTTCTCCTTTCATTTCGTAGTGTTTTCCTAAGCTAAAGGAGGTTAATAAAGGAAGTTTTTCAAAGCTCCTTTCCTATCATCTAGATCAGTGGTTTTCAAACTGTGGGGCGCGACCCCTGGTGGGTCGCGGAGGTACTGCAGGGGGGTCGCGGGAAGATTTTTTTAATTTTATTATTTTCTCCTTTTAGCTTTGTGAAGCACCTTGAGATGACGTTGTTTTTAAAGTGCACCTATGTATTGTTATTAATATTATTCAATTGTAAACAAACACTGCTCGAAAATATCTCATTGGCCAGAGAGCTGTGGGCATACTGCTGCCTTTTGCAACATTACTTGTGTGAGATAGGCTTTTTCTGCTGTTGCTGCCATCAAAACGAAATACAGATCAAAGCGGAACATTGAGAATGAACTGAGAGAGGCAGTCTCAAAACAACAGCCCCGGTTTGAGAAGATCTGCAAGGGAAAGCAAGCACACACAAGTAATTGATAAGCTAGTGTGTAATATGAATGGTAAAGTGATGTGATCGTTTGCAACCTGCAGTAGAAATAGTAGTTAATTAATATATTTTCCTTAAAGAAATTTGAATTTAAAAATCTACTACTCAGGGAAGAAGGCCAACCAGTTTTAATTAGGCCAAATTAATTCACAGTATCTATTACAACAGGGTGTCCGCGGGGTCTTAAAAAGTATTAAAAGTTGATAACCATGCTCCGGGGTCTTCTTCGCTGCTTTTGGTGTATTTTGTCGCGGCAGCAGCGCCAGGCCTGGCATATGTACTACAGCATTTCCAGTGGTCTAGTGTGAACGGACACATTAATGAATCGAATGCGTGTGAACGGAATACTTTTTTGCGTATGCGTTTTACTGTATTTTACTCGTGGGGCCGGGGTCTAAGGCAAACTATATCCGGTCACAGAGATCTGCTATTTTAAAGTAAGGTCCTATATCGACCCTAAATATAGTCTATATTAAGAACGAGAAAAGTCTTAACATATATATCGTTTTTTGTAAACATATGACAAATGTGTGAGGGTGATGACGTCAGAGCATCGTCCTATGTGCCGGGCTTAGCCCCGGACAGCCCCAGCCCAATTTAACCCCTGGGTATTTGTGAGGGAGCTCCTACAGTATATGGCATTACCCCGCTGAAGCTCACCAAAGTTTAATATATTTCATAGTTCAAAGTTTTGTCAATTGTTTTGTTTATTGGTCAAATACTGGTTTCTAATGGTTTCTGAGGAGTTTTACTGGAATGAAAGAGCACAGAGTACAGAAGCAACAAAGCAGCATACTGCATTAAACCTGACCTTCACAGAGAGGTTGAAGTTCATGTGGAGAGGAGGCTTCAGTAGTCTGTCTGCACTCTGTTTAGTTGTGCTATCTTACAATCAATATAGTAAATGTGAGGTAAAGTGTGTAACCGGTTAGAACTCGAAGTTGCGATGAGGTCTTAAAATGTATGGAAAGGGTCTTAAAAAGGTATTACATTTGACTTCAGGATTCCTGCATATACCCTGTACAAGCACTTTTGTTCATGTGTAATCCATAATAAAATATAAAATTATAGTTGGATCTTTGTATCTTCTTATTATTAGCAGAGAAAATTTAATGTTTTTACAACAATATACAATTAATCCTACCAATATAGATGGGAACCGGGTTGGGGGGTCCCGAAAATATTTCCAATACCCAAGGGGGTCCCGACTGAAAAAGTTTGGGAACCACTGATCTAGATAATTCCAACAGCTCTTATCATGGCTGCCACTGAAATACTTCCGTGTCATTTCACTCCGTTAAGGTTCCTAACAGGCCCGGACTGGCCATCGGGAGGACCGGGAGGTTTCCCGATGGCCTGGCCTGCTAAGTGGCCTGCTGGCCTGAGGACTTTTTAAAAAAAATTTATGTCGTGAACGCAACGCTGCGCAAATGTGGGTCTGACTCTGCATCACAGAGGGTGACTGGCTGTCTACATGATGTGGCCTGCCGACATGGCCACTTTCATACAGATCATACTAATGCCCGTCTCTGTGTGTCATTCAAGCTCAGGAGGGTGTGTGTTATGTGTGGCGCGAGCAGTGAGATAAAGCACGCGCACCGGTTACGTGTATTGTTGTTGTTGTTGTTAGCATCTGGTGCTAGCTAGCTGCGCTAACGGATATAAGGAGCTTTTTCAACAACAAGGTGAGGAGAGTCCTCTGCTGTCAGACTGAGAGGCTGATAACCTCAGACCCCCCTATAGGATTTGAGGTCCACCCCCACTTAAAATATGTTCACATAGGTTCCTAAATAGATTTGCAAATTGTTTTAAATAGTAACCCATGTCCATATGTTTATTTTTGGGTAGTAGATTTAAACTAGAGGGCTATCACTACGGGCAGCAATGCTGTAAATATTGACAAATAAATCCAGCAAAATGGCACAAAAAACTGGTAGTGGCCTGACTGGGTGTATAATTCCCGGCCTGACTTATTGTCCCAGTCCGGCCCTGGTTCCTAAGCTAAACTGACAATTCGACTGTGACGGCCCCAGAGCCTGGGGCCTGTGAGTGTGTGTGAATGTTGCAGGTCCTGCGATGGGGTGGAGCTGAAGAAGCCAATCAGCGTTATCGGGGACACCTGGCCGGAGGTGCTACTTAAGCCCAGCTGCCCGCAGTCACAGGGCCGTCTTGACTCTCTCCAAGCCTGCTGCGGAGGAACTGACCGTGATCCTTTCCCCTCGTCCCCTCTCTGCGGTTTTTTGGTGTTTCCGAATAAAGTGCGGAGATTGTTGGAAACTTTGAGCATCTCTCCTGGTTTTTCTGTTGTGGCCAACGAGCCGGTCATAACAACTGGGGGCTTGTCTATCGTGAGTATGAACTGGGAGTTGGTTGGATTGTGTTGGCGTTAGCTGTGCCTGAATTAGCCTGTGTTCGTGGCTAGTTGGTAGCCTGAGTTTTTTTGAGGGGATTCCCTCTGAGGACAGTGATGTATGTGGCCTTATATGGTGTTGTGGATGCACTCTACGGGTGCCTAGGCGTTATTTTGGAACGCGTATGGTCCCAGGTTTGTGGGATTTTATGAGATGTATTTTTGTCCGATAGCGGTGATCTGGTCTCTTAAATAGTCGCTGAAAAATAGCAGGTAGTGGTCCCGCCTGTGTAGACAATACCTGTAGGAGTGTTTCCCCTGGTAGGTTCAAGAGGCGTTTCCCCTTTGGGTTTCGTCTGGGGGGGCTTTGCTAGTGTTGAGGTACGGCGGTTAGAGCTTCACTTTCCCTTTTCCCTAAACTTGCTCGGGAGCACTTCCGTGGTTCAGGGGGGTTGCCGATTACCTGGTCGCCTCTCTCGGTCCAGCGGGCTTTAAGTGCATAAGTACCCACCGCTACGCCTCATGAAGACTAGGGGGGGAGTTAGGTAGTAAGTTTGTGATTAGGAAGTCAGCTAGCGGGGCTGCTCATTCCTACTGTGTGCACAGGTGGGTTAAGAAATTGCATTTCCTCGGTGTAAATAGCTATTATTGGGTAATATGGAGGATATTGTGGGGGCGTTTGTGGCTGCACCTTCTGAAGGTTTCTTGGATCAGTGCACCAAGGATCAATTGGTGAACATAGCTCAGTATTATGGGTTTGAAGTTGGCGATAAAAGAGTGAAAGAGTCGGTGAAAGCGAATTTGAGGGCTTGTTTGTTGAAAAGCAAAGTGTTTGATACTCCTGTCCCCGGGCGTACAAAATAAATGGCGGGTCAAAGTGCGGTTTTGAGTTTCGAGCAACAGAAGGAGTTACTCAGATTACGCTTAGAGTTGGAGACGGAAAAGGAGTTGGCCGTGGAGAAGATGCGACAGGGCATTGAGCTGGAAAGAGCGGGGTCCTTGGAGAAATTAAGGCAGGAAACTGAGCAGGCTAAGTTGGAGTTTCAGAGGGAGAAACTGGAATTAATTAGAGAGGGCAAAGTAGCGGTCCTGTTTCCTGATTATTCAGCTAGTCAAAGCGGGGCCCCAGGGAGGTCAGTGGATGACTTAAATGATTTGAAGTTGGTTCCCAGGTTTAATGAGAAGGATCCGGGGAAAAAAATGTCAATGTTTGAACGTCTCGCAGGTGTAAGGGGGTGGTCTGAGGCCACTCGCGTGTTATTGTTACAGTGTGTGTTAACCGGGAGGGCTCAGGAGGCTTATTCATCTTTAAGGGGGCACTGGAGAAAAGACTGCAATGCATTTAGGGCTAAAGCTGAGCAGGAAGGGACTAGTGGTAGTCCCAGGCCAGCAATGTTCGTGGCACCTGTCGCTGAGCAGGTGACTGGGTGTTTAGACGGTGAGTTGAAACCACAGGGGTCTAGCCCAGAACTACAGTCTTATTTGCCTTTCATGACTGAAGGTTTTGTTTCTCTGGTGGCGAACGATGAGAAGGTGCGGGTGAAAATATTACGAGACACTGGATCATTTGATTCGTCCATTTTAGCGTCTGCTTTGCCGTTTTCAGAGGACACGTACATGGGGTTGTTTGTTCCGGTGCTGGGAATGGGGTTGAATGTTATGCAGGTCCTCCTCCATAAGATGATGCTGTTTTCGGATCTGTTTCAGGGTGAAGTAGCGGTTGGCGTGCGGCCGGCTCTGCCCATAAAAGGGGTCACGATGATCCTGGGTAACGACATTGCGGGTAGTTGGGTGTGGGCTGATGGGGCACCGCCTGCTATCGTGGCGCCAGTGCCGCTAGTTAGTATTAAGCCAGACAAGAGCGAAACGGAGTACCCTGACGTGTTTACAGCATGCGCCGTGACACGGGCTATGAGACGTGAGCAGGCTGAAATCAATGAGGCCTCACCGCAGCATGAGGAGACGTGTCTCGAGATTCCCTGGTCGGTTTCTCACGGTGAGCTGGTGGAGGCACAGTGTGCTGATGCGTCTCTAAAAGGTCTGAGGGAGGGTGTTCTTCCTGGTGTGGGGGTGAAGGGTCGTGCTCACGCGTGGTCGCTTCAGGAGAATGTTCGGATGGGATACTGGGTACCTCAGTGGGAGCATTTTGCTGGTGAACCTCTTTACCAAGGTGGAGTGCATTCCAGGTTCCGTGACATGGCGAAGAAAAAAAAAAAACACGTAACACACTAGTTAGCTGAACTAGTCGTGGATTAGTAGCTCAATGCTGTGTTAGGGTAGCCGATCCCTTCCAGTGTTTGTCAGTGTCTTTCTTCTCATTTGTGTAGGTGACATAAGAGTGTTTGATTTGGGGTGCCAGGGTTCTGATGGGGACCCTGACTTTATGGGGGGGGCTGTGACGGCCCCAGAGCCTGGGGCCTGTGAGTGTGTGTGAATGTTGCAGGTCCTGCGATGGGGTGGAGCTGAAGAAGCCAATCGGCGTGATCGGGGACACCTGGCCGGAGGTGCTACTTAAGCCCAGCTGCCCGGAGTCACAGGGTGGCCCTGACTCTCTCCAAGCCTGCTGCGGAGGAACTGACCGTGATCCTTTCCCCTTGTCCCCTCTCTGCGTTTTTTTTAATCTAACTCTTTCACTTTTAACAGTCCTGTTTCCTCTGCAATTGTTGGCAGTCACTATGAAACTAAAAGGTAAAACCCACCCAATCAAAGCCTTTGTTTTCTATTAAAGAGATGGAGAGATGGCTTGTTAACTCACAATGTAATTGTGTACTGGTGAGTTACACTAGCAAAGAGTGAAGGCGGTTACATTGGTTACTCTCAAAGTGAACCACAAACATTGATCAAATCTAATACAAAATTCCACTTTAAGCTACTTTCAGTATGGAACATGTACAATGATCAGTCCAAAACAATTGGATAATTGCAAAGCTTAAAGGTGGGGTAGGTAATTTTGGAGAAACCAGGGTTGCGTTCCAATAGTCCATTTAGCTTAGGAACCTTCCTAACCAAGTGAAATGACCCGGAAGTACGTCAGTGGCAGCCATGATAAGTGCCGTTCCAATTCTCTAAATGAAAGGAAAGGAGGTTTCAAACTTCCTTATAACCTCCTTTAGCTTAGGAACCACTGGACCTCCCTAACCGAAAGGAGAGGAGAAAATGCTGCCCCACAATGCATTGCAGCCGCAGCATTTGCCGTCACTCAACAGTCGGCCGTTCACGGAAACAACCGATTATGACCGAGAAATTATATCATGAACGTTACGGTGCTTATTAAGCATTTTAAAACGTATGTGGTAAGTTGCCAAAGTGCTTTGTTTTGAACGTTCATCAGTATTATAATCAAAAAGAGAAATATGAACGTTAGTTTTTACTGAAATGATCAAATAAAGTCAACATCTCACAGTCTTTACTGAGCTGTGGGGTTTGTTCAACTTTTAAAAGATGTTTGAATGGTGATATACACACTGATAGATGTTAAGGACTAACGTTTATAATAAATACATTTGTATTGATTTTAAGATATTTTCATAGTTCATACAATCATACGTATTGGGATCATTTGTATTAATGTGGACCGGAGGGAGAGGGTGATGAGCATAAGTTTCACTTTCCTTTTTTATTTCAATTCCAACTTTGGTCATGAAGAATATGTTTCTCTGTTGTCCACGTTCATAAAGCATAAAGCAACAGCATCAGAGCACGGTGCAGAGTCTCTAGATGAGTTTACAGTAGTCCCTCGTTCTTATTAAACATCCATGTTGTAGTTCGCTGTATAGAGAACTGTAGTTTCCATAGTTTCCCCACAGCAGCAGACGCACATTCATGACGTCCGCTGGCGCATGATAAACACGTCGGATAGTGAAAGTTCGGATTCTCTAAAGTACCGCAGTCTCTTCTCCTAAGTCCTTTTGAATTCTCCTATCCACTATCGCTTAACCCCGTGACGTTTCACTCAGAGGTCAAGGAATAGGAGATAGGGTTAGAATTTAGGAGCTGATTTTTGGATTATCGGAACGCAACCCAGCTCGAGTGAGCTAGAATTTGAAAATACACAGCCGGAAGAAATCTGCTACTTCCTTACAGAGCCCCTCCTCCAACACACACAAACGCTCACATGACCAATGAGGGCACGAGATACGTTTGGGCACAGATGGAAGGCTGACAGGCAGTTCTATTTCGTATATGGCTTCGCCCTCTAAGGCTATCGCTATTTGGTAATCCCCCTGCGCCCCCGCGCAGCACTGAAAACTTGTAGTCCACACCCACCCGCAAGGTGGGCCCCACCCTCGGGCCTCCTTCCGGTATAAATAGGAAGGAGGCCTGGCAATCTGCTCCCTCTTTTCTTCAGCAAACCAGCACAGTTACTGAAGCACAGCAATTGAGAATCATCATGAGCAACAACTGCGTCCGCGATTGTCCCTCATGTGGCTCTGGGTTCATAATGAGTTATGACCAGCAGAGATAAAAGCAGTATGCGAATCCTGCCTGGGGTCAGAGCACGCGTACGCGGCTCTAAACCAGCAGGTAGCATGCACACACTGCGCCCGTCTCCCCTCGGGCGACAGGAAGCGGAGAGCGGACGCTCTTGCTGCTGCGGCCGAGGAGGACGATTGGCCCGTCCAGGCTTACGAGCCGCGGACAGGGCCTCGTGTCCCTGGGACGGAGTGCCGGCAGGAGTCCGAAGAAAAGCAACTCCTGCCCCGCCTCCCTCCACGGTTCACCGTGCGGTTCTCCCCTCCCTCCTCTCCTCCGGACGGGGGAGACAGAGTCGGAGCAGGGTGCCAGCTTGGCGGCCGAACATGCTTTCCCCCTCTCCGTCACCACAGCGGCGAATAACATCGTGCTGCTCTCCAACTCGGTGGGGACACTGGTAGAGCGGTCCACCACCGAGGCAGAGGAAATCAGCAAGGCGGCCAGCACGGCGCTCATTCTGTGCGCGTCCGTTGCTGTCTCCCAGGCGTGGATTTCCGCGTGGGTGACACAGATCCAGCGCCACCTCTGGCGGAAGCAGGCGTCTGTTACGGAGACGGCCAGAAAAGTGCTACTGGACGCTCCAATCAGCCCGGACGGGCTGTTCGGACCCCAGTTCCACGCCATGGTGGAGTCCATGAAGACGGCCACGGAACAGGCGGACGGCATTCGCCAGGATGTACAGCTGGCTCCAGCCTGCTGAGCGCCCACAGCGGCACCAACGCCCGCAGCAGCTGCGCCGTCCACGCCGGCCACAGGAGGCCGCAAGCGGAGAGACGCCCACAGCAACCGCCTCTGCATCAGACTCGCCCTTCGGCGGCTGCAGGGGCTCCGTCCCACGTCTCCGCTCCCCACCACCCCAGAGACAGGGTCTCCCGGCGGCGAGTCAAAGGGGAGTGAGGCTCCCCCGCTCCTGGTCTGCTCCGCGAGAGCCTCCGAGGAAGCAGAGCCGGTAATTAAGCCAGCTGCCACTAATCTGTTGATTAAGTAGACAGCAGGGCTCCCTGCAGAAGCCTGCTGGTTTTAACATATCGGTTAATAACCTGCAGAGCTTGCGGCATTCCTCTGTCCGAGATACGCCTCCTACACACGGTCATAATAACCCATGAGCGCCGTTATAACGCCTCATGTGGACAGCACTGTGCACACCTCCACTCATCCCCTGAGCGTGTACGCGCCTCATGATGAGAGCCGGAGTGAAACGCAGTGTGGAGGCTTCCTCGCAGCCCTTTCGCCTCACGGGCAGCGGCGGCGAGGGCAATGGCGTGGCTCGTCACCATGACGACCATTACAACACATCACAGAGAAGCTAGAACGGGGGAATGAGCAGTATTCCAGGCTGAGTGCCCGCAGTGCCACGGCACCAGGGCTTGCTGCAGAAGCCTGCTGGTTTTAACCTATCGGTTAATTAACTGCAGAGCTCGCTAATTAAGCCGGCTGCCACTAATCTGTTAAGTAGACAGCAGGGCTCGCTGCAGGAGCCTGCCGGTTTTAACCTAGGTTAATAACCTGGAGAGCTCCCGGCATTCCTCTGTCCGAGACACGCCTCCTACACACGGTCATAATAAACCCATGAGCGCCGTTATAACGCCTCATGTGGGCAGCACTGCATACACCTCCATCCATCCCCTGAGCGTGTACGCGCCTCATGAGAGCCAGAGTGAGACGCAGCGTGTGGAGGCCCCTGCGCAGCCCTTTCGGTCCAAGCACACCTTGGGTTGCCTCACGGGCAGCGGCGGCAGGGTCTCTGGCGTGGCTCGTCACCATGACGACCAAAAAAAAAAACACACATCTCGAGCACGTGCGCCCGCTCTCAGAGTTTTTCTCACGGCCCGTCCACACAGCGGCGTGCGTTGAAGCTTCCAACGCTTCTGCCCATTCACTTTGAATGGGGTGACGTCACTTTTAGCCGAACTGCATCGCGGGAAGCGACGCGGAGCGTTGCTGGCGTGGCTCGCTGCAAAAGTTGAGCAATGTTCAACTTTTGACGCCTCGGCAGAAGCGTCAGCCAATCGAATCATATGCCAGTACAAGCTCTAGCCAATCAAACCGCTGCTTGTGTGTCAGGGGTGGGAGATTCATGTGATTGGTTGTTGGTCGAGTGTCAGACACGCCCGCCGGCAAGCGTCAACGCACGCCGCTGTGTGGACAGGCCGTCAGAGTGGCAGCGCGTGGGTCTGATGGACAGATGGATGAGCAGGCTGATCAGCAGAGGATACGTCCTTTAAACACTCACACACATTCATACATTGATGGTAAAGGCTCATTTTACATATACTGGTTTGAAATAACAATCTTCTAAATGGAGGACGGCTTCTTGTGAACACCTTTCATTTAAAGACCCCATCCTGAAAGTTACAAACACTCTATCACTACAAATAGTTTGTTGGCCATAAAACAAAGGGATGAAAAAATGCCAAAACCAATAGTATATTGTGCATCTCTCATTGCCTATTGGTTCCTAATGAAGACATCTTTTGAAATGGACAACAAGTATTAGGTTCATTACATCAAATACTAATATCCTAAAATTGCTTGCCAGTTTTTGGGCAAATTGGCACCATACAGTGGCTTGTAAAAGTATTCAAACCCCTTGACAATTTTTCCGATTTTCTTGCATTCAAACCGATAATAAAATATTTGTATTTGTATTTTATGTCATGAACCAACACAAAGTCAGTCAAAAACGGAAAAGTGGTGTGTGCATATGTATTCACCCCCTTTGCCATAAAGTTCACCTGCAATGAAGTGTCTCATTATCTCTGTCTATATACACCTGTTGTAGAAGGCCCGTCTTCAACACCACTTTGCAAGTGGCATTACTAAGCAAGAAAACTCCACCATGAAGACTAAGGAGCTCTCCAAACAGGTCAGGGACAAAGTTGTGGAAAAGTACAAGATGGTTGGGTTATAAAAAAATCTCCATTTAATCCATTATTTCAAAATGAAAAAAATATGCCACGACAACCAACCTGCCAAGAGAGGGCCGCCCACCAAAACTCACACACCGTGCAAGGAGAGCATTGATCAGAGGCAACAAAGAGGCCATGGATAACCCTGAAGGAGCTGGTAAGTGCGTGAAGCATGGTGGTGGCATCATGTTGTGGGGATGTTTTTCATTGGCAGGGACTAGGAAGCTGGTAAAAATAGAATGAATGATGAATGGAGCTAAATACAGGGAAATACTTAAGGAAACTGTGTTTCAGTCTGCAAGTGATTTAAGGCCAAGGCGGAGGGTCACCTTCCAGCAGGATAATGACCCAAAGCTTACTGCTAAAGCAACGCTCGAGTGGTTTAAGGGGAAACATTTAAACATTTTGGAGAGGCCTAGTCAAAGCCCAGGGGAACAGACAGATACAGAAGTAGACCCCAAGAGACTCGCAGCTGTACTTGCTGCAAAAGGTGAGTCTACAAAGTATTGACTTTGGGGGGGTGAAAAACTGTATGCTCAGGTTCTCTTTTTCATTATTATTTGTATCAAAATTAAAACGTTTTTTTTGTAATATCCAACATTCCTTGTTTTTAGTAGTACTACATGCTATAATGTAGTACTACTAAAAAGATAATGCGTGAGTAATGCACATTATCTTTGTCTCTCTCCCTCTGTGGCCTTCCAGCTTGAAAATCTCTGCACAAAGATGGAAAAAGAGATGTGTAAACGAAAAGCATTACCCAAGATTCCTTTCAAAAGTTGATCATTTAATTCGGATGCAGTGTCAGTTTGGACAATTATCCATACAGGACATTTAAATGGTTTTACAGATAAAGCTGTAACATTACTGTCAGGCACCACAAAGCCAAATCATCACACAGAAACATTACATTTACTGAGGCTGGTTTACTGAAGCCTGTTCCTGACCACATGAAGAAGAGAAAGATTTTGACCAAGTTAAATCACAACCTTTCAGGTCATCAAGTACTGTTCCTTGCTCTATTCACATTATTAACTCAAACAAGAAAACCAAAGAGGTGCATGTCAAGATAATTAGGGCTTTAAACGAAAGTCCGGAATGATATCAGCAGTAAAGAATCAGCACTACTCAATTTGTGGATGGATTCATTCTAGCTCACAACAAATTCTCCAAAAATGTATTGATTATTTGTTAAACTTTTTGTGAAACATATTTATCTTTTAGTTAAGATTCATTGATGTTGACATAAAAGCTGCTGCCAGTGGTTGGGTGAGTTTTTTTTTTTAATTATCATTAAATTCTGACAATAACTTTGAAATTACTCGCATAACTGATGACAAGGCCAAAGTCTACAGTATTGACAGTACAAAGTGTAGGTGTAAATGTATCTGTTAAAAACTGATGGATAATGTCAAGATACAAAGTTCTGTTGAGTTGGGTTCCCGTCTCTTTGACCCTTCATGTTGCTATCCCAGAGGTCATCGGTTACTCTGGCAACAAAGGAAATGCCACTTGGTCAGTTAAATAATCACTTCTAGGGAGCTTTAGCTACGCCCACTAATGCTGGCCTGAGGGTGCGCCCATGAAGCTTGTAGCCTACTTTGGTTACTACAGCTACAGTGCCGGGCTCCTTGCCCTCCACAGGGGCATGAAAGAGGGCCTCATGCTCGTAGGGGTCAAACTTCTGGCCATCAGGATTGAGCTTGGCTAGGCCATGCTTTGTGAAGACCTTCTGAATCTGGATCTCAGTCATCATCAGGCCATCATACAGGTTCTTCAGGTGTGGGTTTTGGCTTGTAACTTCCTCTTTGGGCACACTCTCTGTGGCCTTTTCCAAGATGTCAGCCACGTCCAGCAGATCCTTACAAAGGCCCTGGATCCCTGGGGATGGAAGCAATTTACAACATTATTCAACATGCTTATGATCTCTTACTTTTCATCATAAATGTTATGTATCCATTACGGGTGTGTTCACACCGGACACGATGAGATTTTTTGGAGCGTCGCGATTACATGAAAAGTCAATGCAAAGACGCGGATAGAGGCAAATTCACCCAGAGTTAAATGTTTTCAACTCGAGCTTCAAATGTGTGTGACGCTCGAGTCGACAGCACACAGCTGCTCCTCATATCTGTTCAGAAACTGGAGAAAAGTTATCCATGTACAAACCATAGACTGTTCAAGGCATGGCGAATATAGCCCCTGCTTTATTTTATGTCTGTATGGCGTTGTGAGTGTGGACAGAGCAGCTACATGTGAGCTTAGCATAGCCTGACCAATCTGATCTCTATTCAGAAAATGCATTTTAAAAGTGTTTCGCCTGCCGTCTTGTCTGGACAAATGGCAAAGCATTAATTCATGGTTTTTACTAACCCGTATGTCGTTATTTCAGCATAATTTTTATACTTTTAATACAATTAAATGTTCATTTTGTTGTTGTTGGTATCTACCATAGTATGTACATTGAAATAAGTCAAACTCACGCCATTAAAGCGATGCAAAGATGCGCATTGCGTCCGCTGTGAACGCACCATAAGAAAACCCTATATACCTGACATCAATTACTTGTTACAGTGGCTCTAATTGGACAAAAAGCAGTGATATCATGTTGGATGTTTCAGGGACTGGGATGTCCCAAGTGGATGATCAAAATCTGAAGCTTTGAGCTGCATTATATGGTGTTTAAGCTCCAAGTAAAAATGAGTACTGGGCATAAGTGAATTGTAATGCTAAGTTAATAAAATAATTAGGGCTGTCAGTCGATTAAAATATTTAATCGCATGATTGTCCATAGTTAATCGCACATTTTTGATCTGTTCTAAATGTACCTTAGAGGAATATTTTTCAAGTTTGTAATACTCTTATCAACATATGAGTGGACAAATATGCTTTATGCTAATGTTTATTATCATTTGAACAATAACAAATATTCTCATGAATATTAAACACAACAACCTCTGAACATTACAAATATTCGCCTCAATTCAACCTGGAACCTCTCTCATACAATAATACAATACAAAGTGTGTGTGTGTGTGTGTTCGTTGGAGCTATGTGCAACTCAAGGCATATGCTCGAACGGGAGCTGCCTGGACGCTGCAATCATGTTGCGCACTATCCGTGCTGAGTGTGCTGACTTTTCGTACAATGTCCCACTGTCTGGCTTCCTGCATAAAGTCAAGTGCTCGGCGCAGTTGTGGCGAAATGTCGCTCCTCTGTTTTCATTTAAACAGCTCCATATCCGTTAGCGCAGCTAGCTAGCACCAGATGCTAACAACAACAATGCACGTAAGGTCTCTCGCTCGCTCGGGCCACACATACACACACCCTCCCGGTCCTCCCAATAGCCAGTCGGTGCCTGCCGGTGAGCGTGGAAGTGTGGTCTGCCACAAGCGGGCGGCAGGAGCGGGGCTGTCAGCATCATCTTGTAGATGGTATTTTAAACTCGATGCGCTCTGAAACTACGGGGCGGCCGAGGAAAAAAAATACACATGCGTTAATCGCGTTAAAATAATTAGTGGCGTTAATTTTTTTTTGCGTTAACGTGTTATTAACGCGTTAACTTGACAGCCCTAAAAATAATACAAATACAGATGTTTGAAGTAGATGTTTTAGTATGCTAATGGTAATTAAGTAGTGTATGTTGAAGTACTACGTTTATGGTATTATGATCCCTTATAAGGAATTTGTTGAATGTAATTCCCAATGTTTTGATTGCATTAAAAATGCAGACTTTATTTTTTTTACTCAGATTTTAGTTTTTTGTTCTAGGACATTTTTGCTGAAATAAGATGTGCAATATTCGCTTTGCCTATGGTATCAGGATATATTGACTCATAACCCCTGTAACAGGATACGTATTACATTGCTACCGATTGTATCATGCTGACATTACCGGATGGCAAGTTGGGTCACAGGTTCCTCAACAATGCAATTACAAGAAATAAAACACATTTAAAAGACAACAATACAAATAGTGCAGTATAGTATAGTCCAGGCATTAGTCTTATGGATAGAACTGTCTCTGAGTCTGATGGTCTTTGTCCCGATGCGGCGGTACCGCTTGCCAGACGCCAGCAGACAGAACATTTTGTTGCTGGGGTGATGAGGTCTTTGATAATCCTGTTGTGTGCAACTTTTAAATCCCAGTGGGCATGCAATCTGCTTCTTAAGCTTGTAGTTAACTAAAGGTTAAGGAAGTACGTAAAAATATTCTTCAAATCATATTTTTAATATATTTTTCATGGCAGTAAAAACAACATAGCATTTCATATCTTACTAGTCCTTTGCTATTGTACTTGTGATGTAAGCGACTACAGCAGCAAGGGATCACATGATCACCCAGAAATGGCTGAGTAGATCTTTGGATGACGGTTTGTCTCAAAACTCTGTATAATACAAATCCACAATCAAAGAATTTAGAATGGCAAACGCGTTTTTGATTCACATGTTGCTGGATTAGTGTTGCACGGTGTACCGATACTTGAAAGGTACCGCGATACCCTGCCGTTAAAAACGGTACGATTCCTCCGTTTTATTAGTATCGGTACTTTAAGAATGACGGGGAAAAGTACTCCGGTGAGAAAGCGCCGTTTTAATAAGAGCCGTGTGTGTTCAGCGCTCTGCTTCCACTCCCTGCGTGCGCTGCAGCCGTGCCTGCAGTCCCGCCCCTCTCAAGCACGTTCTAAGTCCCTCCCCTCTCTCGTGCACGCGGCCACGCTCTAGCTGCCAGAGCATGTGAGAAAACGAGAAGCATGGCTGCAAGTGGGAGTTCAACTGCCGCTGCGCCTCGGCTTGTTGACAAAAAAGACGCCAGAAGCGAAATTTGGAAGTATTTGAGTTATATCTCTGACAGTGAGGGCAAGCCTACGGACACCACGAGGCCTGTCTGTGAGAAATGTTTTAGATCCCTGCAAACCAAGGGAGCCAACACATCAGACTTGGCTAAGCATCCGCCGACCGGAATCCAGAGCTGTTTAAAGAATTTAAAGACAAACAGGTTAGCGAATGTGATAGATAACATAATTACATCATGCTCAAGCCCATGCCCTCAAATCTAAGTAAAACAAGTGTAATTTATTTTGTGACAAACGAACGTTTTCGTAGTTTGACGAGGCAATTAATGGCAATGATAACAGTCTAATATGGCTATCTTTTTAGCTAACTTACCAATGTGGCTAACATCTGCAATATACATTTTGTCCATAATTATTTATATTACTGTACTATTACATGTTAATAAAATATAAAAAAAATTATATTTTATAAAACAAAAAAGTTGTTTGAGATGATGCTTACATTTATTTAATATGAATTCTTGTCATTTATTTTGTTTATTGTTCTCATTGTGTTATGGTGTGAAATAAAGCACAATAATTACATTTAAGACTGTTTCCCTTTTTTTTAGAAAAGCATCGAAAAATAATCGGAATCGCAATTCTTGTATCGGTATCGAAACCAAAATGTTGGTATCGTGACAACACTATGCTGGATTCACAAATGATTGATCGAACTGTGTAAATGACAGGAAGATACAGACGAGGAAATAATTATTTGATCCCGTGCAGATTTTGTAAGTTTGCCCACTTAAAAAGAACAGTCCATCATTGTAATGGTAGGTTAATTTTTTACATGGAGGGTAAGAATATCAAATATCCAGAAATTGACATTATATAAAAGATAAAAATGTATCTGCATTTAACTGTGGGAAATAAGTATTTGATCCCCTTGCATGTGTTAGTACTTGGTGGATAAACCCTTGTTGGACACAGAGGTCAGACGCTTCTTGTAGTTGGTCTCCAGGTTTGTGCACATCTCAGGAAGGATTGTGGTCCACTCCTCTCTGAAGATCCTCTCCAAATCCTTCAGGTTTTGAGGCTGATGCTTGGCATCTGGAAGCTTCAGCTCCATCCACAGATTTTCTATGGGATTAAGGTCTGGAGACTGGCTAGGCCCATCCATCACCTAAATGTGCTTCTTCTTTAGCCACTCCTGTGCCGCTTGGCCGTATATTCAGGGATTTGAGCCATTATAGTGTAGTGTGTTACCAATAGTTTTCTTGGTGACTGTGGTCCCAGCTGCCTTGAGATCATTAACAAGTTCCTCCGTGTAGTTCTTGGCTGATCCCAGACCTTTCTCATGATCATCAATACCCCACGGGGCGAGATCTTGTGTGGATATATATATATTTTACAATTATTTCTAATATATATATTTTTCAGTTATTTGCAGTTTTTTTTTTAAACATTTGTGGAATGTGTAAGTATATTTAGAGATCTGTTTTATATATGCAAAGTGTTTGAGTTAGGGCTGAACGATATACCGTGTCATGGCGATAACCGCGGTATGCGCATGCGCGGTATTCAAAACGCAGGGACGTGCGGTTTTATTCTTTTAAAAAAAAAATTGCTAACGCACTTTAGCACAGAATTCAAAATAAAGATACCCTTATTACTTAACGAAACTGCACATACAATATATCCGATTAAAGCTGAGACTCCACAGATTATTTAAGTATAGTATCTAAGCGATCCGATCTCGCAACAGGGGAAGCAAACACAGACATCACAACACGTACCTTTTACGGAGCTTTTACGGGAGATCGTCTCACCGTAGCTGTCAATCTGATCAAAAGACGTGTTCAATGGCATTGAAACGAGAAAGAAAAAATGCGGCTGAATCGGTTGATCCATAGGTTGATAATGTATCTGTGGCTTTGAAGCAATTGTTTATAATCCATAATTCCATTTTTATGTAAAATCGGATCACAAAAGTTAGCTGCTAATGGTAGCCACCTTGGTGGTATGCAGCTTCCGGTTTTGGCTACGCGTCGTCACTCTCACTCCTTATTTGTTCATGTGTTGGTGTGTGTAGAACTTCCCCTGATATTTGACCTTTTTAGACAGATTTAGCACCAAAAAAACCCCTCTTTTGGGGCCATTTGGGTGGATTTTCCATATCTCTGGCCCACCTTGCTGGATTTTGACATGTGACATCTCTTTCTGACCGTCAGAGCCAATGGAATCGAGGGGAAATCACACAGTCCTTATTTGGTAATGTGTGTGTGAGACTTCCGCATAGCCAAGACCGGAAGCAGCAGCCACTATGGTGGCTACCATTAGCAGCTAACTTTTGCTCTGCGATATTTACATAAAAATGGAATTATGGATTATAAATTAAATCATTTTTTTTATACAGAGACGTTAAAAGCCTATGGATTAACCGATTCAGCCGCGTTTTTTCTTTCTCGTTTTAATGCCATTGAACACGTCTTTTGATCAGATTGACAGCTACGGTGAGACATCTCCCCTCGAAGCTACGTAAAGGTACGTGTTGTGATGTCTGTGTTTGCTTCCCCTGTCCGAGTTCAGATCACTCAGTGATGATACTATATACCTAAATAATCTGTGGAACCTCAGCTTTAAATCGGATATCTTGTAAGTGCAGCTACGATAAGTAATAATAAGGGTACTTTTATCTTGAGTTCTGTGCCAAAGTGCGTTAGCATTTTTCGCTCAGGGGTCATTTAGATGCTTCTTATGAGACTTGTGTTTTGTTTTGGTATAAAATGGTTTGTATCGTCAGTTAGCTGAGATTATTTCCGTTAATTTGGTATAACACATTAATAGGTTCTTAAATATTACGATCCCCTGAGACACTGTCGTGAAAAAAAAAAGTAAAGTACCCGCTGGGACTTTGGGGTTTAACAGGTTAAAAAAAACGCAATATACACCGCAGGGGGGGAAAAAACTGCGATGTCAGTTTTTTTCAATACCGTGCAGCCCTAGTTTGAGTCACTTATTATTGTTTCTGATTTTTTGCAAGGTGGTTCTAAACTAAAGTAAACTAAACCAACTTCCAGCTACATGAAGACACAATCCAAAAGGCTTAAACTGGCCTTTTATAAATCGAGTGATTCAATCATGTAAGTGTGGAACATTTTGTCTTGAACAGATTAGCTTTTGCAGGATTTATCATTTGCAGAGACCACGTTAAATTTAGTTTATAGGTTCGAGATTCCTTACCGTATAATTTAGCATCTTCTATCATCTTTTGACTCCTCGTCCTGAGGTTCTCTGTGTCTGCTAAGGCCCGCTTGTACTTTTCCTGGAAACACAGTAGGAATAGTAGCCCATGGCGTTAAAACACATTCAATTCAAAAATCAATAAATATCACTTGGCTCAGGCATTTAAAGAGCCTGTGACACGGGTTTCACCCATCATCCAAACCCATCAATTTTAGTAAATATTGTCCCCTTGAAACTGTTACTGAACTGATTTTGGATATTTGTACTTTGATAACCATTTATCTGCCCTTCAATGTTGACCATATTCTGGATCTTCTTGGGGATTATTCAAATCCCGCCAAATTATGTGTGACGTAATTGCGGGCCAAGAGCTCCAGCTGTACCGTTCCGGATCCCAGCATCTGCATGTAAACGCACGATGGCGCACACAGCAGCAAGACAAGACAGCGATGACAGTTTAATTTTGAACGTGTCTGAGAGCTCATATGAGGCTGAAGGATCGGTTTATGTTGTATCTGTTAGAAGTTTAGGAATTAGGTGCGTCAATATGGGCGATCATACGGTCATGTAGCCAGTGGTGGACTGGGACTAAAAATCAGCCCGGGACTCTCGACCGGCCCACTTCGGTACCGCTAGTAAGTTGTCAACAGGGGGAGTGGGGGATGTGCTAGTGACTTATCCGACCGGCCCACTTCGGTACCAGCCCATCGGGATTTGTCCCGATGGCCAGTCCGCCACTGCACCCAGCCCAGCCCACGTAAACTGTCAAAGGGGGGAGCCTCGCTGCGGGGAAACGGTGGACCTAGTGTCCCGATCTGAGTGGGAATAATAATAATAATAATAATAATCCGTGCATTTTATCCATTAATTTCCGCAACATTGTGGTAAAAAAAACCACACGTTTAATCCATCTTGGTGTACTACAACTACAAAAAGCATCGGTTTGTTTTTTCATCAGGAAATGCAGACCGGCTCAAACAAACTATTTGTAATCATCATCCTCACGATCATTTAATGTATCATATGTTCGCCGAATTGACATAAAAGCACTAATAAATGTAGTTTAAGTGGCTCCTCCTCATATTCATCTAAAGTAACTGACATAGAATCAGCACTTTTGAAACAGGGCTGAAACAGAGGGGTTTATGGGATGCTGCAATGCATGATCTGTTTGGTGTTTTGAGCCAAACACTTCAGAGACATGTTTTGAATATATCTGAGACCTGTAATATATTGATGAAAAACATTATAATAGGGGACCTTTAAACTTTAAAATTAAGATACCATGTCTGTTGAGTACTTTATTTTTGAAGTGGTATTTAAAGATTGAAGACTATTGAGCTATTGTTAGTTAAGCACTAATACCATACCAATAACATTGTTACTTCGTTTTTTTATTTGATCCTTAAAACCACAATGGCTAACCCTACATTTACTATGGGAAACCTCTCAGTGCATCTTTTTCTCCAATGAAGCATTTTTATAAATTGCTTCATAGACAGACTTATGTGTCGAACACTTTTCAATAATATTATGTACTGAGATCACTCAGTTTTATTTGTATGTATTTTTTACACAAAATGATTTGAATCTTGCAGTCAATAAAACAATCTGGTCCACACAAAGGCTGCTTTAAAAATGTTTTAAATGAATAATACAAAACACAATAAAGCTTTGTCGATTGTTGTCCCTACGTGCAAATATGAAAAACGAGTTCCAGATTATCTTCACCCCAGAATGAATTTTATAAAAAGGTCAGTTTTCAGTGATGTTATATGGCTGTTTGCATTTAGATAAGATATCAAAATGCAAAGAAAAAGTTATGTTTAGAAAATTGCATTTGGACTGTGACATTTAAATGATCAGAACCTACCTGTGATAGGGCTGTGAAAAGCTTTTCCATAGGGATGCTTTTACGTGTAATGAAAACTGTTAAGGTTGTTAATCCAACTTTAAATTGAACAGACTCACCGTCATGTCCTTGACCTGTTCCTCCAGCTGGGCCTTCTCCTCGGCCAGGAGAGTCTCTGCTGCACTCTGCTCCGGCTTGTCAGTCTCATCCTTCTTCTGCTGACTGGCTGTGCATAACAACCGTGGGGAGGCTCTGTGTGGAGGAGTGGGAGGAGACTTGCATGATGTTAAAGGTCCCATGTCATGGCCATTTCCACTGATCATAATTCCATTGTTGAGGTCTACTAGAATAGATTTATATTGTGCAATTTTCCAAACTCACATTGGTTTCTCAAACAGCATCTCTGTAAACTACGTGTATTCACTGAATTTCACTCTCTGCCTTTAACGGCTCGTTGTAGCTCCAATAGCTCCAGCCCCCACCCTCCCTGTGAGCACAGTGTGCTCTGATTGGTCGGGACGTTGTGAATCGCGCTAAGCTCCGTGGAGGTGTTGTTTCCTTGTTTAGCGATACACAGCGAAACACAGCCAAACTCACCCTGAGCACACACAAAGTCACAGCCGAAGTAAAAACAATAAGTGTGGCTTGATATTGAGTAAGAAAAAGGTTGATAAACGCTGTGAGAATGGGTCTGCAGAGAGAATTTCGCCGCGATCCCAACTGTCTGTTATCAGCCAGGGAGGAGAGATCAGCAGAGCTGCATGCACTGAGTGTGTGAGGAAGTCCGTGGATTGGTCAATTTGGACCAATCAGCGGGGGCTTAACGTAACGGCTCCGCGGACGTAACGTAACGGCTCCACTTCGTTCCGGGTACGGTTGACATCATGCGTACCCGGAAGAATCAAATGGACAATGACGTATCTCCAACGAGGCGTTTTGGGGAGGTATTTTCTGTTTTAGAGTTTTACTCGCTACAGGGTGTACTTTGAGGGTTTTGACTCTGCACACCGTTTACATGATACAACTCTGTCCACGCAGAATTAAATCCTGTGTTCCTCCAGTACTTTTCTTTGATTTATCCATAGTTCGCTCATCGAGCCGGGGGTCAGGTTATTCGCCTCCAAGAAAAGGCGCTCGGATGTAGCAGGATGTGACGCATATTTTAGTTGACCAAATTAAAACCGTTTTGTTTTTATTTATGTGTCACAGTATCACCTCAAAATACGAAACATTTTCAACCATGTTACAAAATATAAATAGTCCTACAAATACTTTTATTTTATTTCCTTCTTATTTTTGTTTAAGCTCAAGGGAGCCAGAGCAGAGGGCTTAAAGGGCCGCGGGTTGCCGACCCCTGAACTAGACGAACGCTCAATACAGGCGATGACGTCACGTTTGCGCGTCCCCGCGAACAGGACTTCAATCTACGGCAAGGCTTCAATCTACGGCACAACCACCGGGCGCTAACAGTTCATGAGCGTGCTCCCCCGCCCCCTATCAACACTCGCGACACATGAGTGGCCAGCCTAAACAACAATAAGCGCTGCTTGGCAACCGTGTGTGGCGGCAAAGTGCATAGACATTTTGACAGGAGAGATTAGTTTTGCCGGTATGACAACATATTTTACCAGTCATTAGTCCGGTAATTATTTACACTCTAAGAAGAGTCCTACACAACAGACATGGCGTCAAAAAGGAGTAATGTGTGGAAATATTTCGACCAGGTTAGTGAGTGCGGTGTAGAGGTCAAACTTTGCCAAATTAAACTTATTTATACATGCTATAACCTTGCTATAACCCGCAACCTCCGTTCCAGCTGAGAGGGTCTTCTCTACAGCTGGCCTGATTGTGAATCGCCTCCACACATGAAAGCTGTAGGCCTACAACTGTTTTATAGGATATGTACATTTCGGTTAACCGGTTAACCGTTTTATGGGGGGTCAAATATTCGAATATACATTTGCTTTCAAATTCCCATCCCTAACTTTTACTTGTAACATTTTAATGCAGGACTTTTTATTGTATTCCTACACTGATACTTTTACTCAAGTACAAGATCTGAACTTCTCCCACCTCTGACAATAAATCCTGAGTGGACTGGTTACCAAAAAGAAAACTTGCTCTGAAGGTTATTTTCATTTTACAAATCCTGCACTCAGCTTTGCTTTCTCCAATATCATTCAAATGCAGCTTCTTTTTTCCCCCCCGCTAATTTCTTGACTTTTTTCTGACGTGCTTGCATTTAAAATCCGTCTCCTCCCCGTCGCTCTGTGTAGCTGGCCTGTACCACTACACCTGCTGTGCCCCCCACCCTTCTTTCACATAATGGCATGATCCTAGTGTGTCCTTGCATATGATTGGCCGCATGGTGGCCCAGCTAAATAAAGACCCGCCCCTGCCTGCAAGGATTCTCAGCAAGAGTTGGAGCGGCTGAAGATTCTGCTATCCCCGACGAGAGTCTGCTCTTCTAGCGGCATCTCGCAATCGGCGTGTTGGAGACCTCTGAATTAAATGATCAAGTCACCTCAAGTCAGAAGGCTCAAGTCCAAGTCAAGTCCCGAGTCATTGGTGTTCAAGTCCAAGTCGAGTCGCAAGTGTTTTGTGATTTTGTCAAGTCGAGTCTCAAGTCATCAAATTGGTGACTCGAGTCCAAGTCATGTGACTCGAGTCCACACCTCTGGTCACTGGCGCTTCCACAAACAACAACCAACATAATTATTACACTCAAATTAAGTACATTATTCAAGTTTACATTAACTGCTTAGAGAACACCGGTCAATCGGTAGAGAGTGAGTATCGGCCGATATCGATCGGGAGCATCCCTAGTATATAGCCTCATTTTATTTAATTCTGCTCAAATATAGAATTATAAGTAGTAGAAAAGCCTATTCACCCATATGTCTTCCAATGTTTTATTTAGCCAATAGAGGCCTTATTCAATTTAAAATGTTTTCATCTATATCGTTTGACACTTTAGCCAAATGAATACATGCTCACTGATGATCACGTAAGCGTTCATTTATCAGATTTAATAATGGAATTTGGTTTGGCATTCTCTAAATTGAAGAATATACATTACAACCTCAATATACAATACAATTCCGCTGATAAAATAAAGATCTTAGATGGACACAAGCAGAAGTTTTTAACATTATTTTGGCATACAGAATTCCATTTAATATATGATAAATGGATTGTAATTATATAGCGCTTTATCCAGTCTTTATGACCTCTCAAGGCACTTTACATACATGTCATCATTCACACCTCATTCATACAGAGCAGTGCCACTTGCTAAGCTAACACTCACACTAGGGCTGTACCCGAATATGCAACTATTCGTTCGTTGGCCAACTATTCGGGTTTCAATTTCATTATTCGGATATTCGTTTTTTTATTTATTTTTTCCTAAATGTAAGCTATCAATAAAGGCGAATTGCCATATTCTTATACTATATTTATACTTTTAAATTGCACTGTTAAAATGCGGAAATATATACAATCTCAGCCTGTGCTCCTGACATCGCGTTCACTCACAGTTACGAACGCAAACGGCACGCTTCACCTCGCTTCACACACCTGAACACAAAATGCCGAAGACTTCAGCTGTGTGGGACCATTTTAAATTGGACGACGATAAGAAGAAGGCAGTGTGCCAAATATGCGACAAGAAACTCTGAAAAGTCACCGGATGCTGTAAGTACTAGCCTAGCTTAGTTTAGCTGTTTTATCCGCCGTTTAAACAGTAACGTTACTCATGGTAAAATCGTGCACTTACTTTGCTTGGAAAATAGATGCAAGCAAGCAACCGAATTGTTTTTTTATATTAGTTTTTCAATTTTATCCGAATAGTGAAAATAATAGGAGCAATGTGGGAACATTTGGGGCTAAGGCAATTATTGGCATAGGGCCTACAGTTCGTTCATTTATTTTTCGTTCTTCATTTATTTAAATACTGTTTACTGTATCGGTAACAAGTGTTACCCTGTTACGGCTATGTTATTAAAAGTATTGTTGTTATAACAGAAATATGTGTTTTGTATCTTCAGGTTGTAAAACGTTATAGACGGAATTTGGAACCAGATTTGGTCCCCGGGCGCTGCACTGCGGCTGGGTTAAATGCAGAGGACACATTTAGTTTTTATTCTTTCACACACAGTGATGTCACAGCTACCCACAATGCAACGCGCGCCATATATTTTTTTATAAAGACGCCATTTTCCTGGAGGTGCTAATATCTTGGAGGTGCTAATATAAACAGCTAGGTAATGTAGCCAGGCAGAGCGCACTAGGTTTTTTTTCTGAATTAACGACCGAAGAAATCGCTGCATGTCTTCGGATTACATCTCTGGACTTGAGGGGTGTGCTCTAGATCGTTACCAGCGTAAACTAGAGCTGTGTGGGTTGTTGGATGTACAATGTATGGAATTACGACCCTCAAAAGTGGCCTTCGGTTGATTTTTGCAGTATCTACGTCTATCTTCTGGAAACACCAGGTGAATACCCCACTTGTCACAATAATATTATCATGCCAATATAATATGTGGTATTTTAGAGTTGACTATATTGATTAAGGCAATCGACTATGATATTCTGTATGCACCTCGCGTGAAATGGTTGATACCGGACGTACGGTGTCGCCCTCGGCCCAAAACCCGTATGTGTGTGTGAAAGAATGTATGCGAGTACTGAGACAATAAACAAATATAAATCGTAATAGTATGCTCTTTCTGCGCTTCTGCTTAATAGCGCGTTGTCAGGTGTCTCGGAGCGTGTTATGAAAAAAATGTGAAAAAATGTTTTTATTAAAAAATAAATAAAATCTCTCCGCACCGAATATTCACTGCTGATTACTACCGAATATCCGGAGCCCGAAAAATGGTATTCGGGACAGCCCTAACTCACACACCATTGGCCATCGTGGAGCAACTCAGGGTTCAGTATTTTGCCCAAAGATACATCGACATGTTGATGCCTGCACGAAACCAGTTTTCAGGGACCACACTACCTCCAAGCCACAGTTGCCCTATATAGTATTGTACTCAAGTACAACTTTTAAGTACTTGTACTTTACTTAAGTTGTATCATTTCATGCTGCTTAATATTTTTAATTCATTAAATTGTTGGCAAATGTTGGCATGATGTATTTTTTACTCCACTACATTAATTTAACGTAGTTACTAGATACTTTGCAGATTTATGTTATTACTACAAAATATAAATCAACTACAGTATCATATTATATTAAAGGTTAAGCCACCCAGTTGTTATTATAGTAATTCAAATAAACCACACTTTTACCAAGTGGAACATTGAAGTGATTAACACATTAACGCATCAATAAGTACAATACAATAATTTAAAAGTGATGCTTCTTAAATGGGCCATTCTGCATAATAAGTGCTTTTACTTTTGTTTCTTAAGGTATATTTTGATGCCAACACTTTTTTACTTTTACTTGAGTACAACTTTGCATGCAGGACTTTTACTTCTAACTGAGTATTTGTTTACACTGTAGTATTGCTACTTTTACTTATGTAATTAACCCAAACACTTGTGCACATCTGACGCCACGCTTCATCGTTCCCTATGTCACGTTATGTCATCATCCTTCTAGCAATGTCATGCTTAGGCATGACATTGCTAACAATCGTATTGCGTGTGTTTTTTTTGTATGTGTTTGTGTCACAAACACATACAAAAAACACACACACACGCAATACGATTGTTAGGCTATAGTTTTAGTCAGGTCATCTCAAACATACACACCCACAGTCTGAATCGTCACTCTAAAGGTCATCCATCATTCTTCTCTATGGAGGAACGCTGCAAAACATGCTAGCTGGCTACTGCTATGCCGTTCCCTGACATGACAGGGACAAACCACCCTGCCAAACCGAACCTAGCGTTGCTGTTACGGATACAATGCAGTTAACGAAGTCGAATTTGAAATATGTTACCTTGATAGTGCAGGTTTGGCTACAAGTGAGTAGCTCTGTCTGACTGCTCGCGCACACAAGCTCGCCATTTCTTAAATGTACAGCACTGTGAGTTGCTCGCTGTAACCACGCTGACCTCTTACATCTATGACGCTGTGGCAGCAGCGTGCAGTTTCAGCCAATCATGAAAGGCGAAGTCCCGCCCATCTACTTCCGACCCATGGGACTGTCACTGGCCCTGTCTCAGGTCGACTATTTTCATTTCCTCGCTCCTCGGTCCTCGGTGTCACTACCCGATCCGTCCCCCTGCCCGATCGGTACTGCGCATGTGCGAGATGGTCCGCCATATTGGACAAGTCCGGACGGCAACCCAAGATGGACACTTGACACAGTGGCTTTTAGCAAAGCTCAAAAAGAAAAACCGAGAGAGATGAGTTATTGTTATTACAACGTGACTTCACTATTATTTAACAACTCTTTTTGTTGGGTTCTTTTATTTGGGGTTAAGTACATTGTCAGAATAAGTGAGGAATGAATTTAACTTCTGTTAGACATCCATATGCCCAGTGGCGACTGGTCATTAGGGGCAGCAGAAAGTATTACAAATAATGATTACAAAAAAATGCAAAAAATAAATTAAAAAATATATTAAATATATTTTAAGATCATGTTTAATCATCTGATTCGTCTGTACATTGCTGTTTTAGTCTGTGTTCTTCTAATTAGTGTCTACAGTGTGTGCCTATTGAGCTGTTTGGAGCCATGTGGGACAAAACCCGATCCTGCCCCTCCCTCTTACTGTCTAAGTCAATGGTGACTGTAAAAACTACACTGCGCATGCTCAGAATATTTTCCTATTTAATGTGTGTGGCAAAAAAATAATGACCATAGGGGCATAGTGCTGCCATCCCCACCATACATCATCTCACATAATTCAGAGCTGATTGGCTGTAAGTACGTGTGCCGCGAAAAGTGTGGTGTGTGAAGAGGAGGAGAGATAGCTGCAGTGAGGCGTCCTAAAACCCGGAAGTAAGCTGCGCATGGCTTTCCTTGACAAAAAAGCAATGAGATTTCTCCATAGGATTTTAGAAAATAGCTCCAAATAAGATCTGTGGGAAATGTAGCTGTTAGATAAATGCACGTTTTGTTCAGCCGGATAATATCTACATGTCTACCCTACTTTTATAATTTTCGAATCATAAATCTATTGATTAGATTAGATTTATGATAGACTTTTGAAACTACAAGAACATAAGGAGGACTTTTACAAAAAAGTAATAGAGATTTTTGTCCAGAAGGATAGGCAAATGGACTTAATCTTCAAGTCAAGGTAAGACTGCAATTTTATTGAAAATGGGATCTTACTAAGAGAGAACAATTCAATATTTAAATGATAACATTATATTTTTTGGGTATCCTTCTGTTGAACTGTCTGTTTAAAATTAATTGAAGCATCAGACAAAAAAAGCTTTTGAAAATAATATTATATTTTGATTTAGGTCAAAATATAATATTTGTAAACCTGAAGCGTCAGTGCCAGTGTCTCACCAGCCATGAACCTCACTGCAGAAGCTTATAGACATCTAAGTTGTTTGTGCCCCACCACTTTTGTACATATAAAAACGCCACTGCATATGCCATACATTTTTGCATACATTCACAGTAAATATTTATTCAGTATGATAGCTGTCTAACAGAAGTTAAATCCATTTCTCACTTATTCTGACAATGTACTTAACCCCAAATAAAAGAACCCAATAAAAATAGTTGTTAAATAATAGTGAAGTCACGTTGTAATAACAATAACTCATATGTATGAAAAAATGTATGGCATATGGCTGTCTAACAGAAGTTAAATTCATTCCTCACTTATTCTGACAATGTACTTAACCCCAAATAAAATAACCCAATAAAAAGAGTTGTTAAATAATAGTGAAGTCACATTGTAATAAAAATAACTCATCTCTCTCTCGAGTTTTCTTTTTGAGCTTTGCTAAAAGCCACTGTGTCAAGTGTCCATCTTGGGTTGCCGTCCGGAGTTTTCCAATATGGCGGACCATCTCGCACATGCGCAGTACCGATCGGGCAGGGGGACAGATCGGGTAGTGACACTCGGGCTGCTTCTCAGGTCGATTAAATGAAATCCTTGCTTCCCTCACTTGCGTCGTTTCCCTGCGTTTAGTCCCTCCCACCAGGGAAGCATGGAGGGACGCAAGGAAACCACGAGAAGCAGGGAAATGAGTTTTACGAGCAATGGGACGTCCTTTCCTCCGGAGCGTCACGTGAAGCGACGTCCGTTTGTGATGACGCTGCACAGCTGATCGTCTGACAGCAGCCAGCTCTGTCCCCGTTATTTCCACACACACCCGCCTCTGTCAGCACACATTTACTGACACAAACATTTGTATCATCTGTTGTAGATCCCAATAAATAAAATAAAATAAGAACTCATTCTCAAAAAAGATAAACGCCATTCTTAAAATGTATAAACGAACAATAGTTTGATTAATATTGATTAGAGTGCACAAAAGAAATACAATAATTGAGAGAAGAAAAAGAGATATGTTATCTATCAAAACCCAGTTAGATTAACATTGATTGGATTGCACACTTTGTTTGTTTGTTTGTTTGTTTGTTTGTTTGTTTGGATATGTAGCACATTAACATTTCAATAGCACTTAATGACTGACTGAATGGAAATGACAATAAATGAAAATGTAAAACGAAAAAAGCGATCATGAAAATGTTTCCAACAAATGAATAAAATGATTTTTGCCCACTTTGTTGTTCAGATATATCACATATTTGTAACTAAATGAAACAGGAATTGAAACAAAACACGGTATAAACTGAGGAGTGAGTCCCGTGAGGTTCATGTGTTTTCTTCACTCCGCTGGGAAACTGCTCTCATGTCAAGAAGCATGAAATCAGTGCATGCACTGCATCGTCCAATCAGTGAGCGATACACAGTAAGGGGGCGGGGCGAGTATCTGAGGATTTAATCGGAGGATGGTCTGGTGGTTCCTCGGTTATCGCTCCTCCATGATCGCTCCTCGCTCCTCGATCCTCGGTCCTCCGGCAGAAATAAGAGCCATGGGACGGTACTCAAGATGGCACAGGCAAATCAACTTCCGGTGAGACCGAGGACCGAGGAGCGAGGAAATGAAAATAGTCGACCTGAGAAGCAGCCTCGGTCTCACCGGAAGTTGATTTGTCTGCGCCATCTTGAGTACCGTCCCATGGCTCTTATTTCTGCCGGAGGACCGAGGATCGAGGAGCGATAATAGAGGAGCGATAATCGAGGAACCACCAGTCCATCCTCCGATGAAATCCTCAGATACTCGCCCCGCCCCCTTACTTTGTATCGCTCACTGATTGGACGAGGCAGTGCATGCACTGATCTGATGCTTCTTGTCATGAGAGCAGTTTCCCAGCGGAGTGAAGAAAATAAATGAAACTCACGAGAGTCACTCCTCAGTTTATACTGTGTTTTGTTTCAATTCATGTATCATTTAGTTACAAATATGTGATATATCTGAACAACAAAGTGGTCAAAAATCATTTTATTCATTTGTTGGAAACATTTTCATGATCGCTTTTTTCGTTTTACATTTTCATTTATTGTCATTTCCATTCAGTCAGTCATTAAGTGCTATTAAAATGTGAATGTGCTACATATCCACACAAACACACAAAATGTGCAATCCAATGAATGTTAATCTAACTGGGTTTTGATAGATAACATATCTCTTTTTCTTCTCTCAATTATTTTATTTCTATTGTGCACTCTAATCAATATTAATCAAACTATTGTTCGTTTAGACATTTTAAGAATGGCGTTTATCTTTTTTGAGAATGAGTTCTTATTTTTATTTTATTTATTGGGGTCTGCAACAGATGATACAAATGTTGTCAGTAAATGTGTACTAACAGAGGGCGGGTGTGTTTGTGGAAATAACGGGGACAGAGCTGCTGTCAGACGATCAGCTGTGCAGCGTCATCACAAACGGACGTCGCTTCACGTGACGCTCCGGAGGAAAGGACGTCCCATTGCTCTTGTGTGTGTGTGTGTGTGTGTGTGTGTGTGTGTGTGTGTGTGTGTGTGTGTGTGTGTGTGTGTGTGTGTGTGTGTGTGTGTGTGTGTGTGTGTGTGTGTGTGTTGGATCGTTGGCGCTATGACCAACAAAAAGATGCGGGTGCTATACTGGTGGCACTGGAGAAATACTTCACACCCGCAAAGAACGTAATCTTTGAGAGGTACGTTTTTGGCAACCTTAAACAAGAGGATGGAGAGCTCTTGGATGCGTTTGCTACCAGGCTGAGGGAAAAGGCTGCCTCTTGTGAATACGGAGCTATAAAAGATGAACTCATAAGGGACAGGCTTGTTCTCGGGATAACTGACGAGGGTGCTAGATGTCGCTTACTAAGGGAAAAGGACCTTAAATTGGACGAGGCCATTAAAATTTGCCGTGCAGCCGAGGTCATGGACAGCAAGTTAAAAACCATGTCACTGGGCAGCTCTGGACCTGGGGACAGCGTTAATGCCACACAAGGACAGCGATATGGACGGAGGTCTGCCAGCAGGCCATCCGAGTCCACCAACACATCTGTACAACCACAGAGCATGAGAGACGCTGGCGAATGCAAGTACTGTGGCACGCGGCACAAGCGTGGGCGGGACCTGTGCCCTGCTTTTGGTAAATCGTGCCGCTCGTGTGGCACTGCTAACCATTTTGCAAAAGTATGCATGAAAAGAGGCCAGCAGGCACGCCAGTTGAATGCTGTGGATGACCCGTTGCCAGGGGAACTGGAGGACAGCGATGAGAGAGATGTGTACACAGCGGAGAGCGTGGGGGCTGTGAACACTCGAGGTAAAAAGTGGTTTGTCAACCTGCCACTGCAAAGTGGGGTTCAGAGGTGCCAGCTCGACTCTGGAGCCACTTGCAATGGGATGAGCCTCAAGGACAAGACGAGACTGGCGCCTAGAACACCTCTTCTGAAGAGTCTCACCAGATTAAAACTATACAACAGTGAGTGGATGAGCTCATTAGGGGTAAGATGCACAGACTGGACTTTGAGATTGTGCATACTGGCCAGAGGCCCTTGCTTTCGGGTGAGACATGTGAGAGACTTGGTCTGATACGCTTCACCATTCCTGAGGAGCTGAATAAGGTGGAGCACTGCAGGAAGGGAGACCTGACCAAGGAGTGTCTGGTCAGCACCTACCACGACGTGTTCACCAGCCCTGTTGAGTCTCTGCCCGGTGTTATTCACTTTGAGCTGGACAGCACTGTGGCACCGGTGCAGTGTGCTCCCAGGAACGTTCCAGTGGCCCTCAAGGCAGCTGTTAAGGCTCAGCTTGATCGATATGAAGAGGAGGGACACTTGACCACAGTCACTCAACCCACGGACTGGATTAGCAATCTAGT
This sequence comes from Gymnodraco acuticeps, assembly GCF_902827175.1. NCBI lineage: Eukaryota > Metazoa > Chordata > Actinopteri > Perciformes > Bathydraconidae > Gymnodraco > Gymnodraco acuticeps. The sequence continues at coordinate 126,033 of NW_022992202.1, read as the reverse complement.
CATAGTGAAAAAGCCAGACAAATTGAGACTATGCATTGACCCGAAGCCTCTCAACCGTGCTCTGAAACGGTCCCACTACCTTATGCCCACTTTAGATGACCTGTTGTATAAGCTGCCGTAGGCACGTATATTCACCCTGGTGGATGCACGTGATGCATTCCTGCAGTGCCGCTTGGATGAAGAAAGCAGCCTGATGACAACATTCTGGACACCGTGGGGTAGGAAACGCTGGCTGAAACTCCCTTTCGGTGTGTCAGTTGCCCCGGAGCTGTATCAAAGGAAGCAGCATGAGCTGCTGGCTGGCTTGACAGGGATTGAGCCCATAGCCGATGATATCCTTATAGTCGGCTGTGGGGACACAGAGGATGAGGCCAATCGCGACCATGACACAAACCTCATCGCTCTGATGGACAGATGCAGGGAAGTAAAGCTGAGACTGGGCCTGAAAAAGCTGCAGTTCCGAGTGAAGGAGGGCCTCAAGGCTGACCCTGAAAAAGTCAGGGCGGTTCTGGACATGCCAAACCCCACAGACGCAAAAGGGGTCCAGCGGTATGTCGGATTTGTGAACTATCTCTCCAGATTCATGCCACACTTGTCAGCGGTATGTGAGCCGCTGAGGAGACTGCTGGACAAGGATGTGATGTGGCACTGGCTGCCCAAACATGATGCCGCCATGAAGGAAATCAAGGCACTGGTCACGGCGGTGCCAGTCCTAAGGTACTATGACGTCCGCAAGCCAGTCACCGTACAGAGCGACTCCAGTCAGGCGGGTCTGGGTTGCTGCTTGCTTCAAGGGGGACAGCCTGTCGCATTCGCCTCCCGGGCATTGACCCAAACAGAGCAAAATTACGCACAGATTGAAAAGGAGTGCCTGAGCATCGTATTCGCCTGCCAACGCTTCCACTACTACCTATATGGGAGGGGAGATGTGACTGCAGAGACCGACCACCGCCCGCTGGTGTCCATCTTCACCAAGCCCCTCCTCAGTGCGCCAAAGCGCCTTCAGAGCATGCTCCTCACACTTCAGAACTACTGCCTTGCGGTGGTATACAAGCCAGGCCCTGAGATGTACATAAGTGACACGCTCAGCAGAGCCACCACTCCGCCACAGAGAACAGACACACTGTACCAATGTGAAACGGCCATTCAGCAGGCAGACTATTTAAATGTCAGCAGCCAACGCCTGGCACAGATTCGGACACACACTGAGGAGGATGTGTGTCTTCAAACACTTAAGTCTGTCGTGCTGGAGGGATGGCCAGGACACAAAGAGGAGACCCCTGTAGCCGTCAGGGACTACTGGGCCATCAGAGATGAGATAAGTGCACAGGATGGCGTGCTCTTCAGGAGTCAGCGGGTCATCATTTCAAAAGCTATGCGCCCGGAAATGCTGAGACGGATCCACTACAACCACGTGTGGGGCGAGGCGTGCTACAGGCAGGCCCGTGATACACTTTACTGGCCCGGTATGCAAGGGGAAGTCAAGGATTATGTGCAAAAGTGCTCTGTGTGCAATGAGTATGCACACGAACAACAGAAAGATACTATGATGTCACACCCGCTCCCCACACGTCCCTGGCAGCTAGTAAGCATGGATCTGTACAGCTACGCAGCACAGAACTTCTTGCTCGTGGTGGACCATTATTCTGACTTTTGGGAGATCGACCAGCCGTCAGTTCTCCCAGAATCGGCCCTGGAGCAGCCTGCGAGTGGGGGGAGCGCCAGAGAGGTCGTCGGCGTCCCCAAGGAGTCTCCAAGGCCATCACCCCCGGGGTTGTCGCGGTCTTCCCCGCAGACTGGGGATACACCATGCCTTGAGTTACAGGGTTACTTTCTCCCGGAGCGGACGGCTGATTAGACCTCCTGACAGACTTGACCTCTAGGTCACACACACACACACACACACACACACACACACACACACACACACACACACACACACACACACACCACACACACACACACACACACACACACACACACACACACACACACACACCACACACACACACACACACACACACACACACACACACACCACACACACACACACACACACACACACACACACACACACACACACACACACCCACACACACACACACACACACACACACACACACACACACACACAGCACACACACACACACACACACACCACACACACACACACACACACACACACACACACACACACACACACACACACACACACACACACACACACACACACACACACACACACACACACACACACACACGATAAAGATGTACAAAAAAAAAAAAGGAAGTGGAGAGATTGTAAAACAAATGTGATTGATTGTTCTGAGTTTATTGCTGATGTGTTCGGATCCGGCTATTATTGAAGTGTCTCTGCTATGTGCACTATTTGTTGTTGAAATCATTTGATTAATGTTTTGATTGAAGGTCAACAGTTTAATGGCAGTATTGATCCTGTGTTGTTACTTACTGTTACTACAAAAAGGAAGGGAGATGTTACAGGGTGGTTTAGGCTAGGTTGCAGCTCCACCCTGTGGACGTATTGTGCCTGTGTTCTATATATCTGCCTCACGTAATATCCCTCCGTTGTATGATTGCCTGCTCAGTGTGAATACACGGCGTTGAGACACAGCCTGACTTGCCTTGTTTATTAATGCACATACATCTACAAACTATCTTTTTTGAGAATGAGTTCTTATTTTTATTTTATTTATTGGGGTCTGCAACGGATGATACAAATGTTGTCAGTAAATGTGTACTAACAGAGGGTGGGTGTGTGTGTGGAAATAACGGACGTCGCTTCACGTGACGCTCGGAGGAAAGGACGTCCCATTGCTCTCGTGTGTGTGTGTGTGTGTGTGTGTGTGTGTGTGTGTGTGTGTGTGTGTGTGTTAGATCGTTGGCGCTATGTGCAACTCAAGGCATATGCTCGAACGGGAGCTGCCTGGACGCTGCAATCATGTTGCGCACTATCCGTGCTGAGTGTGCTGACTTCTCGTACAATGTCCCACTGTCTGGCTTCCTGCATAAAGTCAAGTGCTCGGTGCAGTTATGGCGAAATGTCGCTCCTCTGTTTTCATTTAAGCTTGACAGCCCTAGTTTATATATATCTATGGTAGTGACAGGGACCTTATTCGTCTTCTTCTTTAGTGTTTATTGGCGGTTGGCAAACCAACTTGTAGGTGCATTACCGTCACCAACTGGACTGGAGTGTAGACAAGAGACTATGCAGAAAACAATAAACAAAAGAAACAAAACAAAACAAAGAACCAAAACTCTAGATTATTTTAAATGTATCAATTTATCTTAGAAACGTAATAATCTCACAATATATATTGCCTGATGTTTTCCCTAACAGCCCTGATAGCGACAAGTCATGGAATTTTGCTTTCTTCAGTGTGTGGAAAAGCACATTTCTCTGAGTAGGCCTACTATATTTCCTGCAAAGCAGTAACACATGCTCAACAGTTTCTGGCTGGCTACAGTGTATACACTTTCCGGTTGGATGCTTTCCTATTATACTTAATGTATGATTGAGACCTGTATGATCTATTCTCATCCGAGAAATGAAAGCTTTAGCGCAAGTTCAATAAGGAAGACCTAACAATGAGTCACTTAGACGTCACTCTATTGCTCCCTCCCCCCTCATTAAATACGAGGGCGTCACCCCTCAGCAGCCAATTGCTGCACATGCTAAAATCCTTAAAGGAATGGAATGCTCATGACACTCATTTTTAAATAATTATCATCCGATAAAACAGACCAGTCTCTGCCAGTCTTTTTTTTTTTTTTTTTTAATCCGATGACATTATCAGTGATTTTAAACTGATTAATTACCGAAATAACATCAACACTGTGGGCGGCGCCATTTTACCGGACGTGACGTAAACCATGCGTTTGGTTTCGAGGACACGTTGATATTCATGTTATTTACTGTAGTTACTCTCTTCAAATATACCTCATTGTATCGCGAAACATTGCCACAATTCTGATAGGAACAATCCACGGAATGCTCGGTTCTATCTGTTGCCAAAAGGTAAGCGTAGGAAGTACGTTCGGAGGCAGTGGCTAGCGAAATGTGGCCGGCCCGAACCGAAAGATCCACAGGCGCATGTATGCAGCGAACATTTCAAGTTTCCGGACGACTACTCTGAGAGTATGATAAAACATAACATGGGATTTATTGAACAACCATTACTTCATGGAGATGCAGTACCATTGGTCTTTCTGGTGTCATCACCGACCAGGACACCAGTTCGGCCAGTTGAGAAATCGCCCCCTGCAAGTGTGAAGCGACGGAGGACCAGAAGTAGTGCTCGGAGTAAGGTATGTTATGGCGCATTTCCATTGCAGCGGGTAGCCCCGTTTAAACGTCCTTTATCGTCCAGGCCAGTTTTTGGTGGCCTTTCCATATAGCGTAGTACCGGCTAGTGGGTATTTTCCCCCAGTTTTTCCGGCCCCATAAAATCTTGGTTCTAGGGCCAGGGACAACGAGGCTGAGTATGCTAAACTAGAGAGGAAATCGCTAGCAAGGGTGGTACTACATGCATACATATCTAGTAATCAAAATCATTGTATCTACTAAGTAGGCTCGAACCTGTATGGCTGAATTCCCCCCTCCAATCTCTTCATATTGCTCAAAACTTCTTCCTCGGCTGACGAGTCCGAACTCAAATACTCCGCCATGTTTTCGTGTGTTTACAAAGTGAACGCATGGATGACGTCACGACCATCACGTGACTACTGAAAATGGGCAAAATGGCAGCGGCCTGACGGAATATACAGGTTTTGATAAAAAAAGAGCTATACAATCATTATTTACCGGGGACTATCGCTGATTTCTATGGTTTAACCATAATGTTTCACTAAATACTGAAGTTTTGATTAATTATCTAATGAGTGGAGCATTCCTTTAACTACAGGCATTTTTTAAGCTTGTAAAGGGAAGAACACAGCTCGCCTCTCACTCGCCACTCTGCTCTTCCACAGCGCCGCTCCCCCTCCCTCCGCTGACATTATGAATGTAAGGCATATAGTAATCATAGATAACACCGCAGGGTCCGTTACAGTTTGTTTTCATCTGATTTCAAATAAACAAAGTCTTGGCTTTCAGAATATTAAACTTGTTTCGGCAAATTCAGATGATAAAACTTTGAAGCTTTTAACGGCATAATTACAAGCGGAGAACGGAGTAACTTGACGTCACAGCAGGCATAACAACAGCCGGTGTTTCTCCTGAGAGTGTTCCCCGGGAAACAAATGCAAAGATACACAAACACACACACGTGGTATACACGCACACACTCGCGAGCTTCCCCCAGACCAGTAATGCAAACGGAAATATCTTCCCTCCGTACTACTTTGATCATTTGCTAATAATCAATCAGATCGATCCAGAGAAGAGGAAACTTTGATGGCCTTTTTCTCAAAATGATGACTCGTGACAGTCATTATATAATGTGACATATTTTGCTTAATATTTGGAGAACAACAACAATCCTGATATCGTTAGAAAGCTAGTAATCTCCTCTTTCCAGCAGTGTATACAACTCAAAATGTGTCTTCGGGTGAATGCGACTGATTTTGATGGAGCAGGTCACTTTGCATAACAGGAAGAATATGTACATTTTAACCCAATCAAATAGGACATTGTCACACCATTCAAATGTATCCATGTAAATTACAACCAATAACAAAGCTTAGATGTGTTTATTTGTTACGTTGTTTACGTTATGTGTTACGTTGTTCAGTGTGTGTCAGTCGTTAACCTAGATAGATAAACTTGCAAACATGTCAGAAGAACCGGCGCATAAGAAAACAAAATACAGTCAAACTAAGCTAAAATTCAACAACTTGAATGTCACATCCCTGACATCCACAACTCCGGAGCCTGGTCCTTCAACCATAGAACCAGCGCAGCCAGATGAACCCCAGCAGCAGCTCTGCGGCCGCAGAGGCTGTCAAAACCGCCGCCGCCGGCATCGTTGAACCGAAACAGGCTGGTTCCGACTGCATGGAGGTTTGTTGTCGGGACATTGAGACGGGCAAATAAAAGCTTATTTGGGCAAAGAGAAAGGTACTTCAATGCAGAATGGTACAAAAACAGAGAGTGGTTCATTCTTTGCAAAACCACTAAACGAGCCTTCTGTGAAATATGCAGATGTGCTGCTGTCAAACGGCTTGTAACTTTCTCCAAATGTGGAGATTACAGCTTTGTAAATACCGGAGTTAATAACTGGAACTTTTCACAGTTCCAGTCAACATTCAGCTTGTCAAACAAGAGCGTAGCAGGAAACAAGGAGAGATGGAATGATGTGTGGGCTGGTCTGTGAAGTTTAAAGGAGACCTATCATGCTATATTTAAATGATATAGTGTATGACCATACCTATATAAGGTATATTTATACATTTTATTTTTCAAAATACCAAACAGATCATTTTTTAGCCATGCCTCGTTTCGCTCATTTTCGCTCTTTTCCAAGCCTGTCTTTGAAAATTCTGAGCAGCAGCTGACCACGCCCCCCTGCAGAAGAGCGGGGCATGAGCCGGTGAGAGTCACGTTAACATGCTTGCTGTGATTACGAGTGTGGAATAAACATGTCATCTCAGAGCAATGCATGTGTTCAAGCGTATTATCAATTTGATCTAGAGACTGACCCTGAAGCAGCGGAGGTTTTGGTGGAGGTGCAAAGATCTCAGTTGCAGCAGGACGTTTCTGAATGGTTAGTTGACAAGCTGTTGTTCCTATTTATTTTACTCTGTTACGATGCGTGCTACTTATTCCGTTCATATTTTGGCTAATTAGCAAGAATGCTATGTGTACAGTTTATAACTTAGAGCTTGTAACGCAAAAACAGCGATACATATATATATTTATAAAGGGAGACATTCATATTTTCAGCATATATACAATGGCCTCATTGCGTTTATTAATAGTTTACAGCCCTTTTCTTCCAACATCGTGCAACAACCGTTGGAAAGTTCAATAACTTAGGGTGATAAAAAGTATATTTCCAACAACACCTCAGTTGTCAGCAGTGTGTGTAGTTTCATGTGTTTTTAAAAGCTCAGTTATTGACTTCTTTCTACAGGTTTACATGTGCAAATTGCGCCACGATGCCTTCTGAACCGGAGAATGTGTGCTGCATGGCGATACCACAGGTAACATTTTTGATTGTTGTCTGTTTAGAGAATGCATTTTTAACATGTCACATGTTTATCACACTAGGTGTCAAGACGGATGCAGGAACTTGAGGACTCTGTAACCTGTATGGTGGAGCATCCTGGATTGGAGCCTGTGTGCCTGAATGTGTTCTCCCTGCAGAATGCATTGACTATTTACAGAGCTGAACATGGTGGACTACAGTTGAGGCAAATAGAGCAGTGAGTGGTTTGTTTATTTTGACTGAAATTGTAAAACGAATGCTAATATTGTTCATGCAAATAAATACTGGTGTATATGGCTTTATGCAATCTTTCATTGTACATGTACTATTATATATATATATATATATTATTACACAGCAATGGCATAACACACCCATGTGTACGACAAAAAAAGTCCACACACAACCTTATGCTTTTGAAATCAGAATATTCTTTACCCATCCAAACATGAATAATCACGACACATTTGATATCAACTCGGAACTTTATTGTCAAAATCAACGGTTCTTTGAACCCATAAAAAAAAACTAAATGTACTTGTATTTTGTATAAATTACACTAAATATTTTTTTTAATGATTTCAGGCGTCACAGGTATCTAGCCTACAGAAGCTTTGTGAGCTGGTGCTGGGGCTTCCTTGGACGCAGGATCAGAGTGGTGATTCCGGCCTGCGTTGTCCTCAGGGAGGCAGGAGTTTCCTGATCCGCAAAATGTCGATGTTGGGTTCAGACAGCAGCCAAATTGAACCGTGTAGCAGACCCGGCGATGACCTCGTCCCTGTCAGGTCGCTCATAATGGTGCAGGGTCCACAAAGACTTGGTCGAAGATGAGGTCCATCAAGTTGGCCACGTAGCCTGTGCAATGTTAAAAAAAAGCACAACAAAAAATGTGTTTTAGATTAGTATATGCATGTAAAAAACTGAAAGTTCTTTCTAATTTTATATTTGTAAATAGTTGTATAATAAATATTTTAAACAGTTACGGAATGTGGGGTCAGTCTTTACTGGTTTTGCTCTGCATTCTCCCTTCCTGGCCTTTGGGAACTGCAGTTTATACAGAGGCTTTCCAGTGGATGTTGGCTTGTGCACGCTCAGCGTTTTCATTGTAGTGCAGGGCTGCCAGGTAGTCTTTCATTTCCGCCATGATAAAAAAAAATGTAAATAATAGCAAAGGATGTACAAATTGTCACTAATTAGTAAGTATGTGAGGTGCTGGCCTGTAAAGAAGAAAACATAGTTAGAACAAAATCATCTCAATTTAGTATTCAGGATGAGAAAATACTATTTGGATAAATATAGTCTGAAATCCCAAAAGATGGGGCTTAAAACTCTCTATTTAGCAAAGCTCTTTGCTTAGCCTTTTCCAATCTGAGTTAGTTTTGAACCGTAACGTGCATGCTGTGTTTCTGACTCAATACAGATGATATGTTGGAGAGGGGCTGAGCTCAGTAGACTGACTGTAATGAGTGCTAGCCACTAATTAGCCTGTTGCTAGGTAAGGCCTCGTCAACAACAACATATCAACGGGGCTTTAGCTCCGTTTTACTCGTGGTGTGTGTGTCCCCCCTCGCATACATACACACAGTGTTGTATCCTCACACACCCCCATTTATATTCATGTGCGCAAACAAGTAAACACACAAAAGCTTTTACATATAACGCTGCAAAAAACGGCATGTCTCATTAGCGTAGCGTAGCTTACAGATCGATGATATCTGATCCTTCTTACAGACTACAATCACAAAAGCTTTTACATATAACGCTGCAAAAAACGGCACTTACCTACAGAAGATTACGTTTGTTATTGTTAGTGTATTCTATAACCCCGAAGGCAGGAGAGACTGAAAAGAGTCAAGGGAAGCTTATAAAAGTTAACAGCATTTAATTACACAAAAGATGTGGTGGTGTACAGTACAAAATGAAATGTGCGAGTGGAGGCGTTCTCCTCATCCGCCCGGTCAGTCCAGGTCACCCGGTAGAAAGAGGTCAATCCTTGGCTTGCTCTTCCTGTTGTCATCGGAGGTCTTCTCCTATTGGTCGGGGGCGGGTCCAATGCAATTTCTGCCTTTTTCTGTTGTTAAATTATATCATTCTGGTGTCTGTGGTCATTTAAACATTCCCTAATAAACGTTATTCAGCGGTAATAAATGAGTGCTAAACCCAGTGTGCTCAGTGTACAACATCACATGTCATTTCACCTTTGATTCACGGTTTGAAAATGCAGCATTTCGCCACATGCTAATGCTAACCGGAAATGAAGAATTTTCAGAATAAAAGTATTAAGTTAATAGTTAGTGAACTTCCGGTTTTTCAGAATAAAACTGATTTAAATTAAATAGTGTATTTAATTCAAATTACGCCATACCAACATTGATTTTAATTTCTAACAATCCCTCCTTACATACCCTTTAAGGTATGTAAATAATATTGAAATCAATTAGTTCTTCATCCGAACATTGCATGGTACATAACTCATAAAAGTAAAAAAATACAAATAAGAATACATATTCATCATAAATATGAAGTTTTTCATAACTTCTAGCTTAAACCTTTAATGTCACTTTGTAAAATAGCAGCAATTAGCTTGGTATGGAAAACGTCTAACTCCCTCCTTTCACATCATAAATCATCTTCTTACTGTATCTGGTGTAAAGGCACTTGTTCTTTTACAAAGTATAAGAAGGCTTAAACTATCTGAAAATAGCTAAATATTACTCTTTATTTACTTTTACTGTGTCTCTGGTGTAATTTATGAATCTCTGCTGGTTCTAGTAGATATAGTTCTCCCCATCCACATTCTTGTTGGTTGTGGGACAGAGGAATAATAATTCAGAACCTGCTGATATTTGAATCTTACTACTGGGCATATGTTACAAACAAAAAACATCTTCATGGTGAACTAAATAAAATCCTTGTAATATTTCTCAAATCTAAATATAACAATGAACTATTCCTGTTTGTGGTAAAGACACACACTAACGTTATGTAATACAATTTCATTATGGATTCAAAAACAACTAAAGTCATGATGCTGTCAGAGTGAATGATTTCCTGAGTGTATCTGTCCTGTAAGGTACGTCATTCTCTGCTTGGATCGTGTGCAGAAATCCCATCGATTGCACCTGGCAATACGGCTTCTACCTGTCTATTATCAAGCTGAAAAATGAATACAGAATTCCAACATACGGTCATCAAATGTCTTTCTATTATGAATTTAAATTAAATGTATATCCCCATAATGAACTAAACAATAAAGTCTATGGCTTTTACTTCTAATTCTTTACCAGGCTAGTTACAATATGTTGTCTAAATTAAATTCGGTATCATTACATTACTATGTTTTAGCTTAACTTAACTGTAATATGTTCTTTCTACATTTCAAACCTCAGTTACTCTAATGTCTGTTAAAATATTACAAAATTGCCTAACTATCACAGGTCAACTTCTTCGGTATTCTATTCTGGAATTACATCTCTCACAGTAGCCCCTTGGCCACTGCTTCTGTGTTACCTGTTATAATTCAATCAATATTTAGAAACATCTCAACATTCATCAAACAGTATCTTATCCCCAGATATGGAGCAGGTTAATTATAAAACTTCAATTCAATTCAATGCTCAGTTTGAACATCTGGGTTGGGGCGGAAGGTTTCTGTCAATCCTTAAAAGAAAAATTTAAATTGTGAATTTTACAGCCATGTTGACATTATACATACTCCCCCCTTTTACACATGAACTCATGTGTAACAAAACCCTGTAATGGGAGGGGAACAAAAAACTGTCAGGTAATTGGTTAGGGACATAACGAACATTATTTACAATTTTACATCAATTATCATTATTTCCACAGTAAACACTTCAGTGAAAAGAAGTGTTCCTCTCCGTCCTTCAGGCCTAAAAGAAACAGAATCTTCAGATTTTAGTTTTACATTTGCAAACCGCCAACTCATGTGGGAGTAAAATATCATCAAGTAGATTAGAAACGGGTCACATGTGCGGTTTCCCCTTTTTGTGGAATTTTTAGGAAACCTCTCGTTTCCCTTGGAGCTCCAAAATAATATGTTAGTCCAAAAACATGCTTGGTTAGTTATTGTTTTAGAATCATGCAGTTACACTGATCACATGCCGGCATTCATTCACACTCACACTGTCTGGTTGTCATGTCAGGTTTGGTCAGGTACACCCCAGAGTCAGTCATGGACAGTGCTTTTGTCACACTGTCAGTCAGGGTCAAAGGTTGTTTGGTCTCGGTCTTTTGGCCATGTCGTGCTCTGCAGAGTCTTTTCAGAGGTATTTCAGCATAGGCGGGTACCCTTTATCTACAAAAATATGTCATATGTGGAGCGCCATTCCTTATTCATTCACGATTTCAACTATGATTTTCAAGATGATTCTAACTTTTCATTGGGACTTCTGCCTCCCACTTTTCCTGAAACTTAATACAAAACTCACTTCCTTAGAGTACTACTACTGCAATTCATTTACACCTAATTAGTATTAAAATGTCTAATGATCTATTTCAGAAACTTGTGTACATAACTATTATCTTGAGTCAAAACATTACTAGGATCTGTGTAGCTCTGCATTTCATAGCTCATTATACTCATTTATCTTTAATTCTGGTTTACTTAAAAAACAATGTTAAACTCTTTAGCAGTGTGTGGAACCTTGGGTGTCCGAACATGCAACAATTACTCCCTCCTTTATCAAGGATTCAAAACAGAAGTCATTTTATATTTCCATCTTAAAGCCCTCTTATGGTAATAACTATGCTACAATGGTGAAATCAATACTTTAGATTGGAATTTTATATTTGGCTTGGCACCAGCTCTCCATTTAACGTTATCCATACAAATAAAGATTTGTCTTATAGAGTGGTTCCTAAAACTATCCTTTTAATGGTGATCAATATTGTAACAAATGAGATCACTACTTTATTCACACGTGAATACAAATCTCTTAAAGAATGATTTGTTAAAAGATTGAAGAATATGGTTCTACTCTGTCATGTCTTCCCCTTTATCCCTCAGTGTGTTTTAGGATGATTCTCATTTTACTTTAATCTGTCTTTACGTATTTATGAAGTTAATTCAAGTTATTTAAATGTGCGTTTTGTGAATAAGTGTGTTTATGTGTAAACTCACTCATTCCCGTTCTCCTTTTCTCCTCCCCTGGTTTTCTCAAGCCGTGACCCCGGCCTCCTCACTTCTAATCGACCATGCCAACTCCTCTGATTCCGTCTTCTCTTCAGTCCATCAGCTGTTGAATCCATCCTGTAACTTTTTTAGGCAGCCATTGGCCCAGTCACATCTGCAGCCCCATCGTGCCACTGTTGTTGCACTGCTTTGCATTTCATCTCCTCCTTTACAGTCTCTCTGCTGTTTTTATGGAGGGCGGATTCTGCTCTTGTGTCCCACACTCGGCTCTTGTGCCAAATCTCGTGGCTCAGCTTGGAACTTCATGCCCTGTCTGAGGGGCTGATGAGAGTATCTCTCTGTATGTCAGCATGCTGTTTGGTTCTGGATGCCACAGGTGGAGATAGTTCTGGCTGCAGTCTTGTTGTTGTTGTTGTTGTTGTTTCAGCTCTGGTTCTCTGTCTGTTCGATGGAGAAGGAGGAGTCTCCTGTTGGGTTAGGTATTTTGTCTGTTTGGAGGGTCGGGATCGTAGCCTTTCTAACTCAGAGGGGGAGTCCAGGTCTCGGGACGCATTACCTATAAGAAGTCTAGCACACTGAGGTTAAATAAATCCAACCCTTTCCACTCTGTCTCTTTCTAATCATACTATCTGTCTTAGTTGTTAAATGCCATCTAAACAACATAATTAATGTCTACTAATGATATTACAAAAACTCACTCTAAAAATTGTTTCATCCATTGCTACATATTTACCCAACACAACTCTGAAATACTTACATGTTTCCAGCATCACATATTCCACACACTACGAAAGAACATCTCCATATTTTCTCCAATATTTTAAATCCCACTGTTATTTAGAACAATAGTAAACCTGCAGAGCACACCAATTGGATCACAGTAATGAAATTTGAATCAAGTGTAGGCCTATGTCTACTTTCCACCATACTTATTACTTTTGCTGAACATTTATTTATATTGTCTAACTTCCTTGTCTATGATGTGCAAACAGTTCGAGTGTAAAATGTGTTTTTCTCAATGTATTTACACTACAGATTCTTGAGTTTACTCATCTCCTGGTGCTGTCGTTGTAAAAAATGTTCAATTCCTTATTGTTTTTTGTACCAGTTTTCCAAAATCAGTTCCAACTGCCGTGCCGTTTCTGGAAAGGTGGCGGTACGGCTACACAATGTGTAAGAAGGTGCCAACATGTTCCTTTTTTAACTTTGATCCGGAGCGCATCTGCAGTGCGTTCTACAACTTCCCATGGTCCACTCCATACAGGTTGCAACAAGTTCATCTTGTGGATTTTTACATTTACCCAATCACCTGATCCAACAGAAATATTCGTCATGGCCCTGGCATATGCTTCCGCCTCAATATTTCTAAAATCTAACGCTGGTTCTCCTCTGTATTGTGAGGTGCTACCTTGTGGTGGATATTGCTGAGTGGGGCAATCTCTGGCCAGATGTCTACAATCTCCACATATGAAGCAGCCATCATCCCTTCTTCCTCTTGATCGTTGCTTTCCTCTCCATTGTCCCTTTTGTTGATGCTGTATGGGAGTGTATACCTGTGCTTGCGGCTGTACTTGGTTAGGAAGATACACAGGTATTTGCTGTTGAATATACTGTGGTGCTTGTGGCTGTACTTGCGTAGGAAGATACACAGGTGTCTGCTGTTGAAGATACTGTGGTGCTTGTGGCTGTACTTGCGTAGGAAGATACACAGGTATTTGCTGTTGAATATACTGTGGTGCTTGTGGCTGTACTTGCGTAGGAAGATACACAGGTGTTTGCTGTTGAAGATACTGTGGTGCTTGTGGCTGTACTTGCGTAGGAAGATACACAGGTGTCTGCTGAACCTGGTTTTGTGGACATACACTTCCTCCTCCGCTTTGTTGAACTGTTGGAGGTGTCCGCCCTGCCTTCTCTGCTAGTATAGCCATCTGATTTGTCGATTTCTTGTTTTTATTAGCTTCGGCATCTTTCTCAGCTACTTGTATCTTCAAAAGTCTTAGTTTTAGTGTTTTAATTTCTTCATCATTTTCCCCCTTTGTTGCCTGGTATTTCATATCGTAGTGAATGAGATGTAGTCTCCATTCTTCAATGGGTTTAGCGTCTAATCCCACCACGTCTCCCAGGCCTGCCTGCACTGATCGGGGAAGGGCTTTAATGACAGCGTTCTTCCACAACATTACAACAGCCGGAGAAACGTCATGCCGTTCTCCAGTGCAGTCCTCCCACACTCCTTCACATCTCTTCAAGAAGGCATGCATTTCTTCCCCCGGTTCTTTTCTCAGGCTGTTGAGGGCATGTAAATTGCGTGTTGTCGGGTAGATGTGACGAATAGCAGCCCAATAATTCGACCTGATATTGTTGAATGAAGTTTCATCTGGGTCGTGCGTGCAATTGGCCTCGGAATCTACTGCTCTTGCCTCTAGTCTTCCTTCTATTCGTCCAAGCAGGGCCCTCATGTCTCCCAAGCACAGGTGGTCTTGGACAGTGTACTTCTCCAGATCAGTAACCCACTTCTGACCTCCTTTCGTGAGTGGAGGTAGCTTTGACACTAATGCTTCCATGTCCCTGTGAGTCCATGATTGGTATTGAAATCCTCCTCTTCCAGCCGCTATCAATGGCATGGAGGTATGTGCACCGGTCTTGGTTCTTTTAGTTGTCTTGGTTCTTCTAGTTTTGGGGCATGTCCCAGGGTAATGTTGCTCGTTTTCGTCACTACTATTATTCTCAGGAGGAGATGCAAAACTGCGTTGTTGCTGTGACTGTTCATGGTATGGGGAGTGTCTACTGGTTTCAGACTGTGTACCGCTGTCGTCATATTCATCTCCCCGTCCATTGGAATAGTCAGGAGAGTAGTTTGTTCTGCGTTTTCTTTGAGTTCTTCGTTCTTCTTGTTCTCTCCTTTGTCTATCTGCCATCATGTCCTGGAATCTTACATCGTCTTGTTGCCTCTCCGCCAGAAGTAGTTGGTATTTATCTTCCTCCCTTTGTCTTTCTGCAATAATGTCATTATGGGCTTCAACTGCCTTCCGTCTTTCTTCAATAATGTCATTATGGGCTTCATCTGCCTTTCGTCTCTCTTCCATTCCTCTGATGAGTTCTGCTTCAATGCTTCTGTTGAGCTCCTCGTCCATTCTTCTGTCGAGTTCCTCCATTCTTCTGTCGAGCTCTTCGTGTCTTCTGTCGAGTTCTGCTTCCATTCTTCTGCCGAGTTCTTCCATCAGCTGGTTGACACTGGATAGGATTCTTACCTCAAACGCCAATTCTTTCTCATTTGGGGCTTGAATCGAAGCTTGGTGAGAAGGGTTGTTCTCTGATATGTCTGGAGGAGACACTTCGGTCAGGCTTGGATACTGCTTTGGAGTTTGGATAAGTGGAGCCTCTTTTGTCATTTCTGCTGTGTCTTCATTTACTGGCAGATCTTCTGCGATGGATGTCAGATGGATTAACAGACATGTAACCCTAACTTTTCTTTTTTCAGCTTTTTTCATAGCGCTTTTAGCTGGTCCATACCAAGGGGTTTGTACGGCTTTGATCCATGCTTTTTCCTGTTGTAGGTATTCAGCATTCTCATGTTCAACTACAGCTTTTCTATGGGCTTCCGTTGGTCCAGGTTGATCATCTGCTGGAATCAATCCTCTCGTTTGCCACTGTTCCAACAGTTTCTCTATTTGGTTCCATGTCTTCTGTCTATGACTTGGACACGTTAAAGCATCTGATCTGATGTTTACTCTCGCCTTAATATCTGCAGTTGTGCCTGGCACTGTGAGTGCTCTTAACTCTGGCGACATGTTTCTTAAGTACACCGATAATATTATTAAGTTTATCAAAATGAATGACTAATCCTCTGAATAGTACCCTTGTATTCTTTATAAAGATATCCTATGTCATCTGAACTTAACTTTAAAATCTTGTAATTTTTTCAATTTTTTTACAGAATTTGGAAAAATAAATTTAAATGTTGTAAAACTGAGATTGGAAAATCAAAATTAGACAAATTAAATTAAAATTTTGAAATTATGCAAATTTTTTAAAATCTGAACAAATAAATAAAAATGAACAGTGTATGGTTTTGACTTTGTAAAAATAGGAATATGGTGCAAATCCAAATAAACCGTGGACAGTGTATACTCAAGTTGAGTTCATGAAATTATGCAAATGTCATAAAATGTGTTAACTACAATACTTCAATTCAAAGAAACCACATGTAATCTTTATCTGTGTGGTGAAGAATGTATTAACTGTAATACTTATTATGTCCGCTAGGGGAGCTGTTTTATTTGTAACTCCTCTCAAATGTATCAACTAGTACTTCCGGTTCATAAACATACTTCCTGTTTATTTCAAAATATAAAGTTCAAAGTACTTTCTTTGAAAAGCATGAAAAACAAAACAACTCAATCTACTCTCAACGTTCATCTACACCATCCCTGTGTATTTAATCAGTAGTTACCGGTTGTATCTTTACTCGAAGTATTTCACCATCTAGTAATGCTAACTGGCTAGCTTAGCAGTATAGCATTAACCGCATGTGACTGGGGGAAGGGGAACAATGGAAACATTCAACATCTGCATATAAATAACCACACTGATTGACAATACAAAACACAATCTTCATTTATCTTAGCTCTAAATTATATAGATGCTGACCCTAAAAGCCGATCTCATACCAATCTTGTACACAATCGTTTCGGCTTAGAAGATCACACAAAAATATACTTTTTGGCTTAAAAACTCCACACAATATACGTTATTAAACCAGACTACGCAGGTTTAACACATCGAACATATAGACTAACATGACTGGACCCAGTCCAGTGTAAAACAGATCAGGTCTGGTACCTACCCAGAGGTATTTAACACAATGTGAACCCTATCCCAGATAACATTCTGCCTCACCAGAAGGTCTTAATATGTAATATTCACATTATCGGGCGGCGCCGAAGATACAACAGAGACGAATAGAAACACTATATACAATCTCCACACCACTCGCAATCACCACGGAATTAAACAGGTAACTGTCTCACCTTTCGTTTAGGCCCAGCCAAAAACTCATTTTCTGCAGGCTAGTGTGATGCTAGTTAGCTTGCAGCATTCCCCTCTCTTCCAGCTCTATCCCGCTTCAGAGCCCACCCAGGGACGCCATGTTAGTGTATTCTATAACCCCGAAGGCAGGAGAGACTGAAAAGAGTCAAGGGAAGCTTATAAAAGTTAACAGCATTTAATTACACAAAAGATGTGGTGGTGTACAGTACAAAATGAAATGTGCGAGTGGAGGCGTTCTCCTCATCCGCCCGGTCAGTCCAGGTCACCCGGTAGAAAGAGGTCAATCCTTGGCTTGCTCTTCCTGTTGTCATCGGAGGTCTTCTCCTATTGGTCGGGGGCGGGTCCAATGCAATTTCTGCCTTTTTCTGTTGTTAAATTATATCATTCTGGTGTCTGTGGTCATTTAAACATTCCCTAATAAACGTTATTCAGCGGTAATAAATGAGTGCTAAACCCAGTGTGCTCAGTGTGCTCAGTGTACAACATCACATGTCATTTCACCTTTGATTCACGGTTTGAAAATGCAGCATTTCGCCACATGCTAATGCTAACCGGAAATGAAGAATTTTCAGAATAAAAGTATTAAGTTAATAGTTAGTGAACTTCCGGTTTTTCAGAATAAAACTGATTTAAATTAAATAGTGTATTTAATTCAAATTACGCCATACCAACATTGATTTTAATTTCTAACATTATTATAACTTACTCAATATGATTTTAGAGGATACAAAATACTAATAAATAGGAGAATAAATACTTGTGTTATCGGCTAGGGCGTGGCTTTACAGCCTTCACACAGATCGCCATTATGGCAGTATGTCTGAACATGTTAGCAAATGCCTGATAATTAAAATAAAAGACAAAGCAAAGACTGCGGAGCGTACAATATAAAATGTTATAAAAACATATAAACACCTAACCGATTACTATTTGGGTTTGAGGCGACATTGATACGGCGAAGCTACATGCTACATGCTACATACTACAAGCTAGAGATAGCTTTATCAGGAAAAACACCGCTAAATAAAAACTTACAGCTTCAAAATTGGATGTGTCCTCACTGGCCTGCTCCCGGATGGTTGGTATTGATCCCGGCAATGCACGTGGCCGTGGCTCATTCCCCTGATAGGTGGAGAGTTGACCAATAAGCGGAGCACGTCTCTTTGTGACGTAGGAAAGTGTTGAAATCTGGATCCGTTTTTTCAGATCCGTTTCAGCCACTTTTTTAGAGATTTGGCGAAGGAGGAAAATAGAGAGGGTTGTGTTTTCTGACACTTGGTGAGTTCCCTGGAACACCGGGGACACATATTCATGTATAAAAGACGTCCAAAGGTGCATTTTGCATGATAGGTCCCCTTTAATGTAGAGGAAAGGAGTGAGCAGAGGGTTGAGTTGTCCATTCTTGTTCTTTTTTCTCTGACTATCTTCCTCCTGAAGACCCTCTCAGACTTTCATTTGCTCGCGCTACTGAAGAGACACGTTACCATGGAAACCAAACAATGGTGTAGGCCTAGCTGTATTGAAGTCCGAGTGGAAACAGTAACATTTGGTGCATTATGTTAGAATGAAACAAATCAGATTTAGTCAGAAATCGGGAGAAATGCGGGATAAATATGACCCCGCGAGGAAAACGAGAGTCTCCCGCGAAAATCGGGAGGGTTGGCAAGTAGGCTGTGTCACATACACACGCACTTTTTGCCCCCCCACTTCTGAAATGAATCCGGCGCCGCTGATAGGACACCAAACCAACTGAGACCCGTCTGTCCGCCGCATCTACGCACTGTACAACACACACACCTACACACTGTACCACACGCTGAAAAAATGGGAAACAGCAGGTCTTTGAATTTACAAAATTAAATTAGTGTATGCAACGCAATTTATTTATATTCCTCCAGTGAACTTGATTCAATCAAATAATCCTAATGTGTTTATGGAGAATGTTACATTTATTAGATTACTTTACATCGACTGAATGTGATTGAATTGAAAAATTAACATCAATGCGATCGAGTTTGGTCACCACCGGAAATAGTATATTGTAGTGCAGAGAGACGGGAGTCGGAGGCGGGGTATCAAAGTTACAAGCTCTACTTTTATTTAGCATCTGAACACACATGTAAACAACTTCATGCCCGGGAAGCGAAGACCGGCGGAAACAGGAAGTCCGGCTCACTCAAATGTCCGTGCGGAACAATACCCCAACCCATAGATCCGTGGGTGAATAATGTCAATCACCACACAAGCCCCCCCAGTATTCACCCATAGTCAAAATCCTCGTGCCTGGGAGGAAGTACCACCCGACCCCGGCGCGTACGGACCACAGGGGCCGAGGCGGGCGGGGCCACAGGCGAGGGCAGGGGCGCCAACGAGGGCATCCCCACAGGGGGCGGGGGGCGGGCCATGGGAGGGCGGCCCCGACGTGGGGGCAGAGCCAACTCCAACGACCTGGAAATGTCCACGTGAGCAGGCTTAATCCGATCAACAGACACAGTCTCAGGCCTGCCACCAACGTCCACCACCAGGCTCTTGTCCCCGTGACGTATGACCCTGAACGGACCGTCGTAAGGGGGCCGCAGGGGACCGCGGTGGGCGTCGTGGCGAATAAAAACGAAATCGGCCGACCGTAATCCGGGAGACACCCGGAAAGATGGGTTGCTGTGCTGCGACGTGGGGACGGGCGTGAATGTCCCGGCGGTCTCCAGCAGGGAGGAGCGCTGCCCGGCTGCAGACCAGGGCACAGTGGCGGTGGGAATGAATTCCCCAGGGCCCCGTAGCATCTGACCATAGACGAGCTCCGCCGACGAGGACTGCAGGTCTTCTTTGGGGGCACACCTGAGGCCGAGCATAACCCACGGGAGCTTATCCACCCAGTTGCCGTCTATCAAGCCGGCACGCAGTGACGCCTTCATGGACCGGTGAAACCGCTCACACAATCCGTTAGCCTGGGGGTGATATGCAGTGGTGCGGTGCAGCTTGACCCCCAAACCCACAGCAACAGCGTTGCACAGCTCCGAGGTGAACTGAGAACCGCGGTCAGAGGAGAGGTCAGACGGGGTCCCGAATCGCGCCACCCACGTGCCGATGAAAGCGCGGGCGACGTCGGAAGCTGATGTTGAGGCGAGGGGAACGACCTCTGGGCCAGCGGGTCGTCCTGTCCACCATCGTAAACAGGTAAGTGAAACCGTGAGAGGGGGGAAGCGGACCTACGAGGTTGACATTGACATGGTCAAACCTCCTCTCAGGAACCGCAAAAAGTTCAAAAGGGGCCCTAGTATGGCGGTGGACTTTGGCCCGTTGACAGGCCACGCACGAGTCGACCCAGGACCTCACGTCCTTCTTAAGCCCCTGCCACACGAACTTCTGTGACAACAACTTCACGGACGGCTTCCTACCGGGGTGGGAAAGATTGTGAACCGCCTCAAAAATGGGTCGACGCCAGTCCGCAGGGACCAGCGGTCGAGGCTGGCCCGTGGAGACGTCACACCACAGCTTTGCGCCAGAGTCACCGACCGTGACCTCCTCCAGGCGTAATCCCGTGACCGAGGCCTTGAGGGTCTGGACCCCGTGGTCAGAGGCCTGGTCAGCGCCCATGCGGAGGTAATCGAGGCCCAGCTGCACAGCTCCGATGACCGCTCTGGAGAGGCAGTCCGCGACCACGTTAGCCTTGCCAGCGATGTGTCGTATGTCCGTGGTGTACTCGGAGATGTACGAAAGCTGGCGTTGCTGTCGGGCGGACCACGGCTCAGCCACCTTGGACATGCAGAAGGTCAGTGGCTTGTGATCCACGAACGCCGCAAACTCCCGGCCTTCCAGCAGGAAACGGAAGTGGCGAACCGCCATAGAGACCAAGGAGTTCTCTGTCGAAAGCGCTGTACTTGCGCTCCCTGGGAGTCAACTGGCGACTGAAAAAGGCGAGCGGTTGCCAGGCGCCGTCGACCCATTGTTCATGCACCGCGCCCACTGCGTAGTCAGACGCGTCGGTGGTGATAGCGATGGGGGCCCTGTGTGACGGGTGAGCCAACATGGCGGCTTCGCTCAGGGTGGCGTTGAAAGCGACCTCCCTTTCAGCCGTCCAGTCTATGGCCTGGCCGGGGGATTTGTCCCTGAGGGCCTCGTACAGCGGGCGCATGGTGTGGGCCGCCCGGCGGATGAACCGGTGATAAAACGTCACCATCCCGAGGAACTCTCGGAGCGCCCGAGCTGTAGGCGGTCGTGGAAAGGCAGACACGGCCTCCACTTTCGACGGGAGGGGGGCGGCCCCGTCCTTGCTGATGAGGTGCCCGAGGAAATGGATGGAGGACAACCCGAACTGACACTTCGCCGGGTTGATAATCAGGCCGTGTTGGTTGAGCCTCGCGAAAAGGACATTTCCAGGTCGTTGGAGTTGGCTCTGCCCCCACGTCGGGGTCACCAATGTAGTGCCGAGAGACGGGAGTCGGAGGCGGGGTATCAAAGTTACAAGCTCTACTTTTATTTAGCATCTGAACACACATGTAAACAACTTCATGCCCGGGAAGCGAAGACCGGCGGAAACAGGAAGTCCGGCTCACTCAAATGTCCGTGCGGAACAATACCCCAACCCATAGATCCGTGGGTGAATAATGTCAATCACCACACAAGCCCCCCCAGTATTCACCCATAGTCAAAATCCTCGTGCCTGGGAGGAAGTACCACCCGACCCCGGCACGTACGGACCACAGGGGCCGAGGCGGGCGGGGCCACAGGCGAGGGCAGGGGCGCCAACGAGGGCATCCCCACAGGGGGCGGGGGGCGGGCCATGGGAGGGCGGCCCCGACGTGGGGGCAGAGCCAACTCCAACGACCTGGAAATGTCCACGTGAGCAGGCTTAATCCGATCAACGGACACAGTCTCAGGCCTGCCACCAACGTCCACCACCAGGCTCTTGTCCCCGTGACGTATGACCCTGAACGGACCGTCGTAAGGGGGCCGCAGGGGACCGCGGTGGGCGTCGTGGCGAATAAAAACGAAATCGGCCGACCGTAATCCGGGAGACACCCGGAAAGATGGGTTGCTGTGCTGCGACGTGGGGACGGGCGTGAATGTCCCGGCGGTCTCCAGCAGGGAGGAGCGCTGCCCGGCTGCAGACCAGGGCACAGTGGCGGTGGGAATGAATTCCCCAGGGCCCCGTAGCATCTGACCATAGACGAGCTCCGCTGACGAGGACTGTAGGTCTTCTTTGGGGGCACACCTGAGGCCGAGCATAACCCACGGGAGCTTATCCACCCAGTTGCCGTCTATCAAGCCGGCACGCAGTGACGCCTTCATGGACCGGTGAAACCGCTCACACAATCCGTTAGCCTGGGGGTGATATGCAGTGGTGCGGTGCAGCTTGACCCCCAAACCCACAGCAACAGCGTTGCACAGCTCCGAGGTGAACTGAGAACCGCGGTCAGAGGAGAGGTCAGACGGGGTCCCGAATCGCGCCACCCACGTGCCGATGAAAGCGCGGGCGACGTCGGAAGCTGATGTTGCGCCAGGACGGGTGTGATTGGTTCTCCGGTTCAGAAGGCAGCGGCAATGCACCAATGCAACAACTACGAAACAAATCAGAAGAAGTGACAAAACCGCGAAAAAGAAGATTAATATTCTGGAAGCTATGCCACAGTTGCCTCTGTGAGAGACAAACAACGTAAGTTCATTACATTGATTTTGTGTACAAGAATGGTAATTCTCACTATATAGCTGTTTTAGTTTGATATAATAATTCGAAGGAGCTGTTTGTGTACCTATACTGTATACCGCTATGTATTGCTAATGCTAGCAAGTTCAAACTAACATTAGCAATTGCTATCAATTAGGGCTGGGCAATATATCCAATATACTCTGTGTATCGTGGCTTTTTTTACGTAACATTTATAAGATTACTGTATTGCAAACATCGAGTATAGCTTGTCTTGTAAACATTTTTTAAGCCACCGTCATGAAATTTGCTTTGGCTTTGGCGTTTGCTCTCTCGCTGCTGTCTCCCTCTCACAGACACAGACACACATCCCTCCTGTCTATCAATACCGGGAGTTACATTGGGCCGGCCCGGGGCTGTTTACACAAATGCGTTTAAAAATGCAAGCTCCGCTGAAAACGTGCTGCATATAATCCAGTGCTCCCTGAATTTACAGCCCGAGAGCAGACCCAGTGTGGAGTTTTCACTTGCTTGTTGGCGAGTTTTTACCGCGGCTCTTTGACCGGATATAGTGTGTGTGTGTGTGTGTGTTAGGGCTGTCCCGAATACCATTTTTCGGGCTCCGGATATTCGGTAGTAATCAACAGCGAATATTCGAATATTCGGTGCGGAAAGATCTTTTTTTTTTTTTAATAAAACAATTAAAAAAAAATAATAATTTCATAACACGCTCTGAGACACCTGACAACACGCTGTTAAGCAGAAGCGCAGAAAGAGCATACTATTACGATTTATATGTATTTATTGTCTCAGTACTCGCATACATTAAAACTAAATGTGTCCTCTGCATGTAACCCAGCCGCAGTGCAGCGCCCGGGGACCAAATCTGGTTACAAATTCCGTCTATAACGTTTTACAACCTGAAGATACAAAACACATATTTCTGTTATAACAACAATACTTTTAATAACATAGCCGTAACAATAGGCCTAACAGTGTAATACTTGTTACCGATACAGTAAACAGTATTTAAATAAATGAAGAACGAAAAAAAAATGAACGGACTGTATGCCAATAATTGCCTTAGCCCCAGATGTTCCACATTGCTCCTATTATTTTCACTATTCGGATAAAATTGAAAAGCTAATATAAAAAAACAATTCGGTCGCTTGCAACTATTTTCCAAGCAAAGTAAGAGCACGATTTTATCATGTGTAACGTTACTGTTTAAACGGCGGATAAAGCAGCTTCATCATGGCAACTTGACAACAGCTAAGCTAAGCTAGGCTAGTATTTACAGCATCCGGTGACTTTTCAGAGTTCTTGTGCCACCGGCCAGTTTCTTGTCGCATATTTGGCACACTGCCTTCTTCTTACCGTCGTCCAATTTAAAATGGTCCCACACAGCTGGAGTCTTCGGCATTTTGTGTTCAGGTGTGTGAAGCGAGGTGAAGCGTGCCGTTTGCGTTCGTGACTGAGTGAACGCGATGTCAGGAGCACAGGCTGAGATTGTATATTTCCGCATTGTAACAGTAGGCAGTCAATTCAAAAGTATAAATATAGTATAAGAATATGGCAATTTGCCTTTATTGATGGCATACATTTAGGAAAAATAAATAAATAAATAGAAAAAAAAACAAAAGACGAATATCCGAATAATGAAATTAAAACCTGAATAGTTGGCCAACGAACGAATATTCGAATATTCGGGTACAGTGTGTGTGTGTGTGTGTGTGTGTGTGTGTGTGTGTGTGTGTGTGTGTGTGTGTGTGTGTGTGTGTGTGTGTGTGTGTGTGTGTGTGTGTGTGTGTGTGTGTGTGTGTGTGTGTGTGTGTGTGTGTGTGTGTGTGTGTGTGTGTGTGTGTGTGTGTGTGTGTGTGTGTGTGTGTGTGTGTGTGCACTTTATTTCATTTTGAAATGCAATGTTTTATCCAACAATACCCGTGTTTTTTTTTCATATAACAGTACAAAGCATCTTGTAGTAAAATTCATATTGCAATGTCTTTTTGTATGTTTTTTAATAGTATCAAAGCAGTGCTCTATAATCATTATGCCTTTTATCTAAATTATTGTAATTAAAATTTTGGCCATAATTGTGCAGGAATTCATATTATATGTAATTGTGCTTTTGTAATAATTGTTTACGGTCTTTTATTTAATAAGGACTATCCACTGAGGTCACATCACTAATTTTAAATGTTTTCTTTCATAGGTTCGTTGTCAAATTCGCATACATGCACACTCAAAAGTCTTATATTGGTAAGTGCTGTCATATCCATTTCCTTCTGTGTTTCTTTTACAGCCCTGAATTCTGCATTTTGTTGTTGAGGTACATTTTCAAAGAAAAAGAGTAAGAGTTACAGATGAAAAATATCGATTGTTTATTTTCTAATTTAAAATATAGACTTGCTTTAATCTGACCAGCATTGCATTTCCAAACAAGCTTTAACCGCATCATAAAACTGTAAAAACACATGTGATGTTTAGTTTCATGTTTGTCCTCTAAATCAATTTGTAACTGCATTGATTTCCATCATGTGTTTTGCATTTTGGTAGACAGCTGACCCTTTTGATTATCTCTATATTGCAGTTTGAGCTTAAATAATGACTAATGATTGTCTTTATGTATGTTACAGGGTTACCTGGAGGGAATGTGGAATTGTAAAGGGTGCACAGTAACTGTCTCAAGTACAGTAGGTCAAAGCTTTTGCATCACTACAAGTTAAAGCATCCACATTTTGGACGTAATTCTCCTTTTCCATGTACATA
The DNA here is from genome assembly GCF_902827175.1 of Gymnodraco acuticeps. Taxonomy (NCBI): domain Eukaryota; kingdom Metazoa; phylum Chordata; class Actinopteri; order Perciformes; family Bathydraconidae; genus Gymnodraco; species Gymnodraco acuticeps. The sequence goes on along the minus strand of NW_022992202.1, from coordinate 100,253 downwards.
CTTGCACTGTCCATGTACATTTAAGACGTGGAATGCCATTATTGTCCACCAAAGTAAAATCCACTCCATGGGTGTTACTCGCAAAGAGGAAGCAATATTTAGTTGCCACCTTTGTGCTTGTAGTGATTTAGCATCAGAGAGGGATTATTTTTCTCATATAAATGCACATCTCAAAATAAATGAGACGGTCAGTTGTATGTTTTTAGGCTGTGACTTTGAAACAAACATTTATTTTACATTTAAATCACACAAAAACCGGAAACATTGCCAACACACATTGGTTGATTTTAAACCTGGAGTAGTGGTTACTTCTAGGGTATCATCTGTGAATGAATTGGAGGCAAATAGCCAGGATTGTGTAGAGCTTGAGTCGGATACTTCTCTTACTGAGGACATTCTCAGTAGTCATTCTCCTACTGAGGACTTGCAGAAGGTCATAGAACAAAGATTTGCTGCTACTTTACTTAAGTTGGAACATTTGGTCCATGTGCCAAGCACAGCCATTGATGTGTTTTTAGAGGAACTCTGTCATTTGATCGGTTCTGCACCTGTTCCATTAACTTGTGACATTGTGCGTGACATCTTTCATCGGAGAAACCTTAATGCAGATGAACTTATAATTACAGAAACTGTTGATGCAGTATGTACTGGTAATCCTGTACAAAGGTCCATACAGAAAGGTGGACCTCTAAGCACTGTGCATCTGCGGAAGAAGTATTACAAACAGAACTTCAGTGTTGTAGAGCCAGTTGAATACATTATTGATGCTAAAAACAAACATACTTTCCAATATGTCCCGATCTTGAAGTCCTTACAGCAGTTGTTAAGCAGAAGTGATATCCTTGATAAAGTTGTTGAGGACCATCAAAGAGAGGAGGTCACCTCTTCTGGAGCTTCCTTTCAGTGCAAGTCCTCAAGAGATGGTTCCTTGTTTAAGGAAAATAGTTTTTTTGCTGGAGGAAAGCCAAGGATAATCCTGCATTTTTACGTGGATGACTTTGAGACCTGTAACCCTCTTGGCACCTCAAGAAAGAAACACAAGCTTTGTGCTGTTTATTGGGTATTGGCTAACTTGCCTCCAGGGTCTCATTCCTCGCTGTCATCCATCTACTTGTCAGTTTTGTGTAAAAGTGATGACGTTAAAACGTATGGTTATGACAAAGTCTTTGAACCTCTTCTACAAGATCTCAACACTCTGGAGGAGCTAGGTGTTTATGTCCCGCAATTAGGTGAGTCAGTTGAAGGTGCATTGTTTAGTGTAGTGGCTGACAATCTGGGAGCGCACTCCGTTGCAGGATTTATGCAGAGTTTCTCAATGGAATACTACTGCAGATTTCGCACAGGAAAAAGCAGCGATATTCAGCAACATTCAGCTGCATCTGGTGCTTTCAGTCTGAGAACAAAGGAGCTTCATCAGGCCCATGTCAAACAAGCCCAAGATACTGGTACAGCTTGTTGTGGAGTGAAAAATGAATGCATTTTCACCAAGAATCTCTCATTTTCACGTCATCTTTGGCTATCCACCTGATCTTGCACATGATCTTTTTGAGGGTATAATCCCGGGAGAGCTAGCTCGTTGCTTATCGGTGCTTATATCAAGAAAGTTTTTCACATTACTTTACCTGAACAATGCCATTCTGAAGTTTCCCTATAAATGGGCTGATAGGACAAATAAACCTCATGTTGTGTCACACACTTTCTCCAGCAGAAAAACTGGGGGGAAACGCTCATGAAAACTGGAGCTTGCTCCGGTTCCTACCTTTTTTGGTTGGATCACTTGTACCTGAGGATGAGCCTGCATGGCTTGTTCTCATGGATCTGAAGGGCATCACAGAGCTTGTTGTTGCTCCTGTGCATAGTGATGACTCGTTGGCTTTCTTAGAAAGTAAAATCATAGAGCACAGGCAGAGATACAAAGAGTTGTTTCCCGACATCAAGCTGCTACCAAAACACCATTATTTGGAGCACTACCCCCAGTTGATCAGGCTGTTTGGTCTAGTCGTTGGACAGTGGACAATGCGCTTTGAAGCTAAGCATAGCTTTTTCAAGCAGGTTGTCAGACACACAAGCTGCTTCAAGAATGTTCCCCTCGCAATGGCCTCAAAACATCAGATGATGATTGCTTACCATCTGAGCTCTCCATGTCAGAGCAAGTCTAAGCTAGAGGTCTCATCTGTATCTACTCTACCAGTAGACTTACTGAAGGAAGAGATAGCACAAGTCATCAGACAAAAGTTTTCTGACACACCTGAGGTCCACCTTGCGCAGTGTGTGAAAACAGAAGGTATAACCTATAGGAAGGGAATGATATTGGCCCACAGAGCATCAGATGGACTGCCTGAATTTGGTGAAATTTACCAAATATGCATTCTAAAACGAAAGTGTATTTGACATTGTCAGAGAGCTCTGTGGTTGGTACAGCGAGCATTATATAGCATTCGAACTCAGCCCAGCACCCACACGAAAATATACTCTCGTGGCACTCAGTGAACTCGTCGGCTACAGGATTGGATCAGCACACATGGTGACCCTGAAAAGGCATTTTGAAGTAGGAGGTGTGACAACAAAACCATTCTATTGGAATCATCTAGTCAGATATATACAGCAGTAGCTTCCTGTATAAAAGGGAACTGTTATAATTTTTGTTCATATAATCTAAAATGTATAGTGTCAGATGTCTAATCATTTTTTATGTGCATCTTTTCAGACTAATCTGCTTTGAAGATGGGAACTCCTGTTATCCTTAAAATCATCTTGCCTTATGGCAGCTCTCAGAGGCTGACTCTCCCTAATGGACTCCCTGCATCTGTTGACGACCTCAAGGATGAAGTGAAGACGCAGTGTGGACTTGAGGGGAATTTGAGACTTCAATTTATGGATTCCTTGTTTGGAAATGAGTTCCTCAACCTAACTTCAATTTCCGAAGTAGAAAACAAAGGTACTCTTAGAGTCATGGATATATCAAGGCCCACCACCACCCTTCTGAATGTTGATGTTGACTCTACTGTTCCAGTCCCAAATCCCCTGTGACCTTCCTCAGAAAATGACTTTGTTCATTTTAGATAGTTCTATGGATACATATATACTCTCATCGAGTGAGTCTACAAGCTCACGGTTGTCTTGGCCTGCTGTTTTTCATGTGCCCAAGTTCTCGTATGATTCAGAACTCAAACTTCAGCAGGCAGGTTTATCATACCTTCAAAATGGCACTGTGCTTTTCCCCGACCCAAAGCTGAAGTCAGCCATTCTTGATGGTTTAGTGCAGGAAATTGTGCAGTATAAAGTGTATGTCAGTGATAAGGAGATGGAACAGGTAGCCATGAGTCTTATCAAGAGTCATCCATGTTTAACTGAAAAGGGATCCTGCACTGGATGTGGCGGATGGAAGAGAAGTTTAAAATATAAATTATCCAACTACCGCACACACCTGAGAAAACTGGGCTGCCACGAGGTGACAGTGAACTCCTTAAGATCCAAACCTGCAGGAAAGCAAAGTGCAGCTTTTGGTGTCAAAAAGGCAAAAAGAGCTGAGGTGAACTTTTGCCCAACATACCCATTGGCAGAAACCGAGGAAAGTCTGGAGGATATGCAGAAAGCTTTACTGTTAGATGTAAAGAAGAGAAACAACAGAGACGTTGTCAAATTCAAGATGGAAAAGACTTTCGCACTCAGAAGACATGAAGTTGTTCGTGATGTACCAATGGTGGAGGATTTCATGGCAAGGTGGCCTGCTCTGTTTGAAGTCAGTGAGGTAAGGCTAATCTAATGATGAGTATTTCATCTTGAATTTACTGTTGATTAATAACTGGGGAAACTGTTATTATTCCTGATTGTATATTATTCATGTATTTTTATCACCTCCTGGTCTGCTCGACGTGTAGTGGTGGTTTACCATTGAACCCAATTCCTTTGTGCTTTTATGTGTTTTCAGGTCAATGCTCAATTCAAAAGAATCACAACCAGCCCACTTCAATCCAAGTTCCTGTCTCAACTGGACACCCACTCTGACAACCTACTCAAGCTGTTCCAAAACAGAGGAGGACAGCTAGGGGAAAGGCTCAAAACAATCCTTGCACACATTGCTAATGTAAGTGATACAGGCTCCTCACTAGGGCTGTGCAATTAATCGTATTTTAATCGCGATTACGATTATGGCTTGCGATGATTATGAAAACAGCATAATTGACAAAATACGATTATTTTGCTGGGTGCGCTTTCGCCCCTCCCTCAAAGCCCACTCGGCCACGTGGGAGTGACATGTGTTGTGAGTGTTCAGCGCGAGCGAAGATGTCAGAACAAGAGCAGCAACTCGTTAAAAAGAAGGGTCAAACTATTTCCACTATTTGCAAGTACTTTGCCATTACATTTCACATCGCTAAAGATATGTGCACTGTTAGCAACCAGGGCTTTAAGCAACTTGTCAACACGTTGGACAAGCGTTACGCGATGCCGTCTCGGTATTATTTCAGCAGGTCTGCGCTGCCTGCACTATATGACAAATGCCGTGGGGAAGTTGAGAGAGATGTGGCTTCAGCTGAATACTTTGCTACCACAACAGACCTATGGTCTAGCCCAGGGGTGCCTAACCAGTCGATCGCGAGATGTGTCTAAAAATAGAACAACAATATTCTGTTTTATCGTTAATGTCCTGTAACATAATCTTCCTGTGCCAGAATAATGCACTTGAACGCATCAAAGCTTTGTGATTGGCCGGCGTCACCCCATGTGTCGGGGCGTGGCTGAGGGTCTTCAGTACAGGTGGCAATATTGTCACCTGCCTGCGCTCATCTCTGAAACCAGACCATGTAAACAGGCTGGTGTTTCTTGCAAAACATCTTTAAGAGATGACATGAGCAGCCCTACCAGCATTTGCCATGGTGGCCTAAACATTTTTATTTGGTCTTAAATTGTAGTTCAACATTTATTTCCTGTTACTTCTGGACCATGACGGTTGGCCAGCCTTCAACGTTTAACTGAGTGGAATAATGAATATGTTTTACCAAAATGTTGGCTATATGTTAAGGAGTTTTCAGTAGGTTGTGACAGTGCACTGCAACATATTTGATTTCATTTATTTTGGTCTAATTAATTTTTATTTATCATATTAATAATATATGTTTAGTATGGTTTTGGAAGTGCGCTCCAACATATTTGTTGATCTTGTTTATTGGTAAAATATTATTTGTTTTAAAGTTCAATAAATGGTCAATGAATAATCGTCAAAATAATCGTGATATCAATTATTGACCCAAATAATCGTGATTATGATTTTTGCTATAATCGCACAGCCCTACTCCTCACAGTCATGAGTAACCTATAAACATTAAGATTATACATTTATTTTGGAAAACATGATTTTTACAATTGTGAGAGGTTATGTTAATGTGTTGAATGTTTTAGTTGCCACATTATTTATTGGCAAGAAGAGCACACTTGCACTCATTGCCAGGGAGGCCAGTAGTGCATTTATTTTTCATCTTTCTCCTTCCACTATTGGTTTATTGTCTTCTGTCTGTCTCCTTCCTGTTAATCTCCTTCTTACATAATGTTGAGCTCACAGCAAGGCTTGCATTCTCATAGGAACTGTGATGTTTTGCGCGAAATGTGCAAAAACAAAATGATGCTAATCAAGAATTTATTTTCAGTGTAATGATGTAGATGCTGGGCGAGAGTGCATCATCAAGGGAGTCTGTCTCTACATGGGTGAAGATCCAGAAAACCTTGTGCGAGAATATGTGGTATGTACATGAATCAGTGCTTGCTTTTTTGTGCTTATCCCACTTTTGATCTCCTACTTGATCTCTTGGGCTATAATTATTCATTGATTCATAGAAAATATGGTCGTTACATTTTTGATAATTTATGTAAATGTATTTGTTTCATTTCATTATCTATGACATTTTTCTTGGTTGCTGGCCAAATTAACTTAACAAATTGAGAGAAGACCTTCTGTCAAATTGTTTTAATAATCAAGAAAACAATCAGATGTATCAGTCAATTAAATGTTTGATACAGTACTATACACAGGGTTCGTACGGGTGCTTGAAATCCTTGAAAATGCTTGAAATTTGACGTGGTGTTTTCAAGGTTGGGAAAGTGCTTGAATTTTGCGAATGGTGCTTGAAATTGAGATAAAGTGCTTGAAAATGTAAATGCTTTACTTTTACAATAAATTGCTGTCTGACTGAATAGTTCGCTTTTTAGATTAAAATAAAAGAATTGCTTCGCTTCTACATAAAACAGCTCCGCTGCGGCCTTCCCGCGCTATGCGTGCGACCTGCAAGTGTTTGTGTTACGTGTGACCTGGGCATTCTGATGAGAGTGATAGATGACTGTGTGCCAGGAGGTTGCAGTTTCAACGAGCGTTGGCTAGCAGAAGACAAATACAAGCCATGGCTAAGACGAGGGTCAAGCCCACGAGTAGCCTCCTGCAAAGTTTGCAAAAATAACGATGCGAGAGTCTGCGCTGACGAGCCACATGAAAGGTACGCCGTAGAAGAGCATTTTAGATTAGGCTAACGTTGCATGTTACGTTTGTTTAAGCTAACGTTAGCTCAGGGTGTCCGCGGGGTCTTAAAAAGTATTAAAAGTTGATAAATCAATTTAGCGAAAAATAAGGCTTTTAAAAAGTATTAAAAAGTATTAAACAGCATTTTCTAAGGTATTAAATGTTGTAGCTTGTTTGCAATAAGTATATAAATTATATTCTAGAGTTTGCCTGAATTTAATCATTGCATAGGTGTGTAGTGTGATTCTGTGTAGTTTTATTTTTTTTTCATCCCGTTGGATTTGACGTCATCTGAACAAGACATTGCACGCTCAGTGATGACTGCTGCTTGATAGCGCGCGAAGGTCTGTTTACGCCGGTTACAACATGGGGAAATGCAAGTTTGCATCCAAATGGTTGGAGGATATGGAGTTCTAACCATGGCTGAGGCCCGTTTCTGGGAATAACCGTGAGGCCTACTGCTGCATGTGTCGGAAGGCGATTAGTGTTGCCTCGATGGGGATCAAAGCTGTCCTGTCCCACATGCTAAGTGCTAGCCACAAAGCCGCTGTGGGACGCAAACAGCAGGTCTCAATCGCGCATTTCTGCGCAACATCACCGCCCCCACCCACCATCGCTGAAGCTACTACAGCCTCCGCCACTTCATCTAAAGTTACTGCTGACCTCCAAGTGCTGCTGGCCGCCACTCCAACGCTGCGGGCAGAGGTTCTGTGGTGTCTCAACACCGTAATGAAACACCAATCCATCAATTCCAATGAAGGGATTTCCGATCTTTTCCAAGCTATGTTCCCAGATTCGGAAATAGCCAAGAAGTTCGCCTGTGGAAAAGACAAAACAGGGTACATAGTCCGATTCGGTTTGGCCCCTTACTTTAAAGAACAGCTCGTTAATAGCATCAACAAGGCTGGGCCGTTTGTGCTGATGTTTGACGAGAGCCTTAATCAAGCCACCAAGAAAAAACAGATGGACGTCCACATTCGTTATTGGGATGATGGCTGTGTCCGGGCCAGGTATCTTGGGTCGCAATTTTTGGGACACGGAAGAGCCGAGGACTTGTTGCATCACATTAAAGTAAGTGTATCTCTAGTCTACTTGCATTTCGTGTTTAGGGCCTGCCTGCCTAGCCACGGGTCTTTTTTCTTCAATCCCAGGTCTTTTTTTATTTTCAAAACATTTATTATGAATATGAATTATGTGCTTTGTAAACGACTGAATCTTTTGTGGCACACATGGCTATTTTCGGTAGATTTGGCATCTTTTCAGACGCTCTTAGGCAATTAGCGAGTATTATTTAAGATCCGACTAGCGACACATTTTTACGACAAAAGTTATTACCGGGGGAAATGCGAGAAATATACATAAAGATCTATTATATGGTAATTTAGCATGTTGCTCAGAGTAATCTCAGTCAGCAGCAGCGCCATATAGATAGATTATATTATACAGCTCTGGTCAGCAGCAGCGCCATATAGATAGATTATATTATACAGCTCTGGTCAGCAGCAGCGCCATATAGATAGATTATATTATACAGCTCTGGTCAGCAGCAGCACAGCGTCTCTCCCTCTGGTGAGAGTGAGTTACTATGGTTACGGGAACGCTCTGTGTCTCTGTCTCCCTGAAACTTTCTAGCGATTCACAGTGGGAGGAGAGAACGGAGATACCACCAGTAATTTGTTTCAATTATAAAATGCAAGTTAATATTGCAATCTTGCTTCATGAAATTTGAACACCAAATAAATGACTAATTTAAGTGTTATGAGTGACAAACCTATAGTTGCACCTTACCGTGCATCTGAATGACCCTGTATAAGAATACACTTTCAAGGATTGTTGTCATTAATTTATTACTGTTAATTCACAGGAATGTGGTGCACAACTGAAGATGAGGCAGCTTATGTCTGTCAGCATGGATGGACCCAACGTCAACTTCAAATTGGTGAATCTTCTACAGAAAGAGCATGCAGAGCTCTATGGAGGTGCTCAGCTTGTCCTTGTTGGAAGCTGTGGCCTTCACACCCTCCACAACGCAGTAAAGGCCGGTTTTACGATGTGGCAGCTTGAAAGGCTCCTGAGAGCAATGCACTACCTCTTCCACAACGTTCCTGCGAGGAGAGAGGACTTCACCAGTCTGACAGGGTCCTCCTGCTTCCCACTACCATTCTGCGGCCACAGATGGGTTGAAAATGTCCGTGTGGCAGAGAGAGAGGTTGACATTTGGCCGATGCTGCAGAAGTACGTGGATGGTGTCAAGAACAAGAAGATCTCAAACCCTGCCACAGCCTCTTATGACACCATTGCGGCAGCACAAGGGGATCCACTCATCATAGCCAAGCTGAAGTTCTTCTTTGCGATATCCAGGACCTTCAGCCCCTTCCTGTTAAAATTTCAAACTGATGAGCCAGTGATGCCCTTCTTAGCTAAAGACTTGGCTGAGTTACTGAAGGTAATAATAACAGTAATTAAACTGAATTTGATTAATCCACACTAATGGTTCTGTCATTGATTTCTTGTTATTTCTTTATAATATGGTAGAGTCTACTGAGACGGTTTGTGAAGAGGGAGCTCCTAGAGGACATCACCCCCCTGAAGCTCACCAAAGTCGATGCAGCTGATGAGAAGAACTGGGTCTCCCCGATGAATGTTGACATAGGCCTTGGTGCTGAATCTGTCATCAAGGTAATTTTGATATATTTTCAGAGATGTACTGTATAGATTTATACAGTTATGGGCCTACTATGTCTTTGCTCTACCTGTACACTGATCCAGCCAGTGTAATATGATAAATTGACCTTTTTACCATTTTATTATGCTAATGAAGGGACATTTGTAAATCATCCATTCTGCACAATTTACAGTCTATGTATTATTTGTCAGGCACTTCAGAGCAAACCAGGGAGCAGAGTAGGTGAGCTTTCTGTGCTCACGTTCAGGAAAGAGTGCATGAAGGGCCTGGCTGCAATGGTCAAGAAAGTGAAGGAGAAAAGCCCCCTCAAATTTCCAGTCGTCAGGCACATTGCATGTTTGGATCCCACAAACATGAGCAGGGATCCAGAGTGGTGCATCGGAAAGATGAAGAGTGTAGTCCAAAGATTCCTGGAGGACAAGCAGTTGGCAGGAGGAGTTTCAGCTGGTATTAACAAGTATTATTTAGGGACAATAGAAGCTTGTGTGGATTTAATTATTACGCATTCTTGTTTACATTTGTTTTAGGAAATCTACAATACACTGTGCTTTTTATGTGTACAGATGCTGCGAGCTATGTATCTCTCAAACGAATGATGAAGCAGATGACTGTGGAATGAAATATAATGACATATGAATAATTACTTCTTTCATTTTCTCTGTCAATGTTGTAGGTGATGTGATCGTCCAGCAATTTGAAAGATTTCTGTCTGTTGATGGTAGAGGTGAAGGCTTCCTCTCCTTCCAGCCATTTGAGCAGCGGCTCGATGTTTTCCTGCACGAAGCTCTCAGCACATACCCTGAGCTGCGGAGATTCTGCCAGAGCCTTCTACTTCTGTCCCATGGTCAAGCCACGGTTGAAAGGGGGTTCTCGGTCAACAAGGAGGTTGAAACTGTCAACCTCCTTGAAGAATCCCTGGAGGCACAAAGGTTGATCTGCGACCAGGTTAGTGTCTGTGGGGGCGTTCTAAAGGTGCCACTCACCAAGGAGCTCCTGGCTTCTGCAGCCTTCGCAAGATCAAGGTACAGGATTTACCTGGATCAACAACAGAAGAAGAGACAGAGTGCCACACAGAGCCTCAAGAGAAGAGCAGTTGAAGATGAGCTAGAACAGCTCAAAAAGAAAAGGAAGATCCTAAAAGAAGTGTGCAGCGTCCTTCAGAAAGATGCTGATCAACTTGCTGAGCAGGCTGAGGGAAAAGCTGGATCTTTAATGGCTCAACTGCTAACAAAGTCCAACACCCTCAGGAGGAGGCACAAAGAGAAACGCATTGAGCTGGAACAAACCGAAAAAGAGTGGGACAGCAAAGCAAATGAATTGAGGCACATGCCATGATGGGTATTTGTGAGCTCCTACATGGCATTACCCCGCTGAAGCTGACCAAAGTTTAATGTATATTTCATAGTACAACATTTTGTCAATTGTTTTGTTTATTTGTCAAATACTGGTTTATTTTTCTAATAAACCTTGCATTGGGTTGGTCACAAAATTAATTCTCTTGTGCTTTGTTCTATCTGAATTATGATAAGGAGTTATCATAAACGGTTTAGTTGTGCTATCTTACAATCAATACTGTATATAGTAAATGTGAGGTAAAGTGTGTCACCAATGTTAGAACTCAAAGTGGCGATGAGGTCTTAAAATGTATGGAAAGGGTCTTAAAAAAGGTCTTAAAAAGTATTACATTTGACTTCAGGATTCCTGTATATACCCTGTAGCTAGCTGAATAGCAAACTCAATTGAGGGATAATAATAATTGCAGGGGACAATCATTTCAGAGGAGCGTACCTATGTTATGTGCGTTACAGTCGCCATCCTGTGGTCTTCAGAGGATGAAGCACTCACGGCATTTCGTGTTATAGTCACGAAATATAATCTATTGATTCGACACAGAGCGATTTTGAAAGCAATGTATTTCTACTGGTAGTATGTTTCGTGCCTAAACCAAATGTGACTTGCTCTATCGAAATCAGTCACATTGACCCGAAGACACATTTCCGTTTGTATTACTGGTCTGGGGGAAGCTGGTGAGTGTGTTTGTGTATTTTTGCGTTTGTGTAAGAAACACCGGCTGTTGTTATGCTTGCTGTGATGTTACATTAGTCCGTTCTCTGCTTGTAATCATGCCGAAGCTTCAAAGTTGTATTTATCATCTGAATTTGCCGAAACAAGTTTAATATTCTGAAAGCCAAGACTTTGTTTATTTGAAAACAGATGAAAACAAACTGTCTTTTATATAAAATTGAAGTATTATACAAGTAAAACTACATTTGGCTTTAATCCCATGTAATTGTAGAATGAACACAGTCTTCCTTTGAAGATGTATAAGTCAGGTGTCGTGAGTAGTCAGCATTGCCTACAAATCATTGTGCACATTTGTAAATTTTATTTTCCACTTGTTACCATTGTGAGTCTATTTTTATGCAGCTCTGCGTGATTTTGTGGCTACAATTCAGACTAATACACTACCAGAGGTGGAATAAGTACTCAGATATTGTACTTGAGTAAAAGTACAAGTACTCAGATCTTGTAGTGACATTATAAGTACTCAGATCTTGTACTTAGTAAAAGTAGAAGTACCAGAGTGTAGGAATACTCTGTTACAGTAAAAGTCCTGCATTCAAAATGTTCCTCAAGTGAAAGTAGAAAAGTATTATCATCAAAATATAGTGAAAGTAGCGACAGCAAAAGTAGTCGTTGTGCAGATTGGTCCATTTCAGAATAATATATATGATATGTTTTATAATGATTGATCATGAAAGTGTTCTCAAAGCTGGTAAAGGTGCAGCTAGTTTGAATGACTTTGTATACTGCAGGGTAGCTGGTGGATTTACTCCAGGTGGAACTAAAGTCTGATTTAACACTCGATTATATTTCACATCATTCATCCACATCTGTAAAGTAACTAAAGGTATTTAATACATGTAGTGGAGGAAAAGTACAACATTTACCTCTGACTTGTGTTTACTGCCAACCTAAAAGTACCTCAATAATGTATTGAAAAGTTATTTGGCTGATTGTTTTATATTGGCTCAGCCAGGTTATATGGGAGGCCCAGTCTACGTACAGATCACTAATTTTGAAATATTAAACTTGGTTTTCTTTTCTTTAATTTTTCATCCTCGTGTAGAAGGCTATCACGAAACACACATTTGGTTGTTTATAGCATAAAGAACATCTGATTTAATGTGAGGTAGGGAAATAATCATGTGTATATAAATATGTAATTTACAACAGCTGTAAGATGCTTGAAAAGCTGGAAAATGCACCTTGAAAATGCTTCAAAAGTGCTTGAATTTGACTTTGGAAAAGGTGTAAGAACCCTGTATACAGTACATATATAACACATTTGATAACTGTTCAGTTATTATTCCTTTTGTGTCATTACGAACCACTGCTGTTCTATTACAATCCTTCCCCTCTAACTATTCATTTGGCCAAAGTTAACATTTGTTGGTCATCTTTTTATTCTTTCATTTAACCAGCTGCACCTCACTTAGCACTATTGAACAACCGTTTGTAGCTAGTGAGACATGCCCTTTTATGCATTTTTCCCTCTTCACTTCTTCTTGCAATATGCACACATATTTATTAGTGATCATTTTGTCGAACTAGTAAGTTGAACAAGGCAACTAGTGTGAAAGAAAGCTTAACATGATTAACAAATATCTCACAAGTAACAAGCAGTTACTCCGTGAGGTGTAACTAGTTAAAAGAAATACCTAATTGTTTGATTAATGTTCTGCTTTTAGTTATTTACATTTTTGTCTACATTTACTTTCATTTATAATGCTCACCCTGACATATCTAGATGTATACTACGTCGTCTTCCCAGTTTCATATTTTATTTTCTCAATAGGACTGGTTTACTAGGTATTTTTAACCTTCCTTTTGTCTGTTTTTGTTCAGGGCATGGATGAAGGTGCCATCACAGAGGCCATTGAGAACACGACAGTTGGGATTTATGTTCTAAAAGAACATGCTTCAAGTGAAGAACCAGAGGACATTGGAATTGTCCTTGAAGGCATCAAGGTGTTGCCTAACCTTGATAATGTAGCATTAGCCGTTGCAATGCTGATCAGACTGATGTATGCGCTTAATTTCAACTACCCTGCTGACCTCCGCTACACTTTTGAGGTGGTGCAAAATATTTTCATGGAACTGGACAGCGGTAAACTTTCCAACAAAGCACTTGCTCTGAAAAACAGGCTCTTTCAGTAAAAGGGTCAGAGAGACTGCACCGCGAACGATGAACCACAAGACATTCGGTTCAAGGTTTCTTTGGGATTATTATACCATTTAGACTTTATTTCAATTATTAAGCTCTTATTCAAACGGGTTTAAACTTTGTTTTACTGCTCTGAACCCAAAACGTTTTAACCATTCTCAGGGTATTTTGGGGTATCGCTATACCAAAGAGCGTGTTTACTGTTTATATATATTTCTTATGTTCTGATTTACATAAGACATGAAAGTACAGTTCAAATGTTTGTAACCCAAGAAGTTTTAACCATTCTCAGGGTATTTTGGGGTATCGCTATACCACAGACACGAAAGTACAGTTTAAAGGTTTATAGCCTTTTGTGTTGTTTTGCTCTTAAGACCATTTTTTTTTTAAAACTGTTTTTTATTTGTTGAAATGATCTATGTTTATTCCTCAGGGAAGACAGTTAAAACGGGTTTGACAAATTATTTGTTTTTGTTTGTAAACCAAGAGATTCTACTGTCACTTTTGTTATTCAAATTGATAACAGAGCACTAGCTCCATTTTTGCTTTGTTCGCTTGAAATGGTGGTACTTGTGATGCTGTTTTTAAAGTTCAATAAACCATTTTGTTACAGAATTGATTTTATATTTGCGTTCATTGGAAACTATGCACAATACATTTGATAGAAGTAACAAATCATGTTAAATGTATAGACCTAACTCGGATAGTAAAGACATATTACAATTGGATAAACTTAGGTAATACATTGGAATAATATTAGCATGAAGAAATCAAGTGGATTTGTTGATAAAAATCTAGTAACCAGAACATGATAAAATGACTTAACATTACACAATACATTGGTATTACAGTAACTGAGAAATAATGTGTTGAATCAACATGATTATTTTACACAGTCTAACGTGAATAGAACATCTTGTTTTGACAAGGAAATATTAAGTCAGGTAAACACATTCTAATGGTGTGGGACCGTACACAATTAAATCTAGTAAATTCAAAGGACTTTTTTTTTCAGTGCACACACCTACAGCTTCTAAAGCATAATCAGGCTACAGCCGTTGTGTATTTTATTATGTGAAGCACTAAATGGCAGAGGTGTGTCACCAATTTGATGACTTTGGACTCGACTTGACAAAATCACAAAACACTTGCGACTCGACTTGGACTTGAACACCTCAGGACTTAACTATAGAGATTTCTCAATTCTTAAATGTCCCCTCCTCGACTCCTATCCTCGATACTTAGTCCCGCCCACAGGAGATGCGAGCGGAGGACTGAGGAGGGGAACCGAGGAGAGAGGAGGGGAAGCAGCAGGCGGTTAGAGAAATGAGAACTCCTCTCCTCTGAGCGGTCATTTTAAAGAGACATCCATTAATGATGACAGGAGGCACAGCAGCCCTCTATCTGATGGACAGATGTGTTCATGATGACTTATATTTACTTTGATTCATTGACAGTGCGGTATAATGAGACAATAACAGGCTACAGATGCGGACACACACACACACACACACACACACATATATATACAATTTCAGAATCAAACAAGTATGAGAGCACTCTCATCATAACGTAACACAATCAGAGACTGGATATATCCCCCCCCCCCCTCTCTCTTTGGTCGCTGAAATGGGGAATTGAAATTACGGGCCAAAAGTTGTATTTACAAGAATTAAAAGTAAGCAGAGGACACCAAACCAACTGAGACCCGTCTGTCCGCCGCATCTACGCACTGTACCACACACACACCTACACACTGTACCAAACACACCTACAGCTCCTAAAGCATAATCAGGCTACAGCCGTTGTGTATTTTATTATGTGAAGCACTAAATGGTCTTAGAAAAATATCGATTCTTTGTTTGTAGATATCTACTAAACTAAAGCAAATAAAGAGAGTAGGCCTGTTATACTGAATGATATATATTATACACACTGCTCTGCTTTCTGAACGGACCTCACAGCTATTCTCTCTGGAAACATCGCGACGCGATGAAAGCAGTTTCTAAAATAATATCCAGGGGATGCATGCAGAGCTGTCATTGGCTGAGATAAATCCGGCCGTGCGTCACGCCTCCACCGTTCCCAGAAATGCATCCGTGGAGGAACCATCAGTGTATCCTCGGTTATAGCTACTCCAGAGAGCCTCCTCGACGCTCGATCCTCGATGTGCATTTAGAGAAATGAGAAGTCCTTCAAAATGGCGCGTTGAAATTCATTTCCGGGTCACTACCGGAGGATCGGGTTGCATTCCAATAGTCCATTTAGCTTAGAAACCTTCCTAACGGAGTGAAATGACCCGGAAGTCCCTCACTGGCAGCCATGATAAGTGCCGTTCCAATTCTCCAAATGAAAGGAAAGGAGGTTTCAAACTTCCTTTATAACCTCCATTAGCTTAGGAACCACTAGACCTCCCTAACCGAAAGGAGAGGAGAAAATGCTGCCCCACAATGCATTGCAGCCGCAGCATTTGCCATCACAACAGTCGGCCGTTCACGGAAACAACCGATTATGACCGAGAAATTATATCATGAAAGTTACGGTGCTTATTAAGCATTTTAAAACGTATGTGGTAAGTTGCCAAAGTGCTTTTTTCTGAACGTTCATCAGTATTATAATCAAAAAGAGAAATATGAACGTTAGTTTTTACTGAAATGATCAAATAAAGTCAACATCTCACAGTCTTCACTGAGCTGTGTGGGGTTTGTTCAACTTTTAAAAGATGTTTGAATGGTGATATACACAGTGATAGATGTTAAGGACTAACGTTTATAATAAATACGTTTGTATTGATTTTAAGATATTTTCATACAATCATACGTATTGGGATCATTTGTATTAATGTGGACCGGAGGGAGAGGGTGACGAGCAGAAGTTTAACTTTCCTTTTTTATTTCAATTCCAACTTTGGTCATGAAGAATATGTTTCTCTGTTGTCCACGTTCATAAAGCATAAAGCAACAGCATCAGAGCACGGTGCAGAGTCTCTAGATGAGTTTACAGTAGTCCCTCGTTCTTATTAAACATCCATGTTGTAGTCCGCTGTATAGAGAACTGTAGTTTCCATAGTTTCCCCACAGCAGCAGACGCACATTCATGACGTCCGCTGGCGCATCATAAACACGTCGGATAGTGAAAGTGCATTCGGATTCTCTAAAGTACTGCAGTCTCTTCTCCTAAGTCCTTTTGAATTCTCCTATCCACTATCCCTTAACCCCGTGACGTTTCACTCAGAGGTCAAGGAATAGGAGATAGGGTTAGAATTTAGGAGCTGATTTTTGGATTATCGGAACGCAACCCCGGAGTCGATGAGGGGACATTTGAGTATTGAGAAACCTCTTTGGACTTGAGCCTTCTGACTTGAGGTGACTTGATGCTTTAATTCAGGGGTCTACAACACGCCAATCGAGAGATGCCGCTAGAAGAGCAGACTCCCGTCAGGGAGTAGAATCTCCAGCCGCTGTAACTCTTGCTGAGAATCCTTGCAGGCAGGGGCGGGTCTTTATTTAGCTGGGCCACCATGCGGCCAATCATATGCGAGGACACACTAGGATCATACCATTATGTGAAAGAAGGGTGGGGGGCAGACGCTTCAAAGACAACATAGTGGTACAGGCCAGCTACACAGAGCAACAGGCGAAACGGGGAGCCGGATTTAAATGCAAGCGCGTCGGAAAAAGTCAAGAAATGAGCGAAAACCGAAAAAAGAAGCAGCATCTGGCTGCTTTTCAATGATATTGGAGAAAGCTGAGTGCAGGATTTGTAAAATGAAAATAACCTTCAGAGCAGGGTTTTTTTTTTGTAACCACTCAGGATTTATTGTCAGAGGTGGGAGAAGTTCAGGTCTTGTACTTGAGTAAAAGTACCAGAGTGTAGGAATACTCGGTTACAATAAAAAGTCCTGCATTCAAAATGTTACGAGTAAAAGTACAAAAGTATTAGCATAAAAATATACTTAAAGTACCACCTGCAAAGGGATCTAGATTCAGGTGTTCTTTTCCCCATAGAGACCGCCTCGCTGCACATTATCCCTTGCATAAAAATAGATTGTGGGTCCCTACGGAGCCCCCTAGGGGACATGGAGAAGAAAAATAATAATAATTTGAACAAAAAAAAATGTTTTGCGACATCTCGCAAAACCCCTTTGCGAGATCTCGCAATACTTTTCATTTAGTACTTCCTGGTCAGTTCGGCTGCTACGGAAACACAGAAACCACAACAATGGAGTGGTTCATCGATTTTACTTTGAGCTTGGCCTTAAATATAAAGATATAACATCAGTGCTTGGCAATAGGCACGGGTTTCACACATAGACTGTATATATAAAAGGGTTTCACATAAGTGAAGACACCTCAAGAGAACACTCAGAGCGAGGGGACATGCACGTTCCTCTGAGCTGAGTTATTAACAGATTCGAATTTCGCGGATCAATAACTCATGAACATAACGTTGTAAAAATACAAACAACATGACTTTACAATCATAGCAAGGTAGACAACGAGCTACAGAGTCGTTTTTATCAGAACAGTTCGATACGCGCCGTCATCCGAGCTAAACGTCAAGAATTGGTCACAATCCGCAGCTGGAGGAGGGAGAGGAGTGCTTATGGACCGTCTACAAACTGCAACGGGGTTTTGTGATATCTCGCAAAGGTTTTGCGAGATCTCACAAAGGTTTTGCGAGATCTCGCAAAACATTTAATTTGTATTCAAATTAAAAAAAATGTCTTCTCCATGTCCCCTAGGGGGCTCCGTAGGTCCATTATAACATGTTGTACACAGTGGAAATAAACATTCTGGTTACCTCAACATCAGGGATCTTATACATTAAACTCCTTCTGAATCAAACCGTCACAGTAGCCTAACCTTACTGATCCCTCTTCAAATAGAAGAAAACACGTTGTGAAGTTAAAACTTCTTTGCAGCAATGTTGAGCGCATCATGAAATGAGGGAAACTGGATTCACCTGTCATACACTGATATTTATTGAGAGACAGACAATTACACACGGCCGGGGAGATCATCCTAGTTTCACACATGCCCAGTGCTCCACCAGGGTAATCTCTGAACCAAAAGACACAAAACATCTAACCAACACGAGGAGAGGCGGGCTCCCAGAAAGCCCGCGTATACCTAATTAGTAGCAGATGTGAGACAATGGTCTACTTGTCTCAAAGAGATCCAGACAAGCCTCAACCTACACAGGAGTCTCTGACTGACTACAAGCAGATGTTTGCAGTATCACAGATTCTATAAAACAATAAGAAACTCTATAAACAGATCAGATGAAAATATTCTCTTACAGATTCACCCTTTTATCAATCTATTGATAACCAATTAACATTAGTCTAAGAATATTTCAGTCAATACTTAAAATCAATAGGCGTCTTCAGAGTTGGGTGGGCTCAGATACATTCATTACATTAAAAATAGAACAAGATTGAAAAACACTTCAATCACCATGATTGAACACAGTCAATCATAATAAAAATCATCTCTCTTCAGTGCTTGGCATTTTTGTCAAAAGGTACAATAATAAACACATGGGATACAAAATATTATAGCAAAATATATGTTTCAAAAATAAGATCTTTTATCATTTATCACTCAGTTAATCTCATTCATCAAACACAAATTCTAAATCAGCTTACATCTCAAAGATTTACTTTAAGGCAATTACTTATTAAAACACAATTAGAATTTAGGATTTATAATAAATCCAATTGAGGTATAAATCAGAATCATGAGAGATCCAGCTAAGGTTCCTAGTTAAGGTATAAATTCACAGTGATGAATCGATCAATCTGTAATCTGTAAAGTTACAGTGTCCTCAATCTTTAACATTACTTTACGTTTACTTCATTACGCTTTATTCAAGAGTAAGGCATGATATTTAATTAATTACATTACTTCAACTATCAATCATTATGTCATTTCAAAATCTGAAGGGAAAGCTAAACAATTCTCAAAATGTTTAACAATCTGAAGAATCAAACATTTTATTGTATAACAACCTGAAAAGGAAAATCAAAACATCTGTTCTTTATTCAGAGCATCAACTGTAATCAACATCAAAACATCTGTTCTTACCTGGTAATGATTAAGGATAGTAACATTGTCTGTTATAATATTAGAAATATCTTATTGTTCAATACCTTATAAATCTGAAAATATCAATTAATTAATTAGTTTAGTGTGAAAGTGTAATCTGATAAAATATATTTATCACCACTATTTAACACATATCTGTTCATTGGGAATACAAAAACAATCATTAATTGTACATCTGTAATCATCTGGTCATTCAATTAAAATGTTATCTTTGTACGAGAGCCAGAAGACATGTTTTCCTCCTCTCTTTATGACACAGAATGTCTGGTGTGTAAAGGCATCCTGATACTGTAGATTAGCACTGAGGTGCTGATTGGCTCAAAACTCTTCTTCATCAGAGCGCCATATCTCAATCATCTGTAGATTAGCACTGAGGTGCTGATTGGCTCAAAACTCTTCTTCATCAGAGCGCCATATCTCAATCCCCCCCAATTGCTCTGCTTTTGTGGCTCAATTCAGTGAGCACTTTATGATCTCCCAGTGAAACAGAGGCTCATCTGCCTGCATTCCTTCTGCTATCTGCTTGAGAGCAGTGCACCTGCCTATTCCAAGTGGCATATCCAGATGCCCCCCCCGTGATGGGAGAGGTTATGAAAACATCTGCTCCTCCAATGAAACATGGAAACCTTGTATGACGACCTCTGAAACCATCGCTCGTCCTGCGAGCGAAAATGAAGAAGCATCCCATCTCATCAGAAAGTTGAAGATTAGAATCCTCTCATCTCGAACGACCTCCTTGCCCGTGGATAAGTTGCTCTCTGCAGCCGCAGAGTGTGATCCTCTCTCTCTGACCCTTGGCCTTCAGAGCTCTCCTAGTTATTGGGTTAACACTTGATAGGGATGTTTTCCTGAGTGCAGACAACTCAAGGTAATGGATTAGCACATTATCATTCAATTACAAAAATAGGATAGGCCCCCTCAGAATGATTTGGGAGCCTTCCTGAGACATGCACATTATAAATGTAAGGTTTGTGTTAGTCATTTAACATGCAAGAATCATATACTCATCAGTCCAAAGCAGATACATTTTATTTTAAGTTAAATGTGAGCTAGTCCCTGTGGAATAACCCTTTCTCAATGATTAGAAATGTTATATTAATTCACCATTTACCGTTTGATCAAGGATTAGTTTATCAGAAGTACATTTCCTCTTCCATAAAACATAGGTTTGAGAAATGAATGTTCCAATATGAAATCAATTGCTCAATTTCTCAATATAATTTGACTCTTCCCCTCTTTTCTTACATATTGTCACATATGAAATAATAACTCAGGAGTCTATTTAAGCATGGTATTGTCTATATAAGCTATTAATCGAGAAAACTCAGAGTCAGTATGCAACTCGCAAATATCTCTCCTCCTTCCTATCCCTCTTTACTCACTTTCCCATCTCTTTCTCTCTTATTTCTGTTAGATATGAAGGAAAAACATACAAGTCCATGTAAGCATCTGAGTTACCACCGTTACCAAACGGTGTGCCGCGGCACACTGGTGTGCCGTGAGGCAAATCCGGGTGTGCCGTGGGATTTTGTGACAACCATACATTATTTTTTCAATATACAACTACACAAAAATAATCTTTTTTTATTTTTTTATTTACTATATCAGTACTTTGTAGGTTTATGTACGTAATCTGCGCGACTTGCGCGTCCACATCTCCACGTGGAGTGCTGCATAAACACGGCTGAGTCAGCGATAACTATCGAGGGGTGGAGGTATGCCCATTATTTTTATATCACGCAGTCTATTCTTCTTCTCTGTCTTCCGGTTGTTGCCTGTATTAAATGACAAATACACACTACCGCCATGGATTTGATATGAACGAGGCGGCAGTTAGCAGCTAGCGGCTAGCTAGTAATGATCTAGTGATATCGGTAATATTAACTCCATTTAATACAACATTTACGGTACAAGATTCAATCATACAGCCCATGTAGTATGACAATGAATTACAGCAAACATGTGCAATATATCCATTATTACAGCTCCGTGGAATGGCAGTAAGACGATATGCATCCGTTCCCATTGTGCATCCATGGGTAAAGATAAACGCAACTCCCTCATACAGCATCTCTGTAAACTACGTGTGTATTCACTGAATTTCACTCTCTGCCTTTAACGCTCGTTGTAGCTCCAAAAGCTCCAGCCAGAGCCTGGCTCCAGCACCCTCCCTGTGAGCACAGTGTGCTCTGATTGGTCGGGACACGTAACATGAACGTGCCGGGCTGCGCGGTCCCGTGGATTAGATGCGCGTTCATAATGCAGAGGGAAATAACTCTCAGAATAACGTTATTAGCAAATGTTTTACAACTTGAGGAACGAATGTTTTTTAATAAGGGCTATACAAGTGTTCATACTGGGTAGTTTATTTAGTTACAAAAAATTATCCAACGAGTTACAGACCACTCTTTCCCCATGTAAGTCAATGGGAAAAGTGTTTTCGGGCCTGGCAACCAAACCGGAAGTGTAGTACCGCCGTTTGGCCAGCACGAATATGTTCATCTGAGTCCGGCGCACTACCTGGGGGCTTGACTACCGCCGCCTGCTGGTAAGGAAAGTTATTGCC
Organism: Gymnodraco acuticeps; assembly: GCF_902827175.1. Classification (NCBI taxonomy): domain Eukaryota; kingdom Metazoa; phylum Chordata; class Actinopteri; order Perciformes; family Bathydraconidae; genus Gymnodraco; species Gymnodraco acuticeps. The sequence goes on along the minus strand of NW_022992202.1, from coordinate 78,155 downwards.
ACTCACGCATGAGCAGTTTGTACGTGCTCGGCGAGGAAAGTAACGAGTAAAGTACCGAGTTACTTTATGTAGATAGTAACGAAGTAGTGTAATATATTACATTTTTTTAAAGTAATACATTTATAATTTGTAGTTCCGGACCATGGACAATGCAGCTTCCTTGCATTGACAGTTGTCTGTGCTGAATTTCTGCTGAGTTTCCTTTGCCTCATTTTCTATTTTGTGACCTGTCTGGTGTAAATGAGTGTGTTGCTGGTTTGATGAAGCCTAATTTGATAAAGTTTCAAATTCATTTCGGAAATATTTCGTAATATAGTTGTCTTTGTCACATTTTATTTGGCATTAGTAAATAATTATGCACATTTACAGATACTTTACATAATATGAGTGATAACACGTGTTATAAGGGCTATCTTTTCACAATAGGTGTGCCTTGAGATTTTGTACTTGTCCTTTGGTGTGCCTTGGGCACAACAAAGTTTGGGAACCACTGGCATAAATGATAGTGGTCGTCTGAGGGTGTCATTACTGAGAAATGTCAAAGAAATTCAAAACCTTACATTTTAAAACAGGTTTGCATTCCTCCACTTAAGGTGACGTTATCATTGGAAACAATAAACCGAACTATTTTGATGTAGAATTTATAAATTGAATCGTTAGAGCAGAACAAAATGGTTGTATTGTAGCCTGAGTTCCGTGCAGCCCTAGTTTCAACAGGTGTAAACATGGTCCATATAATGTGAATACATGCAGAAGTAGACAGTAAGAGGCCCCTGACATCAGGTCTATTTGTTAAAATAGTAGGGGCTCTTCACTCTGCATAGCAGTATGAATAGCCTTAAAAAACAAACAACCCACTCCGTGGTAACGAGAGTCATATTTCTGACCCATATGCCCTAAGTGAAGCCGTTAGTCTCATCTAACTGACCCAAGGGTTGGTGCTGGTGTGACAGTTCCAAGTGTTCCAGCTTCCAGTTCATGGCTCGGTGGGGGGGAGCAGACCCACGTGAGACAGTGTCAATGGCTGTATTGTTCAGTGTGAGGAGCGTCATTCTCTCTGGGAGCAGGAAATGGTGTCCATTCTCGGACCAAACCATTAATGTCATGTAGAGCAGCCATAGCATCTCTGTGACTGCACTCAGCCGGACTGTAGCAGGGTAGAACTGGGTGACTCTTAGTGAAGCTGTCCAACGCCATTAGACAAAATGGAACCACGTGCTAACAAAAATGACACAGGGTCATAAATGTCTCTCTTTACCATTGGCCTGATCATAAACAAATTAGTGGGAAAAATGTGGAACACTAATCCATCATGTGGAATGTTGAGTTAATTTAAATAATTACTTATGGGTTGAAATCAAATTAACATTAACATTAGAACCAAAGTCAGTTAACAAATTTGACTTGCACAGATCAGTAATCAATACACCATTTTTTTTTAGCTCCGTGATGAAAACGATAACAGGCAGGGATGCAAACTTGTCATCAATAAAATATTATTGGGGTATGGACAGGGTTGCTAACTTTGGGTACCTGGCTGGAGTGAGATTTTGATATCATGGGTTTAATTACACACATGCGCACGAAGTGACTGCTATCGTGTCCGTAGCGGGACCTTAGCATATACTTAGGATATATATATATATAATATATATATACAAATACACAATATTGGACACAGACTATAAAGGGCACACAGTTTCATTAAATAATGAAAGTCAAACACATGTTTGTTTCCACTGTTTTATTGTGTGCCTGTCGCGAAAAGCAACTTATTGACTTATCGGCTCCCGAGTATTTGTGTTAGATAATCTATGGTAGGGCTAACCCATACAGTGGTGGGGCTCAAATCAGTATTTGAAATGTAATTACATACACGCTATATCGCCCCCTTGTCAGTGAAACGCCACGCGTGAGGTTTAGAATATTTCCCTGTCTCAATCCAAATTGAACTGTATGAAATAAAAATAAAATAAAAACATTTGTCTTGTAGTAAATAAAAAAAGGCGACCTGGAGCCAATCCTGCCATTTCCTCACAAGTGAAAGAGTTGACATGCTGAAAACCCAACCCCCGCAGGGGGTCTGGGGGGATTCTCCCCCAGGAGATTTTTGAAATACTAACATAAAATACACATTCTCTCTTTTAGAGGAAAAAATAAATCCATCTATAACTACGCGACATATTTAAATGAAGCTGAAACTGCTGCTCCTCCCATAGGGAAGAGGCTGTGTGAATTACTTCGAATTACTTTGAAATTACCCCATTGTTCTTTGTGTCAAAATGGAAGGTTTCTGGCTAACGTTAGCTTAGGTACTCAGATCTTGTTCTTGAGTACAAGTAGAAGTACCAGAGTGTAGGAATACTAAGTTACAGTAAAAGTACTGCATTCAAAATGTTACTCAAGTAAAAGTATAAAAGTATTGTCATTAAAATATAGTGAAAATAGCGACAGTAAAAGTAGTCGTTGTGCAGATTGGTTTATTTCAGAATAATATATATGATATGTTTTATAATGATTGATCATTAAAGTGTTCTCAAAGCTGGTAAAGGTGCAGCTAGTTTGAATGACTTTGTATACTGCAGGGTAGCTGGTGGATTTACTCCAGGTGGAACTAAAATCTGATTCAACACTTGGTTATATTTCACATCATTCATCCACATCTGTGAAGTAACTAAAGGTATTAAATACATGTAGTGGAGTAAAAGTACACCATGTACCACTGAACTGTAGTGGAGTAGAAAAATAAAGCAGCAAAACATTTTAGATACTCAAATAAAGTACCAGTATCTCAAAATTGTGCCCAAGTATAGGACTTGTTAAGTTTATGAACTTAGTTACTTTACACCAGTGGCTATACAGATAGAAAGACTAAGCCTTGCACAGAGGCAAGAAAAGACATTTTAAAAATGCTCAAAAGTTCTGCCAAAAAAAACTGACTGCTGAAATTAGATCTTCCTTTGTGCTGAGGTCATAAAACCCCCAAGGCAGTGCTATGGTCTGCTTCAAATTATCTTCTCCTTCCAGAGGTCACGCCTGTCTCTGACCTCGTGTCTTGCGTTTTATTTTATTTTCTTCTTCTGCAGCACCAAGCAGAGTAGAGAAAAGGAGGGGATTTTGACTAGAAATAATTTCAAACAGTTAAATAAAGAATGTTGAACTATATTTAAAACTGTAATTGAACTTCAACTCATATCCATTATCTGATTCCAGTGGCCAGTTGGAAACAGATAATGACAAAGTTTTCATTTTGCATCAATCGTGCAAAAAGGTTCAATCACCATTGTGTCTAAGTCTTGTCTTATCTGCTTTGTTTCGGAATGTGTTAAATACATTAGGTTATTTTATTTTCATTATTACCATACAATACATAGATTAAGAATAAATGAAACAAATAATACAACATTGACCTATTTGAGCAGACAGATGACCCGCAGTTATGCCTCTGAGGTTCCCGGGTGTAAAACAGAGGCTTTTTTGCTATTTATTTTCCTTTTGCGGAAATTTAGATTCATTTGACCTTGGCTGTGGACTGATTCATTTTATTAGTTGTTACAAAAACATGCACAAGACGGCAGGTATACAAACAAACACGAAACAATTATACAAACAAACATGAACCCGCAACAAATATCAGGTGACAGCTAAACTCATCCAGTTTAATTTTAATCCGAATTAGGGAAACTTCAGCGGGGGTAGGGAAATATCAGTACTTATTTTTACTTATTGTTTTGTTTTTTTAATTTATTTAAAAAAAAAAATTTTTTTAAACAAAATCCAATTCAATAATCCGTAAGTTTATTAAACACAGTGTGAATGTAATATTGTGCCACCACCCTTCCCATTTAATAGCTCAATTTAGTTCTTGAGCTTATGGTGTGATTAACAAAAAATACAAGTCTGTGTTGTTAAACATTAATTCAGTTGATGAGAAATAAACTACCTTATTCTCAATCAAAACCACTATGCAAATGTAGTGGTAAAACTGCTCAACCGACCGAGAGCAGAGATATTAATTAATTTAATTAATTCTAAGAACGGAATCTGCTGAAGAGTAATAACCACATTATTCTCAATCAACAACCACTATGCTAATTTAGTGGTGCTCTGCCCTCCCCGATCCGGAGAGCAGAGACTTTTAATGAATTCAGTACCCTTTATTTTAACAACAGCCAAATTCAACAACCCCTCAGTTTATGAAACACAGCGTGACGTAATATTTCGTATCACGTTTCCCGTTAATAAGAGTAATGTTTAGTTCCAAAACTCATAATGGTGCGATTTAAGAAGATACGACACTGTGCTTTGTTTATCCCCGTGTGTGCTGCTCCCCACAGGGGGGGGGGGGAGGGGAATTACCCACACCCTGCACCCCACAGCAGCAACAGGAACATTTCGAGGCGAGTTGATTTAACTAGTTAAACCGTTGAAATCTCCAGAATTCGGCGATTCGTTTCAGTACAAATCTTTACATTGCTTTTAAACCGAAGTTCCACATTACTGATGCCCTCTTTAAGGTCTCTCCGAATATTTGCCGTGCACACACACACAGAGGAAACCAAAAATATTGCATCTATCTGTTCCACAGGTAATTTTATACCGTCAATCACAGAGTCTGGCGAGGCAATGTCAAAATATAGATTTGAAATTACACTCACCAGCTCGACGATTTGTTGGTAACCGTTCGCGACGCCAATTGTGAAGTTAAAACTTCTTTGCAGCAATGTTGAGCGCATCATGAAATGAGGGAAACTGGATTCACCTGTCATACACTGATATTTATTGAGAGACAGACAATTACACACGGCCGGGGAGATCATCCTAGTTTCACACATGCCCAGTGCTCCACCAGGGTAATCTCTGAACCAAAAGACACAAAACATCTAACCAACACGAGGAGAGGCGGGCTCCCAGAAAGCCCGCGTATACCTAATTAGTAGCAGATGTGAGACAATGGTCTACTTGTCTCAAAGAGATCCAGACAAGCCTCAACCTACACAGGAGTCTCTGACTGACTACAAGCAGATGTTTGCAGTATCACAGATTCTATAAAACAATAAGAAACTCTATTAACAGATCAGATGAAAATATTCTCTTACACACGTTACTTTACCAGCAGAGAGAAAATGGATTATTAAATTATGAATGTGACTAATAAAGAGCAATTTAATTATTAAGTATTATTCTGTTGATCGATGTCATTACATTTGGTGAAAAGCACATAATGACTTGTTTAAGACTCGTTTTGTCAAAGTTTAGGACTTGACCTGAACTTGCCCATCCTGACTTGAGACTTGACTTGGACTTGCCCATCCTGACTTGAGACTTGACTTGAACTTGCCCATCCTGACTTGAGACTTGACTTGGACTTGAGCGCAAAGACTTGACTCGTACTTGAGCGCAAAGACTTGAGACTTGCAAAACAATGACTTGGTCCCACCTCTGCTAAATGGCCTTGAAAAAATATTGACTCTTTGTTTGTAGATATCTACTAAACTACAGCATACAAATACAGAAAGTAATGTAGGCCTGTTATACTGAGTGATATATATTTTACACTCTGCTCTGCTTTCTGCACGGACCTCACAGCTGTTCTCACTGGAAACTTCGTGTCGCGATGAAAGCAGTTACTAAAATAATATCCAAGGGATGCATGCAGAGCTGTCATTGGCTGAGATAAGTCCGGTGTCGGTACCATATCTGCTCGGGGTACCATATCTGCTCGGGTGTATTTCCGTCGCATCCGTCATCCGTCATATCCGTCATATTGTACGGCAACTCACCGCAACTCACCTCCCTCTGCTCCCAGCGCTCTGCTGCCACACACCGGCCGTCTGCGGAACTGCAGCCGGAGGAACTCGGGACAGCTTGTTATGTGTGGGGTCCTATGGTGGGGTCCCAAAACTGACACGGGAAATAGATTTAAAAGAAATAAATAATATTAATAATAGGAACAGTGAAATACAAAATAAATTAATACTAATTTAAGTATGACACATTTATGTACTAATTTTTATTTCTTGATCTGTAGCTATTTGTTTGTCAGTATATCTCATTTACTTTCCCTATTAATTTATTTGTTTATATTTTTGCATGTATTTATTTACACATTCACTGTTTATACTTATTCCCGCATTTGGACCTTTTTTATATTTATGTACTTGTGCACATAAATAATGTTTCTAATTATTTACAATTAAAAAATATATATATTCTGCGTTACTTTAGCCAACACTTTTATAAGGCCACTAGATTAGATAATTACGAAATGTGTAGATAGAATACATATCTTTCAGGTTGTTATTTTGTCATTATGTTTAATGTTTTATTTACCTTTTAGTATTTTTATATAGTATCTGAACTTTGGAGAGGAGTTGGGAGACACGACACATCAAATCACATCTACAGATCAAGACGAAGCGAATGGAAGTACTCCCATACTCCTAGCGTGTGAAAATGTTTGTGAAAAACGTGTGCAAAGTCTCCGAAAACGGAGCAGTGGCTGTGATGCTAGCTTTGCGGTTAGCGGTTAGTTGTTATTTTTTATGTTTGAATGTTAAAAAATAACAATCGACAGTGTAAACATAATTATGTAAATAACCCAATTTGTGTTCTGTGAAACGGAAAAGGATTTTACATTGTTTTTGTTACTTTCGTTGCAGTGTCTTAAATGTAATTTAGGTTAACTTCCTGTTTGAAGTTGTTGCTATGGAAGCAACATGACGGAGAAAAAAGTAATATCTTCTACATATAATAACGGATAAAGTAAAGAATGAAGTGTAGGCCTGTTTGAAGTTGTTGCTATGGAAACAACATGACGGAGAAAAAGTATAATCTTCTACATATAATAACGGACAAAGTAAAGAATGAAGTGTCGGCTATGTTTAAATGTTCTAAATTTGACCGTGTATGATGGCCCTCTTGAGTTGCCATACAATATGACGGAGATGGCGGATGCGACGGAAATACACCCGAGCAGATATGGTACCCCGAGCAAATATGGTACCGACACCGGCCGTGCATAAAGCCTCCACCGTTCCAGGAAATGCATCCGCGGAGGAGCCGTGGAGGACCCATCAGTGTTTCCTCGGTTAGAGCTCCTCCAGAGAGTCTCCTCGATGCTCGGTCCTCGATGTGCATTTAGAGAAATGAGATGTCCTTCAACATGGCGCGCTGAAATCCATTTCCGGGTCACTACCGGAGGACCGAGGAGTCGAGGAGGTGAAATTAGAGTATTGAGAAACCTCTTTGGTGTGTGGTGCAAGACAGGAGATGTAGTTCATTGAGCGGTTTCACACAAAAAAAGTGTTACTTCACAGTTTAACGACACATTTTTATTTGTTTGACTTGCAAAATTATCTTTTAAATTGACAAACATCATATGTGTAATTCGTGGCACAATTCAAACGGAATCGAAAGATAATCTTTCTCTCCCCATTGACTTCAATACATACTTTTTCCAAAATAATTGTCCCATGGAGCTCCCCCCGGAAAAGGAGGGACTTCGCCTCTCTATTTGACCGAATCAGATTCAGAAAAAACATTAGCGACAAATTGTAGTTTGGTTGAGTAGATTTTAAAGGTGAAAGCTACACATGTAACCCATGGATATGGGCGTAATTTCCACTGGGGACAGGGGGACATGTCCCCCTCACTTTTCCAAATCCTGTATGTGTTCCCCCCACTTTCAAATTAGTTTATTATTATTTTTTAACCGCATACGGCCCGTTATCGCCACGGAGGAGTTGGACACTGACAGCCTGCCTCTGTGGCTGCGCGGTCAAGCGACTAACGTTGCGTGCATAAACTATAAATAGCCCAATGAATGATGATCAAGTACTGCGGTGGTGACAGAAAAATACAATGAAACGCCAACAGCAGCAGCAGATTAGTGCTTGGGTGAAAATAAAGAAAGGAGATGTGAGTTGGTTGATTCAGTAAATTAGCTCAGGATAATCATATTTTCTGTCTACACCTGTTGATGTTAGGCTAATGCCGGATTTGCTAGCTTGATGCTGCTACCGGCAGTTACTCTCTACACACAGCGTCTCCGCTGCCCGTTAAACAGCTTCATCTTTATCAATCTATCTTATGTTCTTTCTCCAACAATTAATGAAGGTTATTACGCGTTTTAGCTCCTTTGTTGTTAATATTGACCGCCATTTACTCTATGAAGAAAACAAGCCTCCCCGTCAGTGTTCTCACGCTGTCCTCACATCCCTGGACTGTGGGACAGACTCGGAGGAGCAGGGGCGGTTCTAGGAGGGGCCAACAGGGGCCAGTGCCCCCCTCCAAAAAAAGGGTTACAATATTACAATTTATTGGAACTAAATAAAATCAGAGACCAGGATGTACAGTAGATATTAAATTGTTCATTACTGTGAAGCTGACCGTTGAGCGGCCCAGACCAAGCAAGGAGGCAGAGGCAGAACGTCCAAAATACAACCCGGTGTGGGCATTTATTACTCACAAACGTATGACACAGCCTCAATCTGCTGTTCACGTGAGCACAGTCACCAGCCACCACAAGGATCTCACACGCTACCCAGCCTCCTAACAGACAGGGAAACAGAGCCTAAATACACACACACCCTAATCAACCAATTAGACACACAAGGGGGGGGAGACAACACAGGGCACCAGGTGAACATAATCAGGAGCAACAGAAGAAACGGGAGGTGGAACACTTTTCAAAATAAAAGACATGTGCAATATACAAGGCCCGAAGCAGTCAGTCAACAGTGCCGAAGTTACCTTCGTCACATTTCCTCCTTCCTCTCCTGAAAGAGAACAGTAGCTCATTCCTGCAACACTTATGGATCTCGGCCATTTTACTCTCACATGACTTGGACTCGAGTCAAACTCGAGTCACCAATTTGATGACAAAATCACTAAACACTTATGCCTCGACTTGGACTTGAACACCAATGACTCGGGACTTGACTTGGACTTGAGCCTTCTGACTTGAGGTGACTTGATAATTTAATTCAGAGGTCTCCAACACGCCGATCGAGAGATGCCGCTAGAAGAGCAGACTCGCGTCGGGGAGAGCAGAATCTTCAGCCGCTTCTACTCTTGCTGAGATTCCTTGCAGGCAGGGGCGGGTCTTTATTTAGCTGGGCCACCATGCGGCCAATCATTTGCGAGGACACACTAGGATCATACCATTATGTAAAATAATGGTGGGGGCAGACGCTCCAAAGTCAACAGGTGTAGTGGGACAGGCCAGCTACACAGAGCGACGGGGAGCCGGATTGAAATGCAAGCGTGTCGGAAAAAGTCAAGAAATGAGCGAAAACCGAAAAAAGAAGCAGCATCTGGCTGCATTTCAATGATATTGGAGAAAGCTGAGTGCAGGATTTGTAAAATGAAAATAACCTTCAGAGCAGGGTTTTTTTTTTGTAACCACTCAGGATTTATTGTCAGAGGTGGGAGAAGTTCAGGTCTTGTACTTGAGTAAAAGTACCAGAGTGTAGGAATAATATTACAAGTAAAAGTACAAAAGTATTAGCATCAAAATATACTTAAAGTACCACCTGCAGAGGGATGTAGATTCAGGTGTTCTTTTCACATTCCTCCAGAGTCAGAAACATTTTAAGTTAACTTTTGGAAAAACCATAGAAAAGGGGTGAAAATGGATAAATTGTATCCGAAAATAGTGTATCTTAATACGGGTAGAATCCCCTGACAACTCTCCTTACATTCCTCCAGAGAAAGAAAAACTCTAATTTAACTTTTGTAAGAACCATAGAAAAGGGGTGAAAATGGATAAATTGTATCCGAAAATAGTGTCTCTTAAGGCGGGTAGAGTCCCCTGACAACTCCCCTCACATTCCTCAAGAGTCAGAAAAAAGTCTGAGTTAACTTTTTGGAGAACCATAAAAAAAGGGGTGAAAATGGATAAATTGTATCCGAAAATAGTGTCTCTTAAGGCAGGTAGAGTCCCCTGACAACTCTCCTTACATTCCTCCAGAGTCAGAAAAACTCTAAGTTAACTTTTCGGAGAACCAGAGAAAAGGGGTGAAAATGGATAAATTGTATTCGAAAATAGTGTCTCTTAAGGCAGGTAGAGTCCCCTGACAACTCTCCTTACATTCCTCCAGAGTCAGAAAAACTCTAATTTAACTTTTGGAAGAACCATAGAAAAGGGGTGAAAATGGAGAAATTGTATCCGAAAATAGTCAGGTCATTAGGGCATGTGTTGAACACGGCTACAGATGTGCCAAAACTGGATGCTAACCCAGACGCACCACGTGTGCCACAATCAACGACTACAATACAGTCATTGTGTTTAATAATGGCACTGGCTGCGGAATTTAGGTTAAACAGACACATGCCATCCCTGGATAAGTGTTCAAGGAGCTTCTCCGACAATACCTTATCCCCTTCAGACAAATTAAATTCACCGTACATTGGCAGACCCATATTGACGTTCAACTTACGTCCAAACACACTGGTCTGCTCAACCAACCTGCACAAGTTCTTTGGCTTTACATTCATTTTATGGGCTTCCCCTAATACAAACAAGTTAAGCTTTGACCCTGCAACACCTATGACATCGATATCTGTACTGCTCCACGTACACACAGGCGCAATCAAATGTTTGATCGCAGCCGCTATAGAACATGCAACAGATATTCTATCGTCAGAAACTGATGCATACCTCACATCAGTCTCTGCGACAACAGCCAACTGCAGTTTTTCTGAACACATGCAAGCATAGCCCTTACCTGTTCTCCATATGTTGTCATCATCAACATCCACTATCACGCTGGGTGATGGCTTGTTGCTGGGTGATGGCTCAACGCTCAGTGATGCCTCTACGCTGGGCAATGGCTCCACCCCTGGCAATGGCTCCACCCCTGGCAATGAAAATTAATATATAAAAAAACTGCTAAAAAGACTATGTGTCTTAAATTGTTTCACAAACATTTAACTAAATAATAGAAAGCTATACAATGATTAAAACAAAATTACAACATTTTGTTTTTCTACTTACTCACACACATATTGAATGGAACTCAAAAGACAGGTTTCTTGTCATTCATTGTGTACACTTGAAACAACGTTGACTGCATACAGGCTAACAACTGAAACTATTTTAACAATGAGCAAAAGTAACAATCTCAATAAATTAGCATGATTCATTAAAATGTCACTCTGAAAGCACATCCTTCACACAAAGAGCACAGATCTTCTGCTCCACAGAAACTGTCCCTCTACTGGTAGGTGGCCGTAAAATCACCTCCACAACCATGGGAGCTGCCTCCCCTTAAAAAAAAAAAACAATTAAGTAAACTTGACAATAAATAACACCACCAATATTTGTGTAACTTCTTAGTTTTAAACAAGTCCTATATTGCCTTTAAAAAAGAAGAAAACAAGAACAACCTGTCGCATTGCCAGGGTCCTCTTGGAGGCAGGAGCCCTCTGCTTCAGCTCCATCTTTGCTTTCTAACGTAAGGAAAACAAAATGATTAATCCTCCACTAATAACTCCTTATGGTCCTCACTGTAATACATTTAAAGTTTGTCAGGAAGGATACATTTTATAATAGGGCATCAACCAACATACAAAGCAACAAACAAATGACCTTTTGCCGTTTTGGAACCGGTGGTGTGCACTCATCAGGGCCAGGAAGATGGGATGGACTCATTTTGTCCATCTCAACCAACATTGCACTGCTGAACCACACAGGTGTCAGTGGAAGATAACTCTCCTCCAATTCCTGTGAAATAAAAATGAAGAAACACTGTTTTAGAAAAAGGAAAAAAAAATGCACATATAAACTGCAATAAACATACCCCAATGATTTCAAAGCATAATACAAAGTTGACCTACCTCCTGCTGAACAGTCCCTGCTTGTTTAAGTGCATCAATGGACTGCTCAGGTTCATCGTGTTGGCTCCGCTGTAAAGATAAATAGCATAGCTTGTGTTAATCAAATGGGTACTCTTCCACCATTATCAAGCCAAACTGCTCAGGGAATATCACACTTATTGAAAGATGTCAACCACACAATTACCTTCCTGCCCTGGCCGATAACGGTCCAGTTGGAAGGATCCAGTTGCGGTGATTTGGCAACCTCTCCTTTGACAATCACCCTTGGAGTGACTCTCCTCGCAGGCGGTGGGTGATCTTCTGTGGACAACAGGAGATGGCGTCGGCTCGGCTGGAACAAGTTGCATATATGCTGCGTTCCAGATCGAACCGACCAGGATTGGCATTCCCGCACTGTCACTCAAGTGCACCTGCAAAAACCAGCAAATAAAAATACATTTACAAATAGCACATAACATTCAATATGTTTTTTCAAGAACGGAACTTGGAATTTCAACTACAAAGAAGTATACATAGAAAACGTTTCCATTTGCCATGTCACTCACGCCATCTCTGCTGCACAGGTCAAGTTATTTCGAAGGGAAGTACTCTGCAATTGGTGTGTACTTCACGCCTAAAAAAACCAACATCAATTACTAATGTTAGTGTATTCTAGAACCCCGAAGGCAGGAGAGACTGAAAAGAGTCAAGGGAAGCTTATAAAAGTTAACAGCATTTAATTACACAAAAGATGCGGTGGAGTACAAATGAAATGTACGAGTGGAGGCGCTATCCTCATGCGACCGGTCAGTCCCAAGCCCCCAGGAAGTGCGCCGGACTCAGATGAAAATATTCGTGCTGGCCAAACGGCGGTACTACACTTCCGTTTGGTTGCCAGGCCCGGAAACACTTTTTCCCATTGACTTACATGGGGAGAGAGTGGTCTGTAACTCGTTGGATACATTTTTTTAAACTAAATAAACAACCCAGTATGAACACTTGTATAGCCCTTATTAAAAACATTCGTTCCTCAAGTTGTAAAAATGTTCTAATAACGTTATTCTGAGTTATTTCCCTCTGCATTATGAACGCGCATCTAACCCACGGGACCGCGCCGCCCGGCACATTCATGTTATGTGTCCCGACCATGGATGTATAATAAGAACTGGATACAGCGTGGGAGGCGGGGCCTCATTCATTCCTATGAGAGCTGCTCATTAGCGCATGATGATAAAATGGCCCAACTTTTGAGAGAGTGAAACGTCACAGATTACACAGCATGCCTGAGAAGTACCCGTATGTGCACTCATAGAGCATGCGCAACTTTAACCAAAATGCTCGTTCACATCAAGCACGTCAATTTGCGTACACGTAACAGCACCGCGCGTTCATGACAGCATGGTAATGGATTGTTGTTATCATGGATTTGATATGAACGAGGCGGCAGTTAGCAGCTAGCGGCTAGCTAGTAATGATGCTAATGTACACATCAATCGTTATGTACTTATATTACGCTGTAACAGGATCTAGTGATATCCAACAGAGCTTCATTTAGCATGAAATAATTATTGCACTGTGTATATATATATATATTTATATACAGTGCAATAAGCTTCTTAGTGCAATATGAAGCTACAGGGACGTTAATAATGTCGGTAATATTAACTTTATTTAATACAACATTTACGGTACAATATTTAATCATACAGCCCATGTAGTATGATAATGAATTACAGCAAACATGTGCAATATATCCATTATTACAGCTCCGTGGGATGGCAGTAAGACGATATGGATCCATTCTTATTGTGCATCCATGGGTAAAGATAAACGCAACTCACCTTGGTTTCTCAAACAGCATCTCTGTAAACTACGTGTATTCACTAGAGATGTTAAGATTCACCGATTCGCATCGGTGCACCGGCATAAACGTTCAAGATGCGAGTGCACCGGTTGAAAGAGTGCACATCGGCTACAGTTTGGGTTGAACCGGGTTGAACTCGCGATGCATCGATTGCGTAGCGTCTTTGCATCGGTAAAAAACCGATTCATCATATAAAATTCCCTCATCTTGTCAACGCTCAGCAGAGACGATTTTTGATATTTGCTTCGCCACTACGGAGGCCGAGAGTCTCAGTTATCAACACACACGGAAGTTGAGGGGAAAGAGAAACACAGCGCACCAAAAAATACCTACAAATCAAACGTTTGGCAACACTTCGGATTGTTCAAGAAAGACGGTGTAATAGTCCTTTATGCTACATAGTTGACCGCAGGTCATGGAGAGTAATAAGGTATCCGTAGACCTTTGTATGAGGTATCTTTATTACTTAACAGGTCTACAGCCATGATACATAGATCCGTCCTAGATGCGGGCTTGCATACACACAGTATCACTCCGCAGCCGCACCCCATCAGTAACGTCCTGATGGTATATGTGCGCGGCACTATATACTACAGACGGTCAACTTGAAAAATCGCTCGCAAATTGTTAACGATTCCGAGCCGCTTTAAAGTACACAAGTAGTACGAGGAACTTAGCGACGCACATAAAGAGGCGACATGGGGTCTGCGGCTGAAAAGAGAAACATGAAAGTTAGACATACGAGTTAAATCAATCAGTGAGGTGTTCTGTCAGAGAGAGTGGTGTTTAGTTTACAGCAGCCTGTGACGGCCAATAATAATGTAAATGTCTTCCTTACTGTAAGCAGTTATGAAATACCTGTTTGTGAAAGGTTATTTGTATTCTTTATTGTTCATATAGAACCCACTGCTTTCTGCTCACTGGTGAGTTAGCCTATGAATGAGTGTTAAGCACATCAGGCTGGCAGCTGTATGGGCATTGCACTATGGTAGCTGTTATTTTCACATTGTTAATCATGAGCAATGCATCCTTACATTGTTGGATGTGGACTGTGAGGTGTTATAGAATTGTACTCTGGAAAGCTTTTAAAGGCAACAAAATAAACGGCATGATGGGATGTGCAGTACCAAATATGTAAAGCACTTTTTTGTTAATGTATGATTTGCTGCATATAAGGAATACAACAAAAATCCTCTGTCGTACCATATTGAAGTATCATTATTTTTGCATCGTGTTGAATCGCATCGTATCGCATAATGTTGAATCAAATCGTATCGAACTGTATCGCAACAGGGGTGAATCGTATCGTATCGCATCGCCTAGTGTTTCAAATGTATCGTTAATGTATCGTATCGTGGCAACATATCGAGATGCGCATCGCATCGGCCTCAGTGATGGAGATGCACATCCCTAGTATTCACTGAATTTCACTCTCTGCCTTTAACGGCTCGTTGTAGCTCCAATAGCTCCAATAGCTCCAGCCCCCACCCTCCCTGTGAGCAGTGTGCTCTGATTGGTCGGGACACGTAACATGAATGTGCCGGGCGGCGCGGTCCCGTGGGTTAGATGCGCGTTCATAATGCAGAGGGAAATAACTCTCAGAATAACGTTATTAGCACATTTTTACAACTTGAGGAACGAATGTTTTTAATAAGGGCTATACAAACGTTCATACTGGGTAGTTTATTTAGTTTAAAAAAAATTATCCAACGAGTTACAGACCACTCTTTCCCCATGTAAGTCAATGGGAAAAAGTGTTTCCGGGCCTGGCAACCAAACGGAAGTGTAGTACCGCCGTTTGGCCAGCACGAATATTTTCATCTGAGTCCGGAGCACTTCCTGGGGGCTTGGTGTCTGGTCGTTCTTCTTCTTCTTCTTCTCTCGGTTTTTTGGCGGATTGCAAACAACTTTAAGGTGCATACCGCCCCCTACTGTACAAGAGCGTGTATCAACATATCATCCTATCAGCACTTGTGGAATTATACCACTGTGTTTACGTTGTTTTCAATTCTTCCAATCAATCCTTTTTCACTCAAATACTTAAGAATGGCCTTCCTGGTAGCTCTTACCCCCTCACCTTCTGTTCCCAGTATCCCCATCAGGCTCCACTCCCTTCCTGCCTCTCTGACCCTGTCTCTTAGTTTTTCCCTCTCTGTTTTGTACATCTTGCAGTGTAATATGATATGTTCCACATTTTCTTTAACTCCACAGTTCCTATGACATAGAGTAACATTCAATGCTGTGTGATCCAGTCTGAGTCTAGCTATCATGATTTCCTAGATTAAGTTCTATGAGTAATTCTTCTCTGACAGTTGTTGTTGACTGTATACTTTTTAAAATAGATAATGAATCTGTGCATATCACCACCCTATCTGGTCTGACCTCTTCAACCCACTGTAATCCTATTATTACAGCCAGCATTTATGTTGCACACTGATAATTGATCTGACGCTCTTTTTGAAATCGATATTTTAAAGTCTGGGATATATATACCAACTCCAACACACTCTTCCTTGTTCTTAGAACCATCTGTGTATATTTTGAGGTAATTGTGTTAATTATTGACTTAATTGCACCTATACACAACCGTAACGCTTTATATTGTAATCTATCAATTTTTAGTAATGACGTTTTTGCTGCTGCTGCATATATATT
This sequence comes from Gymnodraco acuticeps, assembly GCF_902827175.1. Lineage (NCBI taxonomy): Eukaryota > Metazoa > Chordata > Actinopteri > Perciformes > Bathydraconidae > Gymnodraco > Gymnodraco acuticeps. Next base: position 61,816 of record NW_022992202.1, on the reverse strand, counting down.
ATACACCCGTAATCCAGAGTTGTCCTCATAATTGCCCTATAGATGTCAATTAGTGCCTGTTTGTCTGCCCCCCAGTCTCATCCAGCCACTGCTCTTAATAGGTTCAAAACTTTTTAGGATTTTGTTTCCAAATGTTTAATATGGGTTTTCCATGTACATTTACTATCTAACCATAGCCCCAGATATTTAAATGCATTGACCTCATTCATCGGCTTTCCATATGATGTAAGCTTCTCAGTCTCCATCTTGCGTTTATTTGTAAATGTCATGAAGCAAGATCCTCTCTGAAGAACCAGCACCTTACCGTGGTAGAGAGGTTTGTGTGCCCTGATGAACCTGGGGGCTGTGTTGTCTGGAACCTTGTGTTCCTGGTAGGGTCTCCCATGGCAAATTGGTCTCACGCAAGGGGCCAGACTAAGATTGGTTCAAAAGATCTCATGAAAGACGACACAGAAAGTGAGGATACCCGGCCCGGAGGAAGCCCGGGGTCCCCTTCTGGAGCCAGGCCCAGAAGGAGGACTCGTCGGCGAGCGTCTGGTGGCCGGGCTTGCCACGGAGCCCGGCCGGGCCCAGCCCGAAAAGGCAACGTGGGCAACACCTCCACTTCTCCGTCCTGCGGGCCCACCACCTACGGGAAACAGCGATGGGGTCGGGTGCGCTGCCAGAAGGGTGGCAGTGAAAGCGGAGGGTCTCGACGGACCAGACCCGGGCGACAGAAGCTGGCTTTGGGGACGTGGAACGTCACCTCTCTGGGGGGGAAGGAGCCGGAGCTTGTGCGGGAGGTGGAGCGTTACCAGTTGGATCTGGTTGGGCTCACCTCTACGCACAGCGTCGGCTCTGGAACCTTACTTCTGGATAGGGGTTGGACTCTATTCTTCTCCGGAGTTGCTCAAGGTGTGAGGCGCCGGGCGGGTGTGGGGATACTCACAAGTCCCCGGTTGGGTGCTTCGTTGTTGGAGTTTACCCCAGTGGACGAGAGGGTCGCCTCCCTACGCCTGCGGGTTATAGGGGGGAAAACTCTGACTGTTGTGTGTGCTTATGCACGCAACAGCAGTTCAGAGTATACAGCCTTCTTGGAGACCCTGGAAAGAGTCCTGTATGGGGCTCCTGAAGGGGACTCTTTAATCTTGCTGGGAGACTTCAACGCACATGTGGGCAATGATGGAGACACTTGGAGGGGCGTGATTGGGAGGAACGGCCCCCCTGATCTGAACCGGAGTGGTGGTTTGTTACTGGACTTCTGTGCTAGTCATGGATTGGCCATAACAAACACCATGTTCGAGCATAAGGATGCTCATAAGTGTACGTGGTACCAGAGCACCCTAGGCAGAAGGTCCATGATCTATTTCGTTATCGTATCATCGGACCTGAGGCCGTATGTTTTGGACACTCGGGTAAAGAGAGGGGCGGAGTTGTCAACTGATCACCATCTGGTGGTGAGTTGGGTCGAGTGGCAGGGGAAGCCTCTGGATAGACCTGGTAAGCCCAAACGTGTAGTTCGGGTGAACTGGGAACATCTGGAGGAGGCCCAAGTTCAGGAGGCCTTCAACTCACACCTCCGGCGGAGCTTTTCGGGCATTCCTGTGGAGGTTGGGGGCATTGAACCAGAGTGGTCGGTGTTCAAAGCCTCTATTGCCGAAGCCGCGGCGGGGAGCTGTGGTCTCAAGGTCCTAGGTGCCTCAAGGGGCGGTAACCCTCGAACCTCCTGGTGGACACCGGTGGTCAGGGAAGCCGTCCGACTGAAGAAGGAGGCCTTCAGGGATTTGTTATCCCGGGGGACTCCCGAGGCAGTTGCAAGGTACCGACAGGCCCGAAGGGCAGCAGCCTCATCCGTGGCCGAGGCAAAGCAGCGGGTGTGGGAGAAGTTCGGAGAAGACATGGAGAAGGACTTTCGGGCGGCACCAAAGTTGTTCTGGAAAACTGTCTGACACCTCCTGATCACACACACACACACACACAATATATTTATTGTGCCTTTTTATTTGCTCGTATTATGATGGGATTTGGTGTAATTTAGTAAATGGTTGTGTGTTGTGTGTGAAAAATGTATATCCCTAAAAAGTGTGTTGGTGTATATGAAAATGTCTGAAGTTCATAAAAACATTCTCAGTGTTCAAGTCAATCACTGAAAAGGGTGACGATATCATAAGGTTCAAGGTTCTTTATTGTCAAACTAACATAGCAACAGAGTAATTATGTCGTTGAAAATCTTAGGTCCAGCATCCAACAGTGAATATAAATATAAAATCTAAGTGTTAATGATTGTCAGTAGAGATGGGATGGCAGAAGGTGCTATATATATATAATTCCAAAGCTGGTAAAGACCTTTCAAATGTAGCAATAATAGTCATATAAGAAAAGTATTGATCTAATAACAGAGATTTGTTCTTGAATCAACTTTTTCATGTAATTTTATTTCATTTTAAATAAAATGAAACATTCACAGTTAATGTAATTAGATTATACATTATTAATGCCATATATTTTTGCATACATTCACAGTCATTATTTATTCAGTATGATAGCTGTCTAACAGAAGTTAAATCCATTTCTCACTTATTCTGACAATCTACTTAACCCAAAATAAAAGAACCCAATAAAAAGAGTTGTTAAATAATAGAGAAGTCACGTTGTAATATGAAGTCACGTTGTAATAACAATAACTAATCTAACTAACTAACTAATCTCTCGTTCAGATTAATATTGTCAGGTGTTCTTTTTCTGGTTTGCCAAAGGCCACTGTGTCAAGTGTCCCATTTGGGTTGCCGTATGTAGCAGACCATCTCGCACATGCGCAGTACAGATCATGTGGGCTGGAGGGTAGACCAGGAGGATCACAGATTGGAGAGTGAACGTTGACGTGAGTACGAGATTGAGAGCAGCTGGTGGAATGGCGTCTTTGAGTCCTGGAGAGGAGGATATGGAAAGTGCATTTGAAGGAGAAGGAGGATGGAATGAAGTAAGGAAAAATACTTCAAGAAAGAAGATAGACATGTCAAGTCACAGTCTTAGTGAATCTGATTCACAGAATGAGTTGAAGAGAGTAAAGAAAAAGATTGAGAATGAAGATTGGAAAGTGATTGTGGAGTTTGGTGAGCAAGCCGCAGCTAAGCTACATCCAGTGGCCCTGACTAAAGCAATTCACAAAGAAATTGGATCGATAAAGCAAGCAAGATTTCTGAGCAAAGGACGGATGTTGATTGAATTGATGCATGCAAAACAACAGGAAAAGTTACTGAAAATGAAGACCCTGAATGAAGTTCGAATTAAATGCCATGTTCCTGGAGCAAATCGGAAAATACTTGGAGTTATCAGTGGAGTTCCCATAGAAATCGGCATGGAAGAGCTCAAGAAATAAATTAAAGGGGGAAAAGTGTCTGTAGTTAAGCGTCTTCCTACTAGGTATCAGGGTAAGATAGTGGATAGTTTGTCTGTTCTTCTTCAGTTCGAAGAAACAATTCAACAGAAGATAATGATCGGTTGCATGAGCTTTCCAGTAAGAGAATTCATCCCTAAACCTCTGCGGTGCTTTAAATGCCAAAGGTTTGGGCATGTGGCAGACAAGTGCAAAGCAACTAAGCCCAGGTGTCCAACATGTGCGGGGGAACATGAATATGGTAGTTGTGCTGCAGGTGCTAAGGTGACATGTTGTAACTGTGGTGGGGAACATAGTGCTGCGTATCAGGGCTGCGAAGTGCAGAAAAAGGCCAAGGAGGTGCAGAGATACAAAGTGCAAAATAAAGTCTCATATGCTGAAGCAACAGAAAAGGTTTCACTAAACATAGCTAGGAAAGTAGCAGCAAGTATGTTCTCTTCAAAAGATTTTCCCAAACTCCCACAGGCAAAGGAAAGCTCCACAAAGTGTTCACATAAATGTGTGATAGGAGAGGATGCATTGATTGTTAATAAGTACACATTTGTGGCCTTTATTGGAAAAGTGGTGAATGTTGCTTTGCAACAAACAAAAAAGAGGAAAAGACTGAAAACAATAGTGGAAGCAGCAGGTGAATTTTTGGGGATAAAGGATATAACCGTTGAAATGATGCATGATATGCTAGCCCCCAATAATGATGATTCACAGATTAGTGAATAGATTAATGGTTTTTCTCATTCTGCAGTGGAATGCTAGAAGCCTTATTGCAAATGGACAAGAATTCAAGACCTATATATATCAGTTAAAAGAAAAACCAGATGTTATTTGTATTCAAGAAACATGGCTGAAGACTCATTTGGACTTCATAATTGGGGGATATACTGCTATAAGACAAGATAGAAATGATGGCCAGGGAGGGGGATGTGCAATCTTTATCAGAGAAGTAATGTCTTATAGTAGGCTAACATTTAAGAACAGTCATGCTGTAGAAATAGTGGGTGTAGAAGTTTGGATTAATAAAAGGAAAATTAGTGTCCTGAATTTTTATAATCCATGTAATAAACTCAAAATAGAGGAATTAGACAGTCTTTGCCAAGGAAATGAAATAATATGGTGTGGTGATTTTAATGCACATAATACAATGTGGGGAGGGAGATCAACAGATTACAACGGACAGGTGGTGGAGGACTTAATGGAGGCAAAGGAATTTGTTTGTTTAAATAATGGGCAAGGTACAAGACTCAATTTTAGAGATGGAACAGAGTCTGCGATCGACCTAACTCTTGTAACAAGTGAATTAGCTTCGGGTAGCAGTTGGGAAGTATTGGCAAATAACAGTATTGGGAGTGATCATCTTCCGATTATAATCAAGTTTGATATAAGTCATGTGGTTGAGCTAGATGGTATCATGAGATGGACCTTTTCTAAAGCAAATTGGGAGATGTTTGCTAAATTGTGTGATAAAGAATTTGATCAGATTGATATGGCAGGAAGTATTGATGAAATAAATGAACAATTTACTTCAAATATAATTAAAAGCGCTAATCAAACTATTGGGAATAAAACTGGTAAACTTAGTAAATGTGTTAAGATGGTACCGTGGTGGAACAAAGAATGTAATGATGCAATTCGAAACAAAATCAGGCTGTTTGGAAAGCTAAGAAAGACACATTCATTACACAATTTATTAGAATATAAAAAGGCACAGGCTCAGGTAAGGAACATTGTTAAAAGAGCAAACAGGGAGTGTTGGAGAGGATTCTGTTCAAGTATTGGGAGAACTACACCATTAGATAAAGTATGGGGAATGGTTAAGAAGATGAGGGGAATAAGACAGCAGAGTAACCTGCCAGTGTTAGAGAATGGAGGGGAAATTGCCACTGGTGCTATGGAGAAGGCAGAAATTCTAGCTAAGAATTTTGTCAAAGTTCATTCTTCGGAAAATTTGACAGAAGAAGGTAAGATCAGGAGGCAGGAAGTGTTAGATGAACATCCTAATGTATATGAAGAAAGACATTCGTCGCAGAGTGTTGTAAATATACCTTTTTCTATTCAAGAGGTGAGAAGAGCATTAAGTAAGTGTAAAATGACTGCTCCTGGGAAAGATAATGTATGCTATATAATGTTGACCAAATTAAGTGATTTTGCATTAGAAAAGCTGCTGGAGATGTACAATAAGATTTGGGAGAAAGGGAAGCTGCCAATAATATGGAAAGAGTCTGTCATTATTCCTATTAGAAAACCTGGGAAAGATCCAACCAGTCCAGGCAGTTATAGACCTATAGCTCTGACATCGCACTTGTGTAAAGTTATGGAAAGAATGATAACAGAAAGGCTGACATACTACATTGAGAAAAATGAACTAATGACTCCTTATCAGAGTGGGTTTAGAAGAGGGCGGAGTACTTTAGATCCATTGCTGTGCCTGGAGTCTGAAGTCAGGAAAGCACAAGCGAATAAGGAGTGTGTTGTAGCTGTATTCTTTGATGTGGAAAAAGCTTACGATATGATGTGGAAGGAAGGATTATTAATAAAACTGGATATTATGGGTCTGGGAGGTAATGTATATAATTGGATTATGGATTTTTTGTTTGGCCGTGCCATCAGAGTCCGAGTTGGCAATTCATATTCTCGAAGGCATGACGTTGAAAATGGAACCCCGCAGGGGAGTGTAATTAGTCCTCTTTTGTTTTCTATCATGATAAATGATATATACACACAAATAGGATCTGATATTGGTAAGTCACTTTTTGCAGATGATGGAGCTATTTGGAAAAGGGGCAGAAATGTAAAATATATTGTAGCTAAGATTCAGGAAGCCATTACGGAAATTGAAAGCTGGTCTCTGACATGGGGGTTTAGATTGTCGGTGGAAAAAACTGAAACTTTATTTTTTACGAGGAAAAGGATAAGTGAGGAGGTTAGGTTAAAACTTTATTGACAAGATCTAAAGAAAGTGAAGACATTTACATTTCTGGGAATATGGTTGGACGAGAGAGTCACATGGAGTACGCACATTGATAAAGTAGTGGATAAATGTAAAAGGGTTTTAAATGTTATGAGGTGCTTGGCAGGCACTAAGTGGGGGGCTGATAAAGCTGCTTTGAGGAACGTATACACAGCCTTAATAAGCCATAGAATACGGACTAATAGTGTATGGTTCAGCTGCATATTCTTCTCTTCAAAAATTAGATAGAGTCCAGGCACAAGCAATAAGGATATGCTGTGGGGCAGTCAGATCTACACCAGTGTCGGCACTTCAGGTAGAAGTCGGAGAAATACCAATTTCTTTGAGGAGAAAACAGTTAATTGTTCATTACTGGGCAAATCTTCAGGGCCATAAAGATACTCACCCTACCAAACAAACTGTACAAACAAGTTGGGAAAGTAACAACATAAAAAAAGAAAGTTTTTGTGTTTGTGTTTCGGATATATGTAAGGAATTCAAAGTTAAAGAATGGAATATTAGTCCGACGGTGTTGTTATCAGCTGTTCCACCATGGTTGCTACCTCAACCTATAGTAGATTTATCACTATTGAAACGGTTACATTCAATGAAAAACAAAATCAATGTACAGGCTTACGTGAACACTGTTCTACATGAACAATATGGGCAGTTTATACAAACATTTACTGATGGATCCAAAAATCCAGAAAATGGTCAAACTAGTTGTGCATTTTATGTTCCTGAATTAAAAGTCAAAGTGGGAAAGCGAACGAGTGATCACATCGCAGTATATACAGTAGAGATGATGGCTATCTCTCTAGCACTTCAGTGGGTAGAGGAAATACAGCCAATGCGAGTGGTCATTTGCTCTGACTCCAGTGCAGCTCTGGAGAGTATAAACAACTTCTCTTCAGAATGTCGTCAGGATATTTTACATGAAATTTTACACATCATGTTTAGGTTAGTTCATCTGGGAATTGTTGTTCAATTTGTGTGGGTTCCAGCGCATGTGGGTATTAGTGGGAATGAAGTAGTGGATCAACTGGCAAAATGTGGTTTGAAAGCAAACCAGATTGATATTATGGTACCCATCAGTCGATCAGAAGTCAAATCTGTTACAAAAGTGGTTATCAAGCAACAATGGCAAAAACTATGGGACAGTAACATCAAAGGAAGAAATGTATACCAGATACAAAGGGAAGTAGGAACAGGAAGCACTTGGGGGAGAAGTAGAAGAGAACAGAGCATTAACAGCAGGATAAAAATGGGACACTCTGGATTAAACTCATCACTGCATCTGATTGGGAAACATCCAAATGGCAATTGTGATGGTTGCCAACAACCAGAGACAATATAGCATGTATTTTTTAGCTGCCCGGAATATACAAGGCAAAGACTCATTCTGAAAACTGCACTGGAACAACTCAACGTCAAGGACATGGATTTCAAGTCAATATATGAAAGTAAATCAAGAAATGAAGCAAACAAGCTGATCTTCAAATTCCTCAAAAGCACTGGTTTGAGGACAAGGATTTAATATGAACATTTAATAACTCAACAGTAGGTGGCGATATATGCTCCAAGTGGAAGCGATTCACCAAGAAGAAGAAGAAGAAGAAGAAGAAGAAGAAGAAGAAGAAGAAGAAGAAGAAGAAGAAGAAGAAGAAGAAGAAGAAGAAGAAGAAGAAGAAGAAGAAGAAGAAGAAGAAGAAGAAGAAGAAGAAGAAGGATCATGTAGGCAGTGGGCAGATCATGTGGGCAGATCATGGTAGTGACAGAGGTAATCGTCGTAACCAGCAGACTTCATCCGCCTCTATCCAGTCTTTGACACTTGGAAAACGAGCACATGTGATACTGGTAAGGATAAACTAATGTTTATATATATATATATATATATATATTAATATAATTTCACATACCGAAACGTTAACGCTTGTCTGAGTATATCTTCCGTTGACTCTGGCTGTGGGTCTTATCGGTGTTCCGGATTAACTTGTTTCCCGATCAACTCGTTTCCATGGGGTGCGTGGCTTTCGACTGAAATACACATTTCGATCGCTTTCTTCTGTCGTTTACATACATCTTTTGGTATATTTGGCTTCTTAGGAACACGTTGATGCACATCCAGTACCAGTGTGTGAGGTTGTGATTACGATGGCGATATCCGGACGCGCACAGCGAGGACTACAACAAGACAAACGAGTTGTTCGAATAAATCATTTAAACCAGCTATTGTTTCCAGACTTATTACGGAATATCGTTGTTAATGTCCAAGTCCATCTGTGTATACCTTCAGACAGCCTCCAAGTGAAGCACACGGTGTTTACTCACAGTTTGAAAGCAGCGTGGAGAAGTCTTCATCTGTGTTAAACTGTGATCCTCCCACGGAACTGGGACCCGCCCACGTTAAAATGTGACCCGCCCAGATTAAATTGTGTTACGATTTCTGTGGCTATCTACCAGCGATCATGTTTAATATGAAAGACTACCCACACATATATCCCTTATAAAAACGGTATGGTGCAGCACTCATCCAGATAAGATGTGACTGTTACCTCGTTTTGCAAAGATAGCAGCATAAATGTCATTGGGGATATTTAGACTTTAAAATGCTGCTTGGTCGTGAATGTTGGTGTCGGCAAACAATATTACGAATCCTCTATTCAAACAACATATTCAATGTGCATCGACATGAAAATAACAAAAAAGTTCATGCTGGACTCAAACCCGAGTCCCAACAGTAACAATCAATCATGCCCTGCGCGTTATGAGTGCACCACGAATCTTCACGTCCTAACAGATCACCACAGCTCATTTTGTTCCATTAATATTGTCAACAAGTTCTAGAAAAATGCAACCCGACATCATATTGATAATAATATATGATACAAATGTAAGACTGACAACAATAATAGTTTGTAAAGGATTTATTGACGTGAATGTTTTGAACAGTGAACACAGAAATCGTTACAGTTTAACCTGGGCGGGTCACAGTTTAATCTAGGCAGGTCACATTTTAACCAGTTCCCTGGGAGGATCGGTTTAACACAGATGAAGACTTCTCCATTCAACACGTCCTAACAGATCACCAGAGAACAATAAATAAAGTCGCTGTGTTGATGCCTGTTACATCACATTACATGACATTTAGCTGACGCTTTTATCCAAAGCGATTTACAATAAGTATTCACTGTTCAAAACATTCACATCAATAAATCCTTTACTATAACTATTATTGTTGTCAATATGATGTCGGATTGCATTTTTCTAGAACTTGTTGACAATATTAATGTAATAAAATGAGCTGTGGTGGTCTGTTAGGATGTGATGATTCGTGGCGCACTCATAATGCGCAGGGCATGATTGATTTTTACTGTTGGGACTCAGGTTTGAGTCCAGCATGAACTTTTTTGTTATTTTCATGTCGATGCACATTGAATATTATGTTTGAATAGAGGATTCGTAATATTGTTTGCCGACACCAACATTCACGACCAAGCAGCATTTTAAAGTCTAAATATCCCCAATGACATTTATGCTGCTATCTTTGCAAAACGAGGTAACAGTCACATCTTATCTGGATGAGTGCTGCACAATACCGTTTTTATAAGGGATACATGTGTGGGTAGTCTTTCATATTAAACATGATCGCTGGTAGATAGCCACAGAAATCGTAACACAATTTAACCTGGGCGGGTCACATTTTAACGTGGGCAGGTCCCAGTTCCGTGGGAGGATCACAGTTTAACACAGATGAAGACTTCTCCACGCTGCTTTCAAACTGTGAGTAAACACCGTGTGCTTCACTTGGAGGCTGTCTGAAGGTATACACAGATGGACTTGGACATTAACAACGATATTCCGTAATAAGTCTGGAAACAATAGCTGGTTTAAATGATTTATTCGAGCAACTCGTTTATCTTGTTGTAGTCCTCGCTGTTCGCGTCCGGATATCGCCATCGTAATCACAACCTCACACACTGGTACTGGATGTGCATCAACGTGTTCCTAAGAAGCCAAATATACCAAAAGATGTATGTAAACGACAGAAGAAAGCGATCGAAATGTGTATTTCAGTCGAAAGCCACGCACCCCACGGAAACGAGTTGATTGGGAAACAAGTTGATCGGGAAACAAGTTAATCCGGAACACCGGCACCTGGAGAGGATGCTGCAGACTTTCTCTCCAACGGACAAATATCCTGTTTGTGACTTTACCACGCTTTTTATTAATTAAAGTACCAATTTGAAAACATCTCAGAGACTTAATTTAGTCTCCTTTTTAAGCTTCTCTTTCCTGGACGCGAAAATAACCATCACAGTTAACAATTGGAATGACCCCGACGTGATTCTCGTTGCACTGGGAGAGACTATACACGCGGCTGTTCTCCGGAGCCGCTGGCAATCCCGTTCGACACACAGAGAGCTCAAACCACGGTAAGGAGAAACCTGTTAAATCAAAATTCTTCAATAGTTTATGCAGGACAATCTTAGGACTGTGTGTTGGACGGCTGCTTCCGGTTCCTGAAAATAGCTGGGAAATTAATGTTAAAACAACCACATTTATAACAATAACAATCATAACACGTGGCGTTGCATTTTCACAAGCAGGGTGAGTTCAAATTTCTTATTTTTCTTATATTTAACCCTGCATGCTATTCGTTTGTCTGTTATTACATGTCGGCAAAAGTCTAATCATTTCAATTGTTTCCTGTTACGTCTTAATTTAAACGTGAATGGTTTTAGGCCATTAATCAGTGGGGACTGGTTGAGACAAGAACAAAGTGGAGTGAGTGTTTGTGTTAAGGACAGTGTGAGGCTGTTTTTCTTTTTAAAAGTTATTTGTGTGATGATGGCAATCATTTAAAGTGTTTCTTGTTACGTCTTAATTAAACGTGAATGATTTTAGGCCATTAAACAGTGGGGACTGTTTGAGACAAGAACACAGTTGAGTGAGTGTTTTAATTACAGCAAGGGGCTTTCTTATTAAAAAAAGTCCTATTTGAGGAAAAGGCCTGAAAAGTTTGAAGCTTTCAGTGGTTGTTTTTTCTGTTTTCAAACAGACATTGCACGTGGATTACGACGAGAAATGCGACATTCGTGCGTTAGATAGACGATATTCTTCTGATAGTGTTTGATTAGCTTCTTACTTTGTCCCATGATAGCGTGTTTAAACAGAGGAGATAACCATACTGGCTCTTAAAGTCAAAACATTACGTACACAGGTTGAAGGCTGTGACGTAAGGGTATGAGGCCCATTTATAATTGTAAATTACATAGAAATGTTATTTTAAACTGCAGTGTTGTTTTGTGTTGAATTTTCTAGAATTAAAAGATCACCCTCATTATTTCCACTCCGCTCTGAGAGCCACGAGGTGTTTTCAAATCCCTTTGTTCTTCAGGTCAAAGGTTGGAAAATCAGTTGCCATCTTGTCTTGTCCTCGTGTTTACAATGAGCAATGGCAGTCGCCATTTCGTGAAATGCTAATTTGAAAGTACTCAGTCCTACTCACATGAGGCTAGGCACTCCATCTTGAGAAGGACAAATCATATTTCTTTGCAGAGTTGGAACTATAAAATAGACAGGTTATTTTACCGTGGGAAGTTTGGTATTTGTGGGGATCTGATTTTCGAAGTTTCTTTTCTGCTTGCAAGTATAAATTGAAGTTTTGTTTGAAATATTCCAGTTTGCAAATGTGTTTTGGCGTTTATGTGCTGTGTTCTTTTACCATAGTGTAGTGTTCTTACCTAGTGTAATTCTCTTTCCATTTTAAGAAGAAAAATAAGCTTTTCTTGTTAAATAGAGGTTAGTTTTGCAACAGTAATCCCTAGTGGATTAAGCTGGAAATTACAATAGCGCACTCTGCTGGAAGTACAGAATTATTACATAGAGGTAACACTCAATAGAAGTTTAATTTGAAGTGTTATAAATAAACACATGCTTGATCGCCAGGATAGAATTGCAAGTGGTTTCCAATTATAAGATAGGAAACTTTAAACAATACTTTTTCAAATAAGCAAACAAATGTATTGAAGCTAACACAAGTTAGGACATTTACATAATTTCATACACTTTGGTATGCACTGTACACAGTAGATTTAGATTTTCACCAGATTTCTAATTTTCATATTTTAAAGTCAAAACCATACACTGTACAATTTTTTTATTTTATCATTTCAGATTTTAAAATTTGCATAATTTGTATCTTTTAATTAACTTTATTATCTTAAAAAAATAAAATGAAAAATCTATAAATTGAAAAAAAACTTAAAAAGCCCAGATTTAAAGTTAGGTTCGGATGACATAGGATATTACTGATCAGAAACGACGGTGCTAGTCAGAGGATTGGTGCTTAATCTTTGATAACTTAATAATATTAATTCGAATAGGAAGAGAGCATGTCACCAAAACAAACTAAGCTGGGACTAGACGCAGAGCCAGGCTCAACTGCAGATATCAAGGAAAAAAAGAACTATATGGAGTGAAGATGAAGAAAGATTTATAAGAGTTACAAGTCTGATACTCCATCTGGAATATGCCAGCCTATTGGCACACAGCATAAATGTGGTCCGAGTAGCAGACCTGCCAGTGAGGGAAGACATAGCAGAAAAAACAAAAGACACCGTAGCTTGTAGGAACAAGACAAGGAGAAGGGAGGGGAAACTTCCAGAGAAGGCAGGGCAGACACCTCCAACAATTCAAGCTCAGGAAGAACCAGAGAATGCAGGGCAGACACCTCAAACTGGTAAATCTCAGATAGTGCCAGAAAATCAGAAGCAGAACCAACAACCAGGAGGTTTCCATGATGACAATGGAGGCAGGGGGTCCCAGAGATGTCAAAGACGAACAGGGTTGGCAAACATGACCCAAATGTAACTGACACCCTGGTATCAATCACAGCAATGAGGAAGCTCAGTGGGCCAGACCAACAGATGATGCATCCTCAGCCCAAGGGTATTTTGAAACCCAGCTACATTGAGCCATATCTGTCAACACAGGAGGGAGAAGTTGAATGTTATTTAAAGAGATAGTGAGTAGCATATTGCATTTACACATAAAGCATCCACAGATTAGTAGAAGATTAAAACATAGTAGAACATTTAGCAGACTATTTTTGTAATTATGAGAAGGATAGAGATTAAGAGTGATGTTGTTCCCCCACACAGAAAACTATTGTGTCTACACAGCTAGTGAGGTCAAGACGATGGGGTTTCCACTAACAAATATGAAGACGGAAACCTAGTACTCGCCCAAGATGGAGGATCCATACCAAATCCTCCTGTTTACACTGACTGCAGTTCAAGGGGCGGTGATACACCTGACGTGGAGCTGTTGAGACCTAAAAACAGAAACTCGATTCTGCTGTGGTGAAGTCTGGCTACAAAGGGAGGTGTCCGATAGGGTCGCTTGTCTCAAACCAGTGAAGAAGTCAACAAGAACCCAGCAGAACTAGAGAGTGACTGTTAGCGGGAGAACAGTGACAGAGCGACAGAGACTGGCACAACATTTTCCAGCCAGTACATAGATAGACCCCGTCAGAAGACCGGGGCTGTGTTTAAAGGGGAAATTCATTTATTGTTAGTGGAAGTGTAGTTTTTTTAGTCAAACAATTATGTGATTTATGGAGTCAGATTATATTTTTCTCATAAACACAATTTTATAATCGGTCTGAAGTATCTGTTTTAAGGCAATGAGCTGCAGATTAGATAACATAACACTGATTGAGAGCTTGGATGAAGAAGTTGTAGGGTTTTTACAACAGTTTCAAGAATCAGTTTTTATTTATTTATTCTTGAGTAATTTTACTGATTTATAATGTAGTGCGTAAGGCACTATCTCATTTTGAGTGAGGGCCACCAGCCCTTCATGCATGTCACCCTCTGTGAGCATAGTTCGTATTTTCTCTCTAGTTTAGAGAAATATTATTTGATCATATCTTTGTTCAGCAGTATCAAACAATCCTCTAATCCTAGAATTATTGAGACGCATTAGCGACACCAGGGGTATTGTTTTTCGCAGCAACAATGATGCATAACACCAGGACAAAAGCCATTATTGCAACAAGTAAACCATTTTTTGTGCTAATGGCAGATTTGAGTGAATACGTTTTTATACCATCAGAAAGCCATACATCATACGATATTTTGTACGCCTTATGGGTACACGGAGAAGTTATATTTATTTAATGCAACGTTATGGGTTTTACATGTCCTGTTCAGAATAGGGTAATCATTGCAATATTAATTGAGCATGTTCTGCTCAAAGGAGGGAGTGTCATGATTATACAGATATATTGATTTCAGTGACGTTGTAGTTAATAAATAATAACATGTAGTTAACAATAGGTCTCATAACGACAAAAGGTATGCCGACGCTTGGGCCTCCTCCAAGGAGGGAGTGGTCCAGTTTTAGATATTAGACGAATAAAAGTAATGAATATGTCAGAACTCTGAGTAATATTATCCAAGTGTTGTCTACACAGGCTAGGAAAGCTACAGAGATACCAGACGAGACACCAGAAGAGACTCCTGTTCGGCCAGGTGATTGGGTGAGGGTGAAAGTTCACAAAAGACAGTGAGCTGATCCCCGGTGGACGGAACAGTGAGAAGTTGAAACGAACTTCACACGCGCTCCGGTTTAAAGGTAAAGAAAAAGGAGCAAATTGTCACCCTTCACTGGCAACTTCCAGAACATTATTGGGAGTTAGGACTGATTTGGCAGAGCTCTAACAAAACAATAAATAGAAATAAGATAAAGATAGAAACAGCTCAAAAGACGAATTGTCTATAGATTTGTATAGATTGTACACTAAAGTGAAAACCTATTTTTGTTTTACATCTGAAAAAGAGTCCAATTTTTGTATACGTTATTATAGTACTCATTATTTAAATTCTGTAACTGACACCAAGGGAGAAAATAGAGATGATGTCAAGAACAAAGCCAAAGCTATTGTGGGGTCCCCTAGGGATAAGAGTCAGAATAGCATTGTTGATTGTGCTCATTACACTTGGCACCTTTCTGGTTGGATGGGGAGTACAATATCAAGTAAGACATGGATCCATTAGTCCACTCATAGAGAATGCCCACATCACTAACAAAACTCCAGCTGTGTTTCAGAGAGTTTCACTTATCCCCAGAGCCAAAAGATCAGCTGAGCAACAAGAGGAGGAGTTAGAAATACTCGGTCCCAAAGGTGAGGCGATTACAATCAAGATGATTCACCCCCATATATGCAGTTCTTGTATCAAATGATGAGATGGGTTTAAGTGATTGGGATATGTAGGTGATGGGAATTTACAGATTAGGGGAATCTAAAAATACACTGGATCCATGTTTTAGTCTGTGCCAGAAACACCCCCTGTTAAGTTTATGGACAACCGACCGGTGACCTGAGCACAATTATTGAAAATGATTACAGTAGAAACAGGCTACTAACCCACAAGTACAGCTTTGTACGTACAAACTCTATGAACAAAATTCCCCAGCAGATTGTGGCGACATTGCACATATGTTCAGTCACAAAAGTTACTTATGTTCTAAATAACAGTGAGATTTAAAGTAATGGAGAAAATATGAGGACGTTCTTTTATAGTGTGTGAAATATGTGGTGCTTGAAACATGTAGGTATTTTTAATTTATAGAAGAAAATGGTTTCCTGAAAGAGTTATTTGGAGTAGCCATGTTACAGTGGGTGGAAACAATGTTTAGGGATATGGCACAACCATTAGTAGACATTAATTGGGTTTAGATTACATTTAACATCTAAGACAGATAGTAAGATTAGGAAAATAGAGTGGAAAGGATTGGATATGTTTTACCTCAGTGTGTTAGAATTAACTATAGGTAATGCGGCCCGAGATCTCTCTCTCTCTCTGCCTGTCAGAATGCTACGACCCCATCTTCAGACAAATGACCTCACCACAGGAGACTCCTCCTCCTCCGGTTTAAAGACAGACAACCCGAGCTGAACCAACAACGACCTTAGGCATCCAGAACCATCTCCACCTGAGGCATCCAGAACCAAACCAGCATGCTGACAAAGAGGCAAACTCTCATCGGTCCCTCAAACAGAACATGAAGTTCCAAACTGAGCCGTGAGATTTGGCACAATAGCAGAGTGTGGGACATGAGAGCAGAATACACCACTCCATGCAACAGCGTAGAGACTGAAAAGGAGGAGATGAAATGCAAAGCAGTTGGGCCACTGAAAAGAATTACAGCGGGAAGATCCAAGTGCGGATGGACTGAGGAGAAGACAGGACGGAGGAGGAGACAGAACCAGAAGAGTTGGCATGGGCCAGCAGAACGTGAGGGGGTCGTGGCTTGACAACCAGAGGGGGAGAGAAGGAACACAGGAGTGAATGAGTTTACACATAAACACACTTATTAGAAAATAATCCTAAAAACACACTGAGGGTAGAACATATTATTCAATCTTTTCATAATATAAACAAATTATTCTTATAAAGATTCTTATTCATGTGAGAATTTGGGGAAGATTTAATTTGTTACAATATAGATAGCAGGCAAATCTTTATTTGAATGGAAAATGTTAAAGGTAGAGCTGGGACCAAGCCAAAGAAAGTATTCCAATCTAGAGTATTGGTTTCACCATTGTAGCATGGTTATTACCATAGGAGAACTGTTAAGGTGGAAACAACATTTGTTTGTCGTCCAAGATGTAGAGTTTTAAAAAGACACTAGGCAAAGAGCGATTGAAGATTTTAATTTTGAAAAAACTAGTATAATTGGGAGTAATACATGCAGGGCCTTGGATCACTCATTTTAATGGTGCATATTTTCAACAACAAATATCGTTCAGGTAGAAGGGGTTGCTCAACCCACCCTGCAGATGTTTTAAATCTTACTTGCAGCTTCAGAGGGAGCGCACGGCACCAGAGTATGAGTTTTAAAAGACAAGTGCCACCACCTCCTAATGCTCATCCATTTAATCAGTGATGACCTGACATTTAGAGATGTTATTTAAAAGGAGAAACATATCTGCCATGAGTGAAAATTCCTGAATTGAACTACAAACCATTAATGAAATGACTTCTGTTTTTAAAGTCCTTGTTAAAGCACCCAAGGTTCCACACACTGTTAAGGAGGTTAGCATAGTTATTTAAGTAGACCAGAAATGAAAATAAATTAGTATAATGAGTTATTGATATTCCACCGGTTTTCACACCATTTCAGGGACTTTATCACTGTATTAGAACAGACCACCCCAAAGCCAGTAGGGCTAAGAGACCAGTCCCAGGGGGAGTTTAGGCTCCAGGGTACAAGGATAGCATAGGGGCACCCAGGGGAGGCCTAGATGTTGCACTAATTCCATGTCCTAAAATACCGATTGATTACAACGGCCTCTTCTAGAGAACATATTACTTTCATACCTTAAATGATATGAAAGGAGGGAGGGTACATTTATCATGGGGGACAGCTACAAATGCTAGTAGAACAGGACGATCCACCCCTATATACAGATGAATGAAAATGATGAGTTAGTTTGAATGATGTTAAATGATATGGATGTTCAGAGACCAGGTTGTTCAATGAATGTCCAGCCAATGTGATTCTTTAAATGATGAAATCATGTGAAGAAGTGAGCAAAATAAAATGCTAAAATGGAGTGAATCCATTTCAATTTATAATATACTATTCCAAGATGGTATATTTTTATTATTGCATTACACTGGTCCAAGATAGTTTATTTCATTTTTATTATTTTTCACTGTTCTAATATGATGGATCCCATGTTTTATAAATCATTGCGATTCTGAAATGGGTCGTTTCTTTTCACTTTGTAAAAACAAGTGCCTTAACACTGAGCGTGGTATGGGAACGGTTTCTGTGAAAGGAGGGAGGAAGAAATGTTCTGATACCAAGCCATTGCTGCTATTTTAAAGAGCCATATTGAATGTTAACACTAGAAGTTATGCAAAAGAGAACACTTTTATGTTTGAATACAGTCAAGGTATTTTTGCAAAATTGAGGCTATTCGAACCATTCCATTTTGATTGTATGTTTTTGATATGAGTTATGTACTATGCAGAGTTCAGATGAAGAACTCATTTATTTCAGTATTATACACACCTTTTAGGTGTGTAAGGAGGGACTGTTAGAAATTAAAATCAATGTTTTGATAGCATAATGTACCCTAAACATACCGTCAGTTCAAATGCTGTTTTATACTGAAAAACCAGAAGTTCTTGTGCGTCCAGTTGTTAAGCTTTTATTCTGAAAATCCTTCATGACGACATCCGGGACTACCGCCCATTAGTATCATTAAAGTGGCTGTTGACGCCGTTAACATGTATTACATCTAAAGTTATGAAAGAGATAAGGAGGAGAAAAGGCATGTGGAAGTAAGCAATGAATGTAAAATGTCGAAATCCTCTGTTTAACGCGATATCGGACACAGACGAACGAGAGGGGGAAGTCCCTTACGTCACTACAGCTCACAGAAAGGAGGAGCGAACAGCGAGGAAGCGGGAAGGACGAATGCTTGTACGGTCTCTTCTGCACGGCCGGCACCTGGAGAGGAAGCTGCAGACTTTCTCTCCAACGGACAATTATCCTGTTTGTGACTTTACCACGCTTTTTATTAATTAAAGTACCAATTTGAAAACATCTCAGAGACTCCATTTAGTCTCCTTTTTAAGCTTCTCTTTCCTGGACGCGAGAATAACCATCACAGTTAACAAAACCTAACACTCTAACAACCACAACATTGCAAAGGCGAGTAAATGTAAATTAAAAACGATTCACAATTTCTTCTTCTTTCTTGCAGTGAGGTGAAGCTGACCTTGCACTTGGTGCCAGTAAGGATGCTCCTCACGCAGGCTGAATGTTACTCCTTCCTTACTGACACAGAAGCCCTTGATTTGCAATGCTTCACTAATTGTCATTTCCCTGGCTCCATAGGGACACTTTACCTCCAGCACAGCGGAAGACCCTACCAGACCATCTGGAGATGCCCCCAACACTCCTGATTGGGAGAGCCACAAACCTGACTCATGGACCTGCATCTGGGTTGCAGTGGTGAATGCCCTGACACCCTCACATTCATTCATAGTCCCTCACTGTACAGACAAAACACCATCAAGGGCCTGTTGTTGCTCTAGCACCCTGGCACTAAGGGAAGCAGTCACACGCTTAGAGCTCAGGACAGCTCCAAAGTTGCTGGCAGTCAACCTTCCTTTCCTGAACAAATGCCAGTTTGGGTTGGTTCGCTGACCAGTGGTAGCCACCTGAATTGCCCTCTGTTGCTCCTCAGACAATGCCATGCTTGCCACAATTGCCTCAGGTCCCTGATACCCAACAGATTTAAGAATTTCAGGAACAGTAAGTGTTTCCAAGCTGTAGTGTTCCTCTTCTGGCTCGGGGGAGGGAAGCCAAGAAATTCCTGAGAACCTGCCCCAGAGTCTGTGTAGTGGAAATGTTATTATATCCTGATATGTTTTAACCAAATGCTTCTCATTTGGTTAGATGTGCTGTTTGCCTCTATCTACACTACTTCAAGGCCACAGAGCTGTTTTGGCTACTGAGTTGACTCACACAAAGTCACACGAGAACTTCTACAGCTCAAAGCCAGGTGTCTAATAACAATGTGACCGTGTGAAGATTTCTTACCTTCCCACATTTTCCTCCCTTTATAAGCTTTGCTATCATATTGAACTGCGCACACTCGCGCAGACTATCCTATACTCTGTGAGACCTGTGTCTATATTTTTATTGTATCTGATGTTTGTTTGAGGCCTCGAATAAACATCACCAGAAAGACAACTCTGTCTGATTCACCATTTTATTTTATTTGATCACTCTGACTTGTACTCTACAGTATTGGGGTTTTTAGATTTCCATAACAATTGGCGCTGCGAGCAGGGTCTCTGCAAGTTCGATTGGGAACACCTCCGGACGCTGGTTGGTTGCTCCAGGATCCTCGGATTCTCTCTACCCCGTGACAAAAACAGTACGGGACGAGAGGACCAGCGGCGGGGGTGGAACTGATTGACTTCACGAGATCAAACGGACTTAAAAAGGCTTTCCAATGCTGGGTGAGATGTACAGTGTCTAAATTGTTTAAAGTTAAACGTAATTAAAACTCCATGACATTTATGAGAGGGAACTGCTCGAAGGGATATTTGAGGATATCCGATATATCGTAGCCTGGGTTTACGATCAGTTTTTGTGTGATTTGTACTGAGAAACTAATATCACATCAGGGTTGATCCCGTCGTAGCCTGGGTTTACGATCAGTGTTTGCGTGATTTGTACTGAAAAACTAATATCACATCATCGACGGATGAAAAAAATAGTGTTTAAACACCCCTTGTTTTGTCAGGGGTGTTTAGAGTAAACACTTAGAGACTTTGTCATGGGAGCAAAGCAGGTAGGGGACTTGTACACTCTCCTGAGGGTTCGATTGTAGATGTCATGAGAGTAAGAAATGGTGAAAACAGTCTGTCTAAATTAAATATATGGACGGAAATGTTCGGATTTCCAAAGGGAGGTTTTTTGAGTAAATTAAAAATCAAGAACCTAAAGAATAAATTACAAGAAGTAAAAATAAAGTTAAAGTAAAAGACTTATATAGAAAACTGGACACTCACAGAAAGTGTTTATAATAAATACTGGGAGGATTAAGCAGAATGCCGTGAAAGAAGGCAGTTGGCCTTGGGCATTAAAGAAAATATTAAGGTTGAAGATGAATGTGAAGAAAAGAAGGAAAATAAATTATTTCCAAAACCATGTAAACCCCAGACATCTCTGTGGTCTTCCATTGCAGGCCTGAATGACCTCTCCTCGACTGGGTATCCTTTCCCTCCCCCGGGGTACAACCCTGGCAATCCGGCTGGCCCACCTCAACCACCTCCACCGCCACTACAAGCCCCAGCCATGCAGTCCATCAACTCCAAGCTCGCCACCCCCATCAGCCCCAAGTAGATGGGGACAACAGCGGGATAAACAAACCCAAGCCCAAGCAGGTGTTTGGGCAACACACCTCAGTAATGCCTTTCTCAACGGACTCACAGACACAGCGCAAGCTACGCAGAATGCTGGCCGATCACAATACCGAGGGAGAGGCAGAAGAGGTTTTCCGAGGCAGAAGACGAGAAGCAAGACCTTCATTTGAGGAAGATGTTTCAAGTGTGGCAGTGTTGAACATTGGATTATGGGACTGCTCACAGAACACTGGCGAGTGGAGGCAGAGAGGGGGACAGCAAGGACGGGGCCATTCACAATCAGACTGACCTACACCAGATGGGGAGGAAGGGGCCCGATCGAGCGAGATGGAAATTCAGCCAGCATCATCGAACCAGGGAAGTGAATACACACACACACACATTGAAAACATTGAAAATTGG
Source organism: Gymnodraco acuticeps (assembly GCF_902827175.1). Taxonomy (NCBI): domain Eukaryota; kingdom Metazoa; phylum Chordata; class Actinopteri; order Perciformes; family Bathydraconidae; genus Gymnodraco; species Gymnodraco acuticeps. The sequence goes on along the minus strand of NW_022992202.1, from coordinate 40,128 downwards.
AAAATGTAGAAGACATGCCTGTGGTTAAAGAGGGTACATATTTGAAATATGACAGTGAAACAGCATTGAGAAATGTCCCACACTAACTTTAGCTATCATGGGTGTTGATGTTCTATAGTAAAAAGGGCAGATTTGCCTGATTGCAAATTTAGTGGTAGATGTATGCACTCAATAGGAGCGGCTGGGGTAACAGTAAAGGAGAAGTTTTGTATCACTTCAGAGTAGAGATAACGGTGATGATAGTCAATCCATTTCCCACATCAGTAAAAAAACAGTTTCTTTTATCCTCCGTCTGTGTTACGGTGGATGTTACGGTGTGCAGGAAGCAGGACCCAAATGCAGATTAGAGTAACAATAATTCCTTTATTTCAAGGCTAGATATAGGCTACACAAAGACAGCACGGAACACTCACCGATGAACTGGTCATAACACAAGACAACCCGACAAAGAGAGACAGAAAACCCAGCATCACTAAGCCACCAGGGTGGGTGGAGGGGGTCAGGAGGACGGGACTGAACTGACCGCCCAGGGGCACGGCAGAGGACCAGGAAGGGGTCTCGGGCGGACGGCCCGGGGGGTAAGGCAGAGGACCAGGAAGGGGTCTCGGGCGGACGGCCCGGGGGCAAGACAGAGTCCAAGGTGAGGACCATGGAGGGGCGAAGGCAGCAGCAGGAAGAGTCAGGGGGCTTGGCCCGAGGGCGAAGGCAACGGCAGGAAGAGTCAGTGGACCGGGCCCGAGGGCGAGGACCGCGGCACTCAGGGGGCCGGGCTCGAGGGCGAAGACTGCGGCTCTCAGGGGGCCGGGCTCGAGGGTGAAGACCGCGACTCTCAGGGGGCCGGGCTCGAGGGCGAAGACCGCGGCTCTCAGGAGGCCGGGCAGAACCCGGTGTCGGCCGGACAGGAACCGGCGCTGGTGGGACAGGCCTCGGCAGGATCCCCCACGGAAGAGGACCAGGAGTTGGCAGGACCCCCGCCAGGAGGGCAGTCAGCGGGACCCCCAACGGGACAGGACACAGGATTGGCAGGAGAGCAGTCGGCGGAACCTCCAACAGGACAGGACACAGGGTTGGCAGGACCCCCGGCAGGAGGGCAGTCGGCGGGACCCCCAACGGGACAGGACACAGGATTGGCAGGACCCCCGGCAGGAGCGCAGTCGGCGGGACCTCCAACGGGACAGGGCATAGGGTTGGCAGGACCCCCGGCAGGAGGGCAGTCGGCGGGACCCCCAACGGGACAGGACATGAGGTTGGCAGGACCCCCGGCAGAAGAGCAGTCTGCGGGACCTCCAATGGGACAAGGCATGGAGTTGGCAGGACCTCCGGCAGAAGAGCAGTCTGCGGGACCTCCAACGGCACAGGACATGGGGTTGGCAGGGCCCCCGGCAGAAGAGTAGTCTGCGAGACCTCCAACGGTACAGGACATGGGGTTGGCAGGACCCCCGGCAGAAGAGCAGTCTGCGGGACCTCCAACGGCACAGGACATGGGGTTGGTAGGACCCCCGGCAGGTGAGTAATCGACGGGGCCTCCAACGAGACAGGACAAAGGGTTGGCAGGACCCCCGGCAGGAGAGTAGACGGCGGGACCTCCAACGGGACAGGACAAAGGGTTGACAGGATCCCCGGCAGGAGAGTAGACGGCGGAACCTCCAACGGGACAGGACAAAGGGTTGGCAGGACCCCCGGCAGGAGAGTAGTCGGCGGGGCCTCCAACGGGACAAAGGGTTGGCAGGACCCCCGGCAGAAGAGTAGTCGGCGAGGCCTCCAACGGCACAGGACAAAGGGTTGGCAGGACCCCCGGCAGGAGAGTAGTCGGCGGGACCTCCAACGGGACAGGACAACGGGTTGGCAGGACCCCCGGCAGGAGAGTAGTCGGCGGGGCCTCCAACGGCACAGGACACAAGGTTGGCAGGACCCCCGGCAGGAGAGTAGACGGCGGGACCTCCAACGGGACTGGACATAGGGTTGGCAGGACCCCCGGCAGGAGAGTAGTCGGCGGGGCCTCCAACGAGACAGGACAAAGGGTTGGCAGGACCCCCGGTAGAAGAGTAGTCGGCGAGGCCTCCAACGGCACAGGACAAAGGGTTGGCAGGACCCCCGGCAGGAGAGTAGACGGCGGGGCCTCCAACGAGACAGGACAAAGGGTTGGCAGGACCCCCGGCAGGAGAGTAGTCGGCGGGGCCTCCAACGGGACAGGACACAGGGTTGGCAGGACCCCCGGCAGGAGAGTAGTCGGCGGGGCCTCCAACGGCATAGGACATAGGATTGGCAGGACCCCCGGCAGGAGAGTAGACGGCGGGACCTCCAACGAGACAGGACAAAGGGTTGGCAGGACCCCCGGCAGGAGAGTAGACGGCGGGACCTCCAACGGGACAGACATACGATTGGTAGGACCCCCGGCAGAGAAGTAGTCGACGGGGCCTCCAACGGGACAGGACATGGAGTTGGCAGGACCCCCAGCGGAACCTCCAACGGACCAGGACATTGGGTAGGGACTTGAGACGTGACTCGAGAGGAGACTCGAGAGGGGAACTAGAGAGGGGACTCCAGAGGGGACTAGAGGAGAGACTAGAGGAGGAACTAGAGAAGGGAACTCGAGAGGGGACTCGAGACGGGAACTAGAGAGGGGACTTGAGGAGGGACTAGAGAGGGGACTAAAGGAGGGACTAGAGGAGGAACTAGAGGAGGGACTAGAGGAGGGAACTGGAGAGGGGACTCGAGAGGGGACTGGAGAGGGAACTCGAGAAGTGACTAGAGGAGGGACTAGAGATGGGAGTAGGGAATTGACTAGAGGAGGGACTTGAATAGGGACTAGAGGATGGACTAGAGAGGGGACTAGAGGAGGGACTTGAGAAAGGACTAGAGATGGAACTCGAGAGGTATCTCGAAAGGGGACTCGAGATGGGACTCGAGAGGGAACTGGAGAGGGGACTCGAGAGGGAACTAGAGGTGGGACTAGAGAAGGGACTAGAGAAGGGACTAGAGAAGGGACTAGAGGAGGGACTAGAGAGGTGACTAAAGGGGGGACTGGAGAAGGGACTAGGGAAGTGACTAGAGGAGGTACTTGAGAAAGGACTTGAGAAAGGAATTGAGTAGGGACTAGAGAAGGGACTAGAGAAGGGACTAGGAAAGTGACCTGAGGAGGGACTAGGGAAGGGACTAGAGAAGAGACTAGAGAGGTGACTAAAGGAGGGACTGGAGAAGGGACTAGGGAAGTGACTAGAGGAGGGACTTGAGAAATGACTTGAGAAAGGACTTGAGAAAGGACTTGAGTAGGGACTTGAGTAGGGACTTGAGATGGGACTAGAGTTGGTACTTGAGAAGTGACTAGAGAAGTGACTAGAGGTGGGACTGGAGAAGGGACTAGGAAAGTGACCTGAGGAGGGACTAGGGAAGGGACTAGAGAAGGGACTATGGCAGCTGGGGCCGGGACTGGGTCTGGAACCATGGCTGCTGGGGCCGAGACTGGGGCCGGGACCATGGCTGTTGGGGCCGAGACTGGGGCCGGGACCATGGCTGCTGGGGCCAGAACTGGGGCTGAAACCATGGCTGCTGGGGTCTGTACTAGGTCTGGAACCATGGCAGGAAACATGGCTGCTGCGGCCTGTACTGGGGCTGTAACCATGGCTGCTGGGGGCTGAACTGGTTCTGGAACCCTGGCCCTTTGGGCTCGTGCTGCCAACCTGGCCTTGCGACTCCTGCCTTTAGGAGCCGTTTGGAGGCTCCGTGGACCTCCAAAGGCCAGACGAGTACCAGCTAATGGCTCCTGGACTGTAGCAAACACTGGGTGAGAAGCAGGGGCTGACGCCAGACGGACCACACCAATGCGTGTGGTATCAAAACGGGAGTTGGGAGGCCTGGGGCTGTCAGGCAGGGGATAACACACCGTGAGAAAATCCAAAATCCTGCCCGATAAGAACTTAACCAAGCCTGGCTTCTCCATCGTAATCCGGCGTGCCTCTGCCAGAACAGCCTCTCGCTGCTGAACCCTGGACGCTCCCAACCATCGATACGAGCAGTCATCCAAAGCAAAGGAAAACTCCAATAGCTCCTGCTCAAAGGGATCTGCTGGGCCCATATTTAGGGTCGGGTTGTAATGTTACGGTGGATGTTACGGTGTGCAGGAAGCAGGACCCAAATGCAGATTAGAGTAACAATAATTCCTTTATTTCAAGGCTAGATATAGGCTACACAAAGACAGCACGGAACACTCACCGATGAACTGGTCATAACACAAGACAACCCGACAAAGAGAGACAGAAAACCCAGAACTTAAATACACCCAGGACTAATCACATAAACACGAGACAGGTGAGGAGGGAGGAGAAAACACAGAGGTACCAGGTGAACACAATCGGGTAATCGGGGAGGGAAACAGACAGAAAGCAAACAGGCAGGAAACGGGGGTGAACACTTTACAAAATAAAACAGGAAACCCAAAGATAGAAAAAGACAAGAAAAACACCAACACAGACAGATCCTAACAGTCTGCCTAATACATTTACTGGGCAGAGATCTGATTCTCCGGTTCAGCTTAGATCTCATTTTTCAACAAATGAGGGTATTAAAGTCCGGCAGCCATCTCCTACGATGGTTAAAAAAACTGGCATTTGATGATAAAGAACTGTGTGAATGTGGATGAAATGGCTGCTGACATATCCTGATTCTCAGGTGTTGTTGGGTTTGACTGATCAACGTGTTTTCCACCTGCGGTGTTCATGGAAGTTTATTTTTACTTGTACTAACATTGTTGATGATCCGTGTAAATGATGAGAGTTTTCTGTTAGAATGTGTGAATGAGGAGCTCATGCTTAAAACTATGCTTGAAGTTTGCTGCGCAGCTGGTTCCTGTTGCACACCCACACAACACAAACTGTGTCAAATCCCAGGGGCGGTCCACACATTTCACTAGCCAGGGGGCCCACTGATAGATAGAGGGATTTGGGTCTAATCGTTAAAGATTTGGAGTCAGTCACTGATTGGACACCTACACACACAGAATATGTTATGTACTATATGTCAGGTGACATGTATAAGATGAAAATGTGCACAAACGTAGCCGTTCTGCGCACATTGCTGTTGGTTGAGGATGATGAGGTAATTCTCATATCTCTGAGCTTCCTGCCGCGCTTTCAGATGTGCCATACTCACTCTGGGCAGCTCACAGATATGACGTATGTTTAATGTCCACGTTCCGTTCAAATCAACCCCCGTACCCATTGAAACGTGAAGCTGTTGATGGCATTCAGCCAGTGTTTACCTCTCTGTTTAAACAAGGGGTCATTATTCCGTGTAACGATTCCGGTACGCACTCCAGTGTTTCCTGTCAAAAAGATCAGAGACAAAACCTCCTGACGAGTGGAGATTTGTCCAGGATTTACAGCTGTACATTTTCCACTTGTTACCATTGTGAGGCTATTTTTATGCAGCTCTGCGTGATGTTGTAGCTAGAATTCAGACTAATGCACTACCAGAGGTGGAATAAGTACTCAGATATTTTACTTGAGTAAAAGTAGAAGTACCAGAGTGGTACAGTAAAAGTCCTGCATTCAAAATGTTCCTCAAGAAGAAGTAGAAAAGTATTATCAAAATATAATACGGTAAAAGTATTCATTGTGCAGATTGGTCCATTTCAGAATAATATATATGATATGTTTTATAATGATTGATCATGAAAGTGTTCTCAAAGCTGGTAAAGGTGCAGCTAGTTTGAAGTACTTTGTATACTGGAGGGTAGCTTGTGGATTTACTCCAGGTGGAACTAAAGTCTGATTTAACACTTGATTAGATTTCACATCATTCATCCACATCTATGAAGTAACTAAAGGTATTAAATACTTGTAGTGAAGGAAAAGTACACCATGTACCTCTGACTTATGTTCACTGCCAACCTAAAAGTACCTAAAAGAATAGTAATCAATAATGTATTGAAAAGTTATTTGGCTGATTGTTTTTATATCGGCTCAGCCAGGTTATATGGGAGCCCAGTACAGTACACTCTAAAAACAAATGCTTGGCTTAACAAAGAGAATCAAGGCAATAGGTTGCATCAATGGTTATTGAGTTAAGACAACTTCTAATGACATTTTGTTAAAGCAACAAAGTTATTTGAGTTAGGGGAAAAGGCGCTTCCTCTACATAGAGGTGTTTTCAATTACCACTTACTTAATAATTGGTAGCATAAACACAAGTTTTTAAGTTGATTACTCCAAAAGTTCCAACTTGTTTTACCGTAGGATTTAAATGTAATCTTAAGTTGTGTATACTTAATTACCACATGTTGAACATGGACAGATGTTTTTAAGTTGACAGCCATTTGTAAATTAAGTTGCTCCAAATAATATTGTATTCAATAGGGTTTTCCTTTTAGCTTATTCATGTTTTTGCCTTTAAAGAAAGAAATTAATTGATTCCACAACAAAAATATTAGGCAATTCACTTTTTATTTTTGAACTGCAGTTGTTTATTTCAACACATGATGTTTCATTCAGGAGAGTTTGAATTTCAAGTTGTATTTGAATGACAAAAGATGACACTCACCTTAAAATGTCCTTTGTATATTTCTATTTGTCTTAACTGTGGGAACTTGTCCAGGCATCTTGAGTGGGAGTGGACTTGAAATCCTTAACTCAATGGGTAGAACAATTAAGTTATCAAGCCAATTGCATTACAATACCTCAACTTCAATTTAGGTTGAAGTCAATTAACGCAGAAATCAGAGTTCAAATGAGACAATATTAAGTTGATGTAATTACCAACATTATTGCGTCAACACAACTTATAAATTAATTTTTGCAAATTATGGGGGGATTTTGGGGACTTTATCTAAATCAATTAACTCACATTTTTATCTTGCAACCAGTGCATTTAATTAAGTGGAGGTGAAAGGTTGCTTGAATTGGGTTTTTAGATGTACAGATCACTCATTTTGATATTAATATTAAACTTAGTTTTCTTTTCTTTAATTTTTCATCCTCGTGTAAAATGCTATCACGAAACACACATTTGGTTGTTTATAGCATAAAGAACATCTGAGTTAATGTGAGGTAGGGAAATACTCATTTGAGTATGTGCATATAAATATGTAATTTACAACAGCTGTAAGATGCTTGAAAAGTGCTTGAATTTGATTTTGGAAAAGGTGTAAGAACCCTCTTATTGACCTTTGCCTGAAGGTGACGAACACGACTGTGTGCACACCTAGACCAGACTTAAAAGACGTTCCTCTGACCAACGCTGACCTCATTTTGTATGTTAATGGGTCTGCCTCTCGCGACCAAGGGGGCACTAATCGGGTGGGGTGTTTTCCTGTTGTTTCAGATTCTGCTGTACTCCGTTCCGGACCAATCCCATGTCACCTCTCATAACAAGCAGCAGAGCTCATCGCACTAACTGAAGCCTGCACGTTTGCAGAAGACAAAACCGTGACTATTTACGCTGACTCACGCTATGCTTTTGGGGTAGTGCACGATTTTGTGGCTATTTGGAAGTGTAGACAATTTCTGCAAGCAGTACAGACCCAGTTTCCCTAAGAAATTGGGTCTGCTAATTTACCTGCTGACTCAGCCGCAAAGGAAGAGTCTGATTTCTCTCGCACCTCACGCACCTTACACTCATTTGTTAGAATGCCTGTCTCCTCCTTCACTGACAACATGTCGTCACTTCAGCAGCTAGCTACACCAGTTGAGAAGGCTCGGTGGAAGGCCGTTGGGGCTGTTTTTGACACATGGGTAGGACAATGTGTCAAAAGGGGGGATGTTAGAGGCTATACATCAGGAGTGGTTCACAAGGGGGGTGAAGCATGCCTAATTTGCATTAAGCAAAATTCATTTGAGCACCTAATGCTGGATTTCATTGAGTTTAGCCCATCAGAGAACATCTTAAATTAGAACAACGGTTCACATTTTGCTAAAGAGGGAACGGCACAATCAAAAACAAACTAGCAAAATGCTGTGCAGACACAGGTCTGTCATGGACACAAGCTCTGCCCATTGTGCTGATGTACATGCGGATGTGGGAACGAACACGGAGCCAACTCAGCCATTTGAAATCCTTTTTGGGGCTCCTCCACAGATTGGACTCAAGGCTCCAGGATGTCCTCTTCCCTCCACAACTTTGTGTGAGGATGCTATGTTGCTATCTTGTATGTTAACCTGTCATCCACTTTAGCGACTGCCACTGGTCCACTTAACCATCTCCAACCCGGCGACTTCGTGCTGGTCAAAAATTTCCGGAGAAAGAGCTGGAAATCCAATCGTTGGCCCCTACCTGCGTCTGGTCAACCAGACAGCAGTAAAGGTCGCCGAGAGAGCTACGTGGGTCCACGCCAGCCACTGCAAGGTCGTAGTCACAGGAAAGGGGAAACAGAAGCAGATGACAACAAGTGACGTGTCCTAGTCACCAGCAGATGACAACAAGTGACGTGTCCTAGTCACCAACAGATGACAACAAGTGACGTGTCCTAGTCACCAACAGATGACAACAAGTGACGTGTCCTAGTCACCAACAGATGACAACAAGTGACGTGTCCTAGTCACCAACAGATGACAACAAGTGACGTGTCCTAGTCACAACAGAAGTAGAAGACAACAAGTGATGTGTCCTAATCACCAACAGAAGTAGATGACAACAAGTGATGTGTCCTAATCACCAACTTGCACCACACTTGCACTACATACACCAAAACACACTACACACAAGGTGTCACAGGTGAGTGCCAGCTGAGCGGTTCCATATGCTCTCTGGTTCCTCGTTTGTGTTACCGGTGTGCGGAGTCTGACTGTCCGTGTCACAAAATCGACCGAAGGAATACACACACACACCCCATGGAACATTCCCACCTCGTGACGACGGCTCGCCTGGGAAAACGACGCAACCGTGAGCAATACTACCGGAGAGCCTGGACAATCATAAAATGGTTCCTCTGCATATTTGCCATGATAGTTGTGTGGACTAGTCCTATATTTTATGTATCCATGGTCAGCACACAGCATGTAAGCCGAAATCGAGATATCTAAGAGGTACATGGGGAGAGCAGGGCGAACCACATGGGCAGAGGGGCTGGTCAAGACAGGGTTTGGTAACATTACTCTAAGGGATGGGGAAGATAGCACAGTGCAGTTACGGTGTTTACAATATCTCGTATTGCATATTCAGTGTCCCTGGAAGAATCCTTTCTAACGTAGCATTCCCTGATGTTAACCATATTTCCCTCCAACTGGCCTGGCCCAGTGATGCTGGGTTTGGATAGGTACATGCACTCTAGTGGATTTGAATCCAGCAGTCACGGTCCTCATGTCCTTAATGTACACGACACATCATTACCCAGAGTTCCAACACCACGAACACCACAAGGTAAAAAGCCCATAACATATACCTTACACGTTCGGCTAGAGAACCTCACTTACGAGACGACGCAAGGCTTCCAGGTCATGCCCCATTCATAATAGCCTCTAGGAATATGCTCATGCAGCACCAATTTTCTCTTGACCTTTTGTTCGCCTCAAAGGGTGGCCTGTGTCATGTGATCGGTGACTCCTGTTGCACTTACATTCCTGACGCCACCAAGAACATCACTGACACCGTGCTGCATCTTAACAACATGTTAGCCGACATGAAAGTGGATGACATATCCAACGCAGGCGGCTGGGACTGGTGGTCCTGGCTTACATCGGGGGGGTGGCAAGGATGGCTGGCTAGGATAGTTACACCCCTGATAATCATTTTCGGCCTATTAATCAGTTGTACCTGTTTGATTATCCCAATACTGAAGAAAGGCTTTTCCAGCCTGGTATCCTTAGCTTTCGTTCAGTATACTGCTATTCCAGTACAAGACAATCCTTTGCGCCACAGTAAGATAGACCAGCTAGAATCAGAAGAGTCTGATTCCGACACTACAATATAATCAATATAATCATGTGAATCGAGTGTACTCTCCTCTTATGCTTACATTATATTGGAGTCTGTCCTCCACAAAAACAGCCAGTTTTCTATGATATATTTGTGATGTGTTTACTTAAACCAGTGATGGAGTGTATTCATTGATGTGTTATATCAGTCTATCCTGTCATTTGTTTTTTATTGATCAAGTATGATCAAAAGGGGGGAATGTAGTGGACATTTTATTATATCCTGATATGTTTTAACCAAATGCTTCTCATTTGGTTAGATGTGCTGTTTGCCTCTATCTACACTACTTCAAGGCCACAGAGCTGTTTTGGCTACTGAGTTGACTCGCACAAAGTCACACGAGAACTTCTACAGCTCAAGGCCAGGTGTCTAATAACAATGTGACCGTGTGAAGATTTCTTACCTTCCCACCATTTTCCTCCCTTTATAAGCTTTGCTATCATATTGAACTGCGCACACTCGCGCAGACTATCCTATACTCTGTGAGACCTGTGTCTATATTTTTATTGTATCTGATGTTTGTTTGAGGCCTCGAATAAACATCACCAGAAAGACAACTCTGTCTGATTCACCATTTTATTTGATTTGATCACTCTGACTTGTACTCTACAGTATTGGGGTTTTTAGATTTCCATAACATCTGTCCCTCAGCCAGTCACGATCTTCGGAGGTGGGCTCTCTTGTCAGCGGGTTGAATGAGTTATTGGTTGGAGGAAATAGCTCCTCCACTGAATGCGTACGTTTAGCTGCCTTTGGCTTCTTCCACTGACAGGGGGTGTCAGTGCAGCTGAAATTGTGGATGGCAAAGATGTCTAATGCAGCCGCATGACTGCATTTCCATTCTCCACGTGGGTATTCACATTTTGTGGAGAGAACTCACTCTTCTCCTGTAGATACCTGTGGTGGTGGGATTGTTTTATTATTTTAAATATATTTTACATTTGTAATGCCTTCCCAATTATCCCTTTAATTGTTTATAGCCTACTGTATGTTTATTTCATGGATATTTCTGTGTTTTCTGGTGTGTAATATTTGTAATCTTGGGGCCTCTTCTCTTTAACATCTACATGCTACCACTGGCTCAGATAATGAAAAACAACAAAATAAGTTACCATAGCTATGCGGATGACACACACATTTACGTAACCATTTCACCAGGAGACTATGCTCCAATTCAAACACTGAGTAAGTGCATTGAACAAATCAATGACTGGATTTGTCAGAACTTTCTCCAATTAAACAAAGATAAAACTGAGTTAATGGTTTTTGGAGCCAAGGCAGAACGTATAAAAGTTAGCGCTGAGCTGCAGTCTGCAATGTTCAAAACAACAGATAAAGCCAGAAATCTAGGTGTAGTCATGGACTCTGACCTGAGTTTCAACAGTCACATTAAAACAGTTACTAAATCAGCCTACTATCACCTAAAGAACATATCTAGGATTAAAAGACTAATGTCACAGCAGGATTTGGAAAAACTTGTCCATGCTTTTATCTTCAGTAGACTTGACTACTGCAATGGTGTCTTCACAGGTCTCACTAAAACATCTATTAGAAAGCTGCAGCTAATTCAGAACGCTGCTGCTCGAGTCCTCACTAACACTAAGAAAGTGGATCACATCACTCCTGTTCTGAAGTCTTTACACTGGCTTCCTGTGTGTCAAAGAATAGATTTCAAAATACTGCTGCTGGTTTATAAAGCACTGAATGGTTTAGGCCCAAAATACATTTCTGACCTACTGCTAAATTATGAACCATCCAGATCTCTCAGGTCTTCAGGGACTGGTCAGCGTTCTGTCCCCAGAGTCAGAACTAAACATGGAGAAGCAGCGTTCAGTTATTATGCTCCAAATATCTGGAACAAACTCCCAGAAACCTGCAGGTCCGCTGCAACTCTGACTACTTTTAAATCCAGGCTGAAGACTTTTCTTTTTGTCGCTGCTTTTAATTGAACTATTCACATCTTAGACTGCACTGTAACTTTTATCCATGTATTTTTTCTTTTAATGTTTATTTTATTAGCTTTTCTTTTTAATGACTGATTTTAAATGCCATTTTCTTAATGTCTTTCATTTTTTGTAAAGCACTTTGAATTGCCTTGTGTTGAAAAGTGCTATATAAATAAACGTGCCTTGCCTAATAAAGATTTCATGTGACACATAAAATGGATTTGTTGATGGGAATTAATGTGAATAAATTAACTCTAGGTTAACGGTATTCTTGCTATCACTACTCACCGACACTCTATAAACCTTGTCCCTCATGCTAGCCCTGACAACAACGGTAAGCACACTTTCATCTAGGCTGCACTGCTGTACGTGTCCTGACTTGTAGTGGTTCTCTCCTCTATCTACACTCTTCTTGTCATCTTTGTAAAACGATATCAGACTGGTAATTGACACAGCCATGACTTCTAGTTAAATTCAGTGTGGCTAAAATGAAAAGCTTTGTTAAAATATGGAAGCACGCGGAAGTCAAAGTCAGCTTTATTGTAAAAAATTCTACATGTGTTATACATCCAGAAATATCGTTTCCCACAGTGTGACATGTATACATAAAACAAAACAAAAAGGGCCTAGATAAACGGGGTATACAGTTTAAAATGTTAATATATTTAAAGTGTTCAAAGTGCAGTTTCAGTGCAAGTCAGTTGAATCGATCTTAAGTTGGCGTGACGTTGAAGTCGTGCGACCCTGCTGCTGTACTGGCTTGTAGTTCGTTTATTGCATAACGTTAGCATTTCGCTTTTGGCGACTAGATTTATGATTCAAAAATTATAAAAGTAGGATAGACATGTGGATATTATCCAGCTATTTTCCAAAATCCTATGGAGAATTTGCATTGCGTTTTTCACAAAGGAATCGGAAGAAGTTTACTTCTGGGTTTTACGATGCGTCACTGCGGTTCTCTATTAATGGCAGGTCACTAAAATGCATTACTGAAACATATTTAAGTGTAACAAACAACCTTACTGTTTTACCAACAGTAACTAACTTATAACCCTTACAAAGTACATATTTATTACAAATTCACAATCATTATACATGTATGTTTGCGGGAGCCTTCAGATATACTGACAAACTTGTATCCTTACTGCGTCAGATCACGTTGTCCCCAAAATGGCGCCGTACCGGGGAAGCTAGGCTAATACACACATTATTTAACAGTTTTACACATGTAAACAGCGCTACAAAGTCTTTAACTGTTAGCGGGCCGTTACATATTATTTACGCAAACCTTATGGGGGATTCATTGTGATTTATGCACAGTTTACCAACCTGTATGGTGCAGGTGAGACAGAAGTCTCAACACGTTAGCCTCATCCCAATACCCCTCCTCGACTCCTCCTTTCCCTCACTCGTGTCCCTTCCTTGCGTCTTAGCTCCGCCTCCGTAAATTGCGAGCGAGGGACACGAGGAGGTGACGCGAGGACAGAGGAGTCCTCAGGTATTAATTGGGATGTCCTCGTTCACTCAAACGTCCCTCTTAAACGACGTCTGTTAATGATGACATGTGCACAGCTGTATCTCCTCTCATCGGGCTTAATTGAATAAACCCTTAGAACCGGCCCATTTGTTGTTAAATATTTATTTAAATGAATGAATCTTTCTCTTGTTAGTCAAGGAATTCAATGATGGTTGGTCCTGCTTTTGTGTTCCGTTTTGGTGTAAAATGTAGCCTACATTTAAATAAAAATATAATTATAGTAATGTAAAAGCCTTTTAGAAATGAATTGCATATAATAATTCCCACGGAGCTGTGAGCACTTTATTATGTGACGCTTTTTCCACTCATCTTCCAGTTGTCGGTTTTCCTCTGTTGAAATTGACCAGCTGTGAAGGTGGGGGCGGGGCTTTTAGTGAAAACCCTTCCGCGTAGTCTGCTCGCGTGTATCCTCCCTTTCGTCTCCTCCCGCACCCCTCCTCCTTCACCCCTCCTCAACTCCTCCGTGTGCATTTCAGCTATTGGGACGTCCTTCAAAATGGCGTGTCTTGATCGATTTCCGGGTCAAGTCCCGGAGGAGGGGAAGTGAGGAGTCGAGGAGGGGTGTCACTACCCGATCTGCAGCTCTGCCCGATCTGCAGTGCGCATGTGCGAGATGGTCCGCCATATTGGACAACTCTGGACGGCAACCCAAGTAGGACAACATTGACACAGTGGCTTTTGACAAAGCTCAAAAATAAAACTCGAGAGAGATGAGTTATTGTTATTACAACGTGACTTCACTATTATTTAATAACTCTTTTTATTGGGTTCTTTTATTTGGGGTTAAGTACATTGTCAGATTAAGTGAGGAATGGATTTAACTTCTGTTAGACAGCTATCATACTGAATACATATTTACTGTGAATGTATGCAAAAATGTATGGCATATGGCTGTCTAACAGAAGTTAAATTAATTCCTCACTTATTCTGACAATGTACTTAACCCCAAATAAAAGAACCCAATAAAAAGAGTTGTTAAATAATAGTGAAGTCACGTTGTAATAACAATAACTCATCTCTCTCGAGTTTTCCTTTTGAGCTTTGCCAAAAGCCACTGTGTCAATGTTGTCCTACTTGGGTTGCCGTCCAGAGTTGTCCAATATGGCGGACCATCTCGCACATGCGCACTGCAGATCGGGCAGAGCTGCAGATTGGGTAGTGACAAGGGGTATTGGGATGAGGCTGTTGTGTTCAGTTTCCTTCCAGATTACTTCTGAGGAAACCCCGGAAGTCCGTCCCTCTAACCAGTCCCCGGAACACAAACGTTCCGCCACACTACCAAATGCACTGCTCAACCCCGCCAACGAAATGAAAATAGACAGATGTACAAAACAAAGGCATATTCCAACTCCAAACAATAATAATTATTATATCAATGTGGTCACACATCCCAGGGGTGCCAAATATGGAAAGCCATTTACGCCATGATTCGTGCATATTTTCGTGCGAATAAACGGGGAGGTCCGTATAAGTTCAAAGTTTCAGTAACCAATCAGTGAAGAGTAAAGCCAGACCAAAGCAATCTGTAGATGAAAAGTTCCTGACATTGTGAGGCTGTGAATTGTACATTATTCCGGATTCATGGGACTATGTATTAATTTGCCTTTCAATATAATAAATATATCAATCAATATAACCTGCCTTCATTGTCTTTTAAAAATAAAATCGCCTTACCCTTTTCCTAAACCCTCTGGAGTGTGAAGTGAAGGGTATTTTCTCAATTTTTAGATGTCTCCTTAAATCACCTTTTAAATGTACTTCTTATAATGTATGGTGTTACTTATCAAAATGTTCAGTCTCTGGTCTTTCTAGAAACGCAAAGTCACTCACCGTAGGGCACTGTCTTATGAAATACTTAGCTTAGAGATCCGATTTTTGGAAAACTTAAAAACTGTTTTTTTTGGTGTTTCAGATTTGGTTTACCAAAGTCTTTGGTTCACAAAAGTAGTGAAATATATGAATTACCCTATAGGCCTATATAAATGTGTTATTCATGTCTAAAATGAAAATGTGTTAATTAGAATTTGGAGTAAAATAGTTCTATCACTCTACTTTCACCACAGAAAAGTTACATCAGGACTGAGTAATGACTTCATATTCCAGGACATGGTTAAACCGTACACCCCAGCACGTGCACTCCGCTCTGCATCAGCTAAACAGCTCGCTGCACCCGCACTGTGCGGGGGACCCAAGTTCCCATCAGCAAAAACACGTGGGTTTGCTATCCTGGCTCCAAAATGGTGGAATGAGCTCCCCATTGACATCAGGACAGCAGAAAGCTTACACACCTTCCTGGGGAGACTGAAAACTCATCTCTTTCGACTCCACTTCGAGCGACAGAATTACTAACAAAGCACTTATATACTAATAAAGGACTGGCTTATCTCAAGCCAGTTGAGTAGCACTTGAAATGTTTTGGCTCTATGAAACCTGATGTACTTATATGATAGGGCTGAACGATATACCGTGTCATGGCGATAACCGCGGTATGAGCCTGCACGGTATTCACACCGCAGGGACGTGCGGTTTTAATTCATCTTTTTTTTAAAATGCTAACGCACTTTAGCACAGAATTCAAAATAAAGATACCCTTATTACTTATCGAAACTGCACATACAATATATCCGATTAAAGCTGAGACTCCACAGATTATTTAAGTATAGTATCTAAGCGATCCGATCTCGCAACAGGGGAAGCAAGCACAGACATCACAACACGTACCTTTTACGGAGCTTTTACAGGAGATCGTCTCACCGTAGCTGTCAATCTGATCAAAATACGTGTTTAATGGCATTAAACCGAGAAAGAAAAAACGCGGCTGAATCGGTTGATCCATAGATTGATAATGTATCTGTGGCTTTGAAGTAATTGTTTATAATCCATAATTCCATTTTTATGTAAAAATTGGAGCACAAAAGTTAGCTGCTAATGGTAGCCATCAGAGTGTATGTCCCTGCATGCAGAGCAAACCACCAATCACAATCATTCTGTATCAAGATTGATGCAAAACAAGGATATTTGACCTTTTTAGACAGATTTAGCACCAAAAAAAACCTCTTTTGGGGCCATTTGGGTGGATTTTCCATATCTCTGGCCCACCTTGCTGGATTTTGACATGTGACATCTCTTTCTGACCGTCAGAACCAATGGAATCGAGGGGAAATCACACAGTCCTATCCTATCCTATTTTTGACGCGGCGCAGCGCGGCGCAGGCAGGAAGTGGAATGTTCATCCAACAACTGCGAGGCTGCACACACGACGCTCCGCTTCCGCAACGTTTTGAAACGCGCCTGGTGGGTTACCCCCAAAACTGTAAATGATATATATATATAATAATTATGATGATGAATGCATATTTTTTTACCACTAAAATACAGCAACACATCTTTGATTCATGTCGTTTATAACTGGAATATTACAATTATTATTAACTGTGTCTGTAGTCTACAACACAACAAAATAGGAAATAACAACAATAAACACGATTTAAACAGACACAAACATAAACCATTTAACTACGTATAGCCTACTTACTTGTAGAAGTACAAATGTCCAGGAAATATTCCAAAATCAACAACAACTGCGAGGCTGCACACACGACGCTCCGCTTCCGCAACGTTTTGAAACGCGTCTGGTGTGTGTTGTCGCAGGAGGAGGTCGCAGCGTGGCGCAGCCGCAACGTAACGCGGCGCAGACGCTCCTGGTGTGTTTTGGGGGTTAGGACGCAGGAGGAGGTCGCAGCGCAGACGCTTCCAGTGGGATCAGGGGGTAAGCCAGTTAAACGTTGTGCTGTTGTTGGCTGCAAGACTCGAGAAAGGGGACTGCATGTAATGCCATCAGTGGAAAAAGAAAATAATCTGTGGCTAGACTTCATTTTCAAGGGACATGTGCCAGAAGACCACGGCAGATTTCTGTTGGTGTGACTGTGTTCCAAACATTTTACGACGGACATGTTTATGAACTTCACTCAAGTCCAACACGGATATGCCTCCAAACTAATGCTAAACCCGGGATCAATACCAACCATCCGGGACCAGGCCAGTGAGGACACATCCAATTTTGAAGCTGTACGTTTTTATTTAGCGGTGTTTTTCCTGATAAAGCTATCTCTAGCTTGTAGTATGTAGCATGTAGCTTCGCCGTATCAATGTCGCCTCAAACCCAAATAGTAATCGGTTAGGTGTTTATATGTTTTTGTAACATTTTATTTTGTACGCTCCGCAGTCTTTGCTTTGTCTTTTATTTTAATTATCAGGCATTTGCTAACATGTTCAGACATATTGCCATAATGGCGATCTGTGTGAAGGCTGTAAAGCCACACCCTAGCCGATAACACAAGTATTTATTCTCCTATTTATTAGTATTTTGTATCCTCTAAAATCATATTGAGTAAGTTATAATAACAAACGTAATCTTCTGTAGGTAGGGAGAGTGGGGTAAGTAGTGCCAATTTTTACTTAAAGTGCCTTTAAAGCAAGGGGATTACAGTAATGCCTCCAACTAAAATATGTACATATAGTTTAGGATGTTGTGCATCCCTGGGAACAATCACTTCGGATCTTAAATAAACTGTTTGAGAAATATAGCTTTAGAAAAAAAAGTGGTTTTGTGGCACAACTTGCCCCCGGTGCGGGGTAAGTTGTGCCATTAGAGACAATACACTGGGGTAAATTGTGCCATTGATAATTGAAGTAAAACAGATCATTTTAATCTCACAAACAATAATGCTATATAAAAGCAAGACACATTCAATACAAAATTATTTATTTAATGTTTATTTAAAGTTTTAACAACATCAAAGGCCACTTTAAAAATGAGCAGCAAATCATCTGCATCTGAATCTCTTCACAGATTCGGCCTACTACTGAACATCCCACTTGTCAATGCTGCAGGGGAATGTGAATTTATACTCCCTTCTGGCTGTACCACCAAGTTTTTGTGGTGTGGGTAGTTTCTTGAGCACATCACCTCTAGGGATGACTCCTTCATCATTCTCTCTAAATGTGAAGATGGGCTTTCCATCAACAGACCTCTTATAACTTTGCTTCAGAAACTTTGCACTGATCTCGTCACCTTCAACATTCTCCACCAATCCAACATAGTTATAGCATTTGGATTTTTTACCTGCAAACTTCACAATGACAAAGTCACCAGCAGACAGATCCTTGTCACCATCATCATCATCACTCTGGACATCTGAACTCTCATAATGAGTGGTATCGCTAAGTGGAATCGGAAAGTCACTCTCTTCTGAGCTACTGGAGAGCACTTTCTTTTTGGGCTTGGTTGGTTTTGACCCTTTCAGAGCCCCCTTCTTATTTCCACTCCTTTTCTTCTTCTCAGCCCGTTCCTTTTCTCTGCTGTGTGTCTTCTCCAGACCATCTTCTGCCTCATCATTGGTGGTGGAGCTTTCTTCTGAGCTACTGTACACAGCTGTTTTCTTCTTGGTTTTGGTTTGATTTGCAGCTTTCAGAGCCCTTTTCTTCTCTCTTTCATTCTTTTTCTTTTCCTGTTCAGCCTTTTTATCTTCTTTTTCTTTGTGAGCCTTCTCCAACTCCATCTTCTCAGGTGTGTCGGTCACGATTCTTGTTTTCACTTTCTTTCTTACACATTTTTTTTTTCTTTCTGTGGCTTTTGGCAAGGGAAGAATGACTTCTGGAGACACATAACCCAAGTGAGCAGAAGAACCAGATTTGTCACTTGATAAGTGCTCGGGATTTGTCAGAGTGGCAGGTGGCTCTCCTGGGTCTGGATCTGCTTCAAGGAAAGGAAAGGAAAGGAAAGGAACTTTATTGTCATTGAACACAGGGAACAACAAGATTACGTGGTCAGGTGGAGGGTAAGCCTGAGCCATGCCACTATGCGCACCGCCACTATTGGCCTACCAGACTTTTTTTTTAAATACCTGTGACATGTGTTGGCTCATGAGATGGTCCAGGCAGGTGAGCAGCTGCACTGGTGGAGGGCTCTTCTCCAGGCAGGTGAGCAGCTGCACTGGTGGAGGGCTCTTCTCCAGGCAGGTCAGCAGTGGCACTGGGTTCATCTTCTGGATTTGCCCTGTCTGTCACCATTGATGGTGCATAGTCTTCTTCCGGGAAGATGTCCCTGTTGAAAGGGTATATGCCTGTTGCTCTGAACCCTGAGGTTATGTTTGTTGGTGACATTGCAGAGAGGAACGCTTGCTTCACAAGAGAGAGAGAGAGAGAGAGAGAGAGGAGAGAGGAGAGAGAGAGAGAGAGAGGAGAGAGAGAGAGAGAGAGAGAGAGAGAGAGAGAGAGAGAGAGGAGTGATCATATCAGCATGTCAAAGCCAGATGATTATTAAGTTACCTGTCCTTCACTTTAGAGAGGTTATCAAAGAACTCCCCCACGTTGTGCTTATTAAAGGCAGTAGCTCTTCCAAGAGAGGTTGCTTCAGGAACGCGGCATGCCAAATGGTAGCGTGCTTTAAAGGCGTTGAACCAATCAGGTCCTAGAAAAGGTTAAAAGTTTATCAGCACATTGCAGTTTACATTCAGATAAGTTGAAGTTATCCGCTCCAAATAACTATCCAATAGCCTATACTTGATCTAACCTGCTTTTTCGTCTCTGGTCCAGCTGGCAGGCATGTCAATGCTATTTCTTTGTGCGAACTCAAAAGCCAGTTCACGGCATTTCATGACACCTATGCCATGAAACATTGCTGCTAGTGTCTTAATATGGTCAGCCAGCTCTTTCTCCATGTTCTCATTGAAGACTCGTTTGGCGACTGCTGTTCTTTCATAGCCTGGCTTTGTTACTTCTCCTATTTTTTTCTTATCCATATGTCTTTTTATGGTCATCCTGCAGATCTTCATCTCCTTTCCAACCTGACGTATGGTCTTCCCCTGTTGCACCTCTTTCACTGCTCTTTCCAACTCCTCAAGAGGAGTTGAAACCCTGTCTGTCTTCCTTTTGTATGTGCGTGGCATGATGGATTTTGGTCTAAAATTAAGAATGTCACATAGTTTTAGTGATCAAATGTAAGAATACAATGTACAATAACAATAAAATACAATAAAGTAATATATAGTAAATAATCATAAATTGGGGTAAGTTGTGCCACTGGCACAACTTACCCCAGGCCCTTTGGCACAAATCACCCCAAGCCCACCATTTTGAAAAAAATGCATCCCCCAGCTTTTTTGAGCTAGCATCATGCTAACTGTATAGACTCATGGCGTAGCTTACTAAAGCACTAAAACATGTGTGAACTGTTTTTAAAGTTGTCTAAATTGTTCAAACACAGCAATCAAAAAACCTTGATCATAGAAATTTTACTTTGGAGGGCAAAAAATTGTTTTTTTAACTTAAATGTGCTTACCTCTCAAGCCATGTGACTCCCTTCTTTGCAGGATGATCGAAATGGATGCCTCTTCAAAAATATGTGGTCACATGACCAACTTCTTCTATGGTTTTCTAGATAACAGGGGTGGCACTACTTGCCCCTTGGCACAAATTACCCCACTCTCCCCCTAAGTGCCTTTTGTTTGCTGCGTTATATGTAAAAGCTTTTGTGATTGTAGTCTGTAAGAAGGATCAGATATCATCGATCTGTAAGCTACGCTACGCTAATGAGACATGCCGTTTTTTGCAGCGTTATATGTAAAAGCTTTTGTGTGTTTACTTGTTTGCGCACATGAATATAAATGGGGGTGTGTGAGGATACAACACTGTGTTGCGAGGGGGGACACACACCACGAGTAAAACGGAGCTAAAGCCCTGTTGGTCTGTTGTTGTTGACAAGGCCTTACCTCTAGCAACAGGCTAATTAGTGGCTAGCACTCATTACAGTCAGTCTACTGAGCTCAGCCCCTCTCCAACATATCATCTGTATTGAGTCAGAAACACAGCATGCACGTTACGGTTCAAAACTAACTCAGATTGGAAAAGGCTAAGCAAAGAGCTTTGCTAAATAGAGAGTTTTAAGCCCCATCTTTTGGGATTTCAGACTATATTTATCCAAATAGTATTTTCTCATCCTGAATACTAAATTGAGATGATTTTGTTCTAACTATGTTTTCTTCTTTACAGGCCAGAACCTCACATACTTACTAATTAGTGACAATTTGTACATCCTTTGCTATTATTTACTTTTTATCATGGCGGAAATGAAAGACTGTATCTGGCAGCCCTGCACTACAATGAAAACGCTGAGCGTGCACAAGCCAACATCCACTGGAAACCCTCTGTATAAACTGCAGTTCCCAAAGGCCAGGAAGGGAGAATGCAGAGCAAAACCAGTAAAGACTGACCCCACATTCCGTAAGTGTTTAAAATATTTATTATACAACTATTTACAAATATAAAATAAAAAAATTAGAAAGAACTTTCAGTTTTTTACATGCATATACTAATCTAAACCACATTTTTTTGGGTGCTTTTTTTAAACATTGCACAGGCTACGTGGCCAACTTGATGGACCTCATCTTCGACCAAGTCTTTGTGGACCCTGCACCATTATGAGCGACCTGACAGGGAGGAGGTCATTGCCGGTTATGCTACACGGTTCAATTTGGCTGCTGTCTGAACCCAACATCGACATTTTGCGGATCAGGAAACTCCTGCCTCCCTGAGGACAACGCAGGCCGGAATCACCACTCTGATCCTGCGTCCAAGGAAGCCCCAGCACCAGCTCACAAAGCTTCTGTAGGCTAGATACCTGTGATGCCTGAAATCATTAAAAAATATATTTAGTGTCATTTATACAAAATACAAGTACATTAATTTTTTTTTTATGGGTTCAAAGAACCGTTGATTTTGACAATAAAGTTCCGAGTTGATATCAAATGTGTCGTGATTATTCATGTTTGGATGGGTAAAGAATATTCTGATTTCAAAAGCATAAGGTTGTGTGTGGACTTTTGTTGTCGTACACATGGGTGTGTTATGCCATTGCTGCGTAGTAGGGCTGTCCCGAATACCATTTTTCGGGCTCCGGATATTCGGTAGTAATCAGCAGCGAATATTCGAATATTCGGTGCGGAGAGATTTTTTTAATTAAAAAAAAAATGTCATAACACGCTCCGAGACACCTGACAACACGCTGTTAAGCAGAAGCGCAGAAAGAGCATAGGACTACTATTACGATGTATATGTATTTATTGTCTCAGTACTCGCATACATTAAAACTAAATGTGTCCTCTGCATTTAACCCAGCCGCAGCGCAGCGCCCGGGGACCAAATCCGGTTCCAAATTTCGTCTATAACGTTTTACAACCTGAAGATACAAAACACATATTTCTGTTATAACAACAATACTTTTAATAACATAGCCGTAACAGTAGGCCTAACAGGGTAACACTTGTTACCGATACAGTAAACAGTATTTAAATAAATGAAGAACGAAAAATAAATAAACGAACTGTATGCCAATAATTGCCTTAGCCCCAGATGTTCCACATTGCTCCTATTATTTTCACTATTTGGATCAAATTGAAAATCTAATATAAAAAAACAATTCGGTCACTTGCAACTATTTTCCAAGCAAAGTAAGTGCACGTTTTTATCATGTGTAACGTTACTGTTTAAACGGCGGATAAAGCAGCTTCATCGTGGCAACTTGACAACAGCTAAGCTAAGCTAGGCTACTATTTACAGCATCCGGTGACTTTTCAGAGTTGTTGTGCCAGCGTGGTAGGCCAGTTTCTTGTCGCATATTTGGCACACTGCCTTCTTCTTACCGTCGTCCAATTTAAAATGGTCCCACACAGCTGAAGTCTTCGGCATTTTGTGTTCAGGTGTGTGAAACGAGGTGAAGCGAGGTGAAGCGTGCCGTTTGCGTTCGTGACTGTGAATGAACGCAATGTCAGGAGCACAGGCTGAGATTGTATATATTTCCGCATTTGAACAGTGCAATTCAAAAGTATAAATATAGTATAAGAATATGGCAATTCGCCTTTATTGATAGCATACATTTAGGAAAAAAAATTAAATAAATTGAAAAAAAATAAAAAAACGAATATCCGAATAATGAAATTGAAACCCGAATAGTTGGCCAACGAACGAATATTCGAATATTCGGGTACAGCCCTACTGTGTAGTATATAATAGTACATGTACAATGACAGAATGAAAGATTGCATAAAGCCATATACACCAGTATTTATTTCCATGAACAATATTGGCATTCGTTTTACAATTTCAGTCAAAACAAACAAACCACTCACTGCTCTATTTGCCTCAACTGTAGTCCACCATGTTCAGCTCTGTAAATATTCAATGCATTCTGCAGGGAGAATACATTCAGGCACACAGGCTCCAATCCAGGATGCTCCACCATACAGGTTACAGAGTCCTCAAGTTCCTGCATCCGTCTTGACACCTAGTGTGATAAACATATATTGAATGACATGTAAAAAATGTATTCTCTAAACAGACAACTTAGTGAAGCTATCAAAAATGTTACCTGTGGTATCTCCATGCAGCACATTCTCCGGTTCAGAAGGCATCGTGGCGCAATTTGCACATGTACACCTGTAGAAAGAAGTCAATAACTGAGCTTTTAAAAACACATGAAACTACACACACTGCTGACAACTGAGGTGTTGTTGGAGTTATACTTTTTATCACCCTAAGTTATTGAACTTTCCAACGGTTGTTGCACGATGTTGGAAGAAAAGGACTGTAAACTATTAATAAACGCAATGAGGCCATTGTATATATGCTGAAAATATGAATGTCTCCCTTTATAAATGTATATATGTATTGCTGTTTTTGCATTACAAACTCTAAGTTATAAACTGTACACATTGCATTCTTGCTAATTAGCCAAAATATGAACGGAATAAGTAGCACGCATCGTAACAAAGTAAAAATAAATAGGGACAACAGCTTGTCAACTAACCATTCAGAAACGTCCTGCTGCAACCGAGATGTTTGCACCTCCACCAAAACCTCCGCTGCTTCAGGGTCAGTCTCTGGATCAAATTGATAATACGCTTGAACACATGCATTGCTCTGAGATGACATGTTTATTCCACACTCGTAATCACAGCAAGCATGGTAACGTGACTCGCCGGCTCATGCCCCGATCTTCTGCAGGGGGGCGTGGTCAGCTGCTGCTCAGAATTTTCAAAGACAGGCTTGGAATAGAGCGAAAATGAGCGAAACGAGGCATGGCTAAAAAATGATCTGTTTGGTATTTTGAAAAATAAAATGTATAAATATACCTTATATACAGGGGGTGCACATAACTTTTTTGCCCTGTTTCTCAAAGGAGCACCTGGAGATGTTGCTTGGTGCTCATCCTTAAAATGAAATAAACTGTAACTTTTGAGGGGGTCTTGACTTTATTTGCCAGACACACGGCACTGAACACAAATGCAGAGGTGAACACAGAACACACATGCAGAGGTGAACACAAGACAACATTAGCACGACCAGTAATCCTACAAGCTGTCATCACTACCCTCCTGACTGTTCTCCTCACTGTCAGACATGGTAGCTGATGATGTAGGCCTACTTCTTTCTCTCTGGTTGAGTCTGCGATTAGCTGCTTGCATCCACAAGTCAACAGCTGGGTTTGGGTCGAAAGTCTCTGTTGTCATCTTAGAAAAGTGGATGTAATCAAATAAATATGTGAACATAACCAATAACCTACCATAGCCAATAACAAATTAATGTAACTTATTTTATTTATGTTGTTCATTCATATCTTATTTTACCTTAACATTTATTTATTTATGCATTTTTTTTTTATCTCCAGTTTTAAAGGATATTGTTGGTTACAGTCCTATAGTATACATTGGAATGATTTCAAACTTGTTTATCCCAATAATTATAAAGGAGTGCCTTGGAAATATGTGTTTACATAAATTGTGACCAAACCGTTTGAACTTAGACTAAAGTTAACTATCTAAACACTTAGAGTCCTTACCTCACTGAGCTGTAGTTATCAGCCTCTCAGTCTGACTGGAGAGGACTCTCCCTCCACATTATTGTAGAAACATCTTCTTCTTATATCCGTTAAAGCAGCTAGCACCAGATTCTAATAACAACAGCGCCGGTACCGGTGCACCCACCCTCTCTCCCTCACACTTTGGCTGTGAGCTGCGGGCGCCAGATAAGCCAACATCCCCCATTTTCATCACTTACAGCGCCCATCATACAGGGCAAATTAAACGTGTAACCGGGGTGAAAAGGGTGTTACATTTACTTAATTATGAATGTTGTTACATCAAGGCCGAAAATTAGGATGAGCACCAACGGTCAAAAATGGTTTTTTCCCTCCCAGAGCTGCCAGCGCAGCGCATTCCCAGATCTGGCGCCCTAGGCGAACATCTATTACGCCAGTGCTACGGGCTGGCCCTGAGTTCATATCATAGGTTCATATGCAACTCGCAAATATATTTCTCGCTCTCTCTCTTCTCTTTTCTCTCTTCTCTCTCCTCTCTTTTCTCTTTTCTCTTCTCCCTTCTCTCTCTTCTCTCTCTCCGTCTCTCTCTCTCAATGTTGGTATGCAAATGCACCTTTTTTCAAATGACACGGTGCTCTTCTTTTGGCGGAGGTGCGCATGCGCACCTGCGCACCAGTTATGTGCAGCCCTGCTTATATAGGTATGGTCATACACTATATCATTTAAATATAGCATGATAGGTCTCCTTTAAGTATTATTTTGAACTTGGGACTCCAGCAAGTAATGGAGTATTTATAATTTAGTACAGGATCTGAGCGCTTTTTCCACCACGGCTTAAGATCCAGTAGTGAGTTGCTGCATCCTGCACCTCACACCCTGAATGGAAGCAGGGCACTGGCACAGTGAAAGACTTTAAGGTTGGCGTAGTGAAAAGTAGTGATGTACAGATGGAGCACTCCAGATCAGACTCAGATGGGTGTGTCCCAGTCAAAAGCCCAGCGGATGCCAGTGGCTGGGGGTGTTGCCAAATTGCTAGAGGGCGTTGCCCAATTTCCCCATTTGTTCAATTACAGGATTTAACCATGAGATGGCGCTTCATTCACAAATACACAAAGACAACTGGGTGTTGTTGAACTTAGTCTGTTTGCAATGTTTTTAGCTCTGCAGTTGTGTTTGCTGAATACTGTAGCATTTAATCACTTATTTGTTACTGTATGGTTTTCGCAAGCTACTATAATGAAAAAACATCAATATTTTAGATCAAATAAAGTATATAGTTTGCTTTATGCAGTATATTTTTTGTAATATTGTTGGGGTGTTTTTACACAGTACAGTAGATTGAAGTAAATCAATGTATACATTTAGATAAGATAAGATGGACCTTTATTAATCCCGTGGGCAAATTCAGTAGCTCAAACAGCAACAGGGTGAGAGTGAAAAACAGGATAGCACAGATTCACACAGATTAATACAATCAAAAATAAGATGAGTGATACAAATAATAATAATGAGAAACTATGAAATAAGAAATGAATAAAACTAAAATATAATTATCATATCATATATTATAATGTACATTACATTACATTACATTGCATTTAGCTGACGCTTTTATCCAAAGCGACTTACAATAAGTGCGTTCGACCAACAAAATACAACTTGAAGAAAACAGAAACATATAAGTACATCAGGCTTCATAGAGCAAAAACATTTCAAGTGCTACTCAACTGGCTTTAGATAAGTCAGTCCTTTATTAGTATAAAAGCGCTTCGTTAATAGTTCTATCGCTAGTTGTGTTGGGTAAATATGTAGCAATGGATGAAACAATTTTTAGAATGAGTTTTTGTAATATCATTAGTAGACATTCATTATGTTGTTTAGATGACATTTAACAACTAAGACATATAGTATGATTAGAAAGAGACAGAGTGGAAAGGGTTGGATTTATTTAACCTCAGTGTGCTAGACTTCTTATAGGTAATGCGTCCCGAGAACTGGACTCCCCCTCTGAGTTAGAAAGGCTACGATCCCGACCCTTCAAGCAAACAAAAGACCTAACCCAACAGGAGACTCCTCCTTCTCCATCAAACAAACAGAGAACCAGAGTTGAAACAACAACAACAACAACAACAACAACAAGACTACATCCAGAACTGCAGCCAGAACTATCTCCACCTGTGGCATCCAGAACCAAACAGCATGCTGACATACAGAGAGATACTCTCATCAGTCCCTCAGACGGGGCATGAAGTTCCAAGCTGAGCCACGAGATTTGGCACAAGAGCAAAGTGTGGTACATGAGAGCAGAATCCGCCCTCCATAAGAACAGCAGAGAGACTGTAAAGGCGGAGATGAAATGCAAAGCAGTGCAACAACAGTGGCATGATGGGGGCTGCAGATGTAACTGGGCCAATGGCTGCCTAAAAGAGTTACAGCGGATGGATTCAACAGCTGATGGACTGAAGAGAAGACAGAATCAGAGGAGTTGGCATGGTTGATTAGAAGTGAGGAGGCCGGGGTCACGGTTTGAGAAAACCAGGGGAGGAGAAAAGGAGAACGGGAATGAGTGAGTTTACACATAAACACACTTATTCACAAAACGCACATTTAAATAACTTGAATTAACTTCATAAATACGTAAAGACAGAAAGATTTATTAACCATGAATTAATCAATTGGTAAATTAAAAATAGCAGTAAAGAGGAAACTATTAAAGTAAAATGAGAATCATCCTAAGTAGAACCATATTCTTCAATATTTTCATCATGTTAACAAATCATTCTTTAACCTCTTAAACCCGGCCCCCCCCCGATACCGGGCGGAAAAACACGTCACTGCAGGAGACAGCGTCTGGGGACTTCTTAATATTTAAAAACCTATGAATGTCTTATACTCAAATAACGGGAAAAAACTCAGCAACCTAATGATATGAGCCATTTTTACCGAAACAAAACACAAGTCTCACAAGAAGCGTTAGCATTAGCCCTTAGTGAAAACAGGCTGATGCTACTTCCGGTGCTAACTAGCAAAAACGATCTTTAAAACTTAATATGTTCTGCACAAACTACATATCAGCTGAAAGCTGATACTCCACAGATTATTTTTATATAAGTATCATCACTGTAGGACACAAACTCACTGAGATAGCAGCCAGAACAGAGCAAGAAAACAACAACAGTGTTCTAAAGCATAACAATAATTATGTCTTACCGTTGCTGTTTTGTGATCAAAAGTCGTGTTCAAGGGAATAAAAACGCTGCTCAAGGTTAATCCAATGTCTCTTAGTCACTTTAGAATTGTTCCTGATAATCCATCATTACATTCATGGCCGCATCGTAGGTATAAAGTTTTGCAGTCCGGGTTTAGGTTTTCTCACGTGCTGTTTACGCAAGCCTCTCTCTCCTTGGACGTAAGTGTAAAGCGGGATTTACTAACCCCCCTCGATTCTATTGGCTCCAAAGTTTCAAAAAAGGTGTCAATCACCCAAATCGACCTATGGGTTCCAGAGATAGGATCCTGCGTAGTATGAATAATGCCAGCAGCGGCTGCTTTACGCACAGACGTAGCAGAAGCAGCCGCACAACCGCTCCAGCACAGCAGCAACGAACACAGCGAACAGAGAACACAGCTAACAGAGACAACAGCAGGCAACCCTGATTAGGAACTTCAGGAAAGGTATGTACTCTCTCTGTTTGTATCTATTAGTTGTGTATTTGGTGTAATCTATAGTAATTCCACACTCGCAAAATACAAAATGGACGCCGCTTTGTTGTTGTAGCGTTATCGTTCCGTGAGAAACTAAAACAATGGCAACATCATGTTGGTGAACGTATAAATAGATTAATTGTATTTCGTGACTATAACACGGCAGTATATAAATAAAGCTGTATTGTATATCAACCCAGTATATATATATATATATACATATATATATATATATATATATAGCCTACTGTTATTCCACACACGCCAAATGGATGCTGTTTTGTAGTTCTACAGACATTGACTATTAGCAGATTATAAATAAAGCTGTATTGTATATCAGTCTATATATATATATATATATATATATACTATAGCGTGTGTGAAATAACAGTATACATATATATATATATATATATATATACTATAGCTTGTATGAAATAACAGTATATATACGGTTATTTCACACACGCTATAGTATATATATATATATATGAAATAACATTATACACACATATATATATATATATATATATATATATATATATATATATGTATACTGTTATTTCACACACGCTAAATGGAGGAATTATTTCTGATTTGAGTTACATTTTTGAAAGAATAATCCAGTGAAGTAATCAAAGTTTTTTCCACATTTGTTTTCACAGTGATGAAGACAAGTATTAAATGGCTTCTGGATCACAGCCATCAACATCTGCCTCATCCGAGCTACGACGTGCATCAGATCAGCATACAGTTGCCCCCAGAGCCATCAACATCCAAGCTACGCCGCCGGACGTCTGCACCAGTACTAACTCAGCCTCCCTCTGCATCTTCTGATTCAGTGGACAGACTGTCAGGAGGAAAGTGAACGGGCTGGTCTGTGGCAGACTAAGATTGTTACCGTTCCTGACACTGTGATGGGCTGTGTGGATGTGTCCGATGCTTTGATTGGGTACTACAGTATTCACACACAAAAACCATGAAATGGTACAAGACCTTTTGTTTACCATTTTCTGGACATTGCAGTGGTGAACAGCTTCCTTCTCCACAAGGAGCTGCACAAGATGAGGGGTGACCCCGGCAGGACGAAGCCACACACCCAGAAGTCCTTCAGGGAGCAGCTTGCTGCAGACATGAGGGGTGAAGTCCCTGCAGCACCACCACCACCCCCCCCCCCATCATTACTCGTATGCATTCCCAAGTATTATGGGGAAGATGCGACCCGCGCTCAGGAGGTGCTCTGATGCTGGCAACACAATGGTGAAGACCTATCTACTGCACTAAGTGCCTGGTGCCTCAATTCAAAAACACTAAACACATTCAGGTTGTGTACATTTTTTGCCAATATTTACCAAAAACATGCTCGTGGTGTTATTTCAGTTTTAGTGTCGTTTTTTTGTGTTATTTTTTAAATAAATCTGCTCAAGACAAGAGACAAGTGTATCCTATGTTTCCTAATTGTTATTGTGTAAGTAAACCTTCCTAGAAGTGTTAGTCGGGTGATAAACATGTAAGGACTGTGGCAAAGTCCACACACAGACACACACACACCATTTACATACAAAAAAAATGTAATTTAAATTTTTTTATTTTTTTTTTAAAACACTTGTATTTGGATGGAATGATTACCTGTAGTGATAATAAAATAATTTTTACAGTATGGTACCTGAAAAAGGTCAAATGGCACTGATGGTATCCAAATGTGCCCAAATGTGCCCAAAGGTCAGTCCGCCTGGACTACTTTTAGCTAAACCTCTCTAAAAAGGTCAAATTTAACTTTTTTTGCCTCAATCTTGATACAGGGTACTTATTATATGTTATACTTTGGATTCCTAAGCTTTAGTCTACTATCCCATCATTCAAGGGTAGTTTTCACTATAAGTAATGGTTTTTTTTTAGGCGGGGGTAAGAATTTACCTTTTTTTTACTATGTTCCATCTGAATTTACTCTGACTGAGAAATATCTATATTGATTCTGACACTTCTACATCCAACTCACAGATGTAACCTTGCTTTGATAAAATAAATTATTCATATAACCCTTTTAGAAGTTAAGTTATAGTCATTTGTTTTGGGCATAGCATTTTCGAGCCTGAAACCTTAAAAACAGGCTCAGGGCTTAAGAGGTTAAGAGATTTTTATTCACGTGTGAATAAAGTAGTGATCTCATTTGTTACAATATTGATCACCATTAAAAGGATAGTTTTAGGAACCACTCTATAAGACAAATATTAATTTGTATGGATAATGTTAAAGGGAGAGCTGGTGCCAAGCCACATATACAATTCCAATCTAAGTATTGATTTCACCATTGTAGCATAGTTATTACCATAGGAGGGCTTTAAGATGGAAATATAAAATGACTTCTGTTTTAAATCCTTGATAATGGAGGGAGTAATTGTTGCATGTTCGGACACCCAGGTTCCACACACTGCTAAAGAGTTTAACATTGTTTTTAGGTGGACCAGAATTGAAGATGAGCTATGAAATGCATAGCAGAGCTACACAGATCCTAGTAATGTTTTAACACAAGATAATAGTGATGTACACAAGTTTCTGAAATAGATCTATTAGACATTTAAGACTACTTAGGTGTAAATGAATTGCAGTAGTAGTACTATAAGGACAGTGAGTTTTGTACCAAGTTTCAGGAAAGGTGGCAGCAGAAGTCCCAATGAAAAGTTAGAACCATCTTGAAAATCATAGTTGAAATCGTGAATGAATAAGGAATGGCGCTCCGCATATGATATATTTTTGTAGATAAAGGGTACCCCGCCTATGCTGAATTACCTCCGAAAAGACTCTGCAGAGCACGACATGGCCAAAAGACCGAGACCAAATGACCTTTGACCCTGACTGACAGTGTGACAAAAGCACTGTCCATGACTGACTCTGGGGTGTACCTGACCAAACCTGACATGACAACCAGACGGTGTGAGTGTGAATGGATGCCGGCATGTGATCAGTGTAACTGCATGATTCTAAAAACAATAACTAACCAAGCATGTTTTTGGACTAACATATTATTTGGAGCTCCAAGGGAAACGAGAGGTTTCCTAAAATTTCACAAAAATGGAAACCGTACATGTGACCCGTTTCTAATCTACTTGATATTTACTCCCACAGGAGTTGGCGGTTTGCAAATGTAAAACTCAAACTAAAATCTGTAGGACAGAGAGAAACACTTCTTTTCACTGAAGTGTTTACTGTGGAAATAATGATAATGGATGTAAAATTGTAAATAATGTTCGTTATGTCCCTAACCAACCTGACAGTTTTTTGTTCCCCTCCCCATTACAGGGTTTTGTTACACATGAGTTCATGTGTAAAAGGGGGGAGTGTGTATAATGTATAATGTCAACATGGCTGTAAAATTCACAATTTAAATTGTTCTTTTAAGGATTGACAGAAACCTTGCGCCCCACCCAGATGTTCCAAACTGAGCATTGAATGATAGTTTTATAATTAACCTGGGGATAAGATACTGTTTGATGAATGTTGACATGTTTTCTAAATATTGATTGAATTATAACAGGTAACACAGATGCAGTGGCCAAGGGGCTACTGTGAGAGATGTAATTCCAGAATAGAATACCGAAGAAGTTGACCTGTGATAATGAAAACAATTTTGTAATATTTTAACAGACATTAGAGTAACTGAGGTTTGAAATGGTAGAAAGAACATATTACAGTTAAGTTAAGCTAAAACATAGTAATGTAATGAGACCGAATTTCATTTAGACAACATCTTGTAACTAGCCTGTTAAGAATTAGAAGTAAAAGCCATAGACTTTATTGTTTAGTTCATTATGGGGATATACATTTAATTTAAATTCCTAATAGAAAGACATTTGATGACAGTATGTTGGAATTCTGTATTCATTTTTCAGCTTGATAATAGACAGGTAGAAGCCGTATTGCCAGGTGCAATTGATGGGATTTCTGCACACGATCCAAGCAGAGAATGACGTACCTTACAGGACAGATACACTCAGGAAATCATTCACTCTGACAGCATCATGACTTTAGTTTGTTTTTGAATCCATAATGAAATTGTATTACAATAACGTTAGTGTGTGTCTTTACCACAAACAGGAATAGTTCATTGTTATATTTAGATTTGAGAAAGATTACAAGGATTTTTATTTAGTTCACCATGAAGATGTTTTTTGTTTGTAACATATGCCCAGTAGTAAGATTCAAATATCAACAGGTTCTGATTATTATTCCTCTGTCCCACAACCAACAAGAATGTGGATGGGGAGAACTATATCTACTAGAACCAGCAGAGATTCATACATTACACCAGAAACACAGTAAAAGTAAATAAAAGAGTCATATTTAGCTTATTTTCAGATAGTTTAAATCCTTCTTATACTTTGTAAAAGAACAACTGCCTTTAACACCAGATACAGTAAGAAGATGATTTATGATGTGAAAGGAGGGAGTTAGACGTTTTCCATACCAAGCTAATTGCTGCTATTTTACAAAGTGAAATTAAGGTTTAAGCTAGAAGTTATGCACAAATGAAAAACTTCATATTTATGATGAATATGTATTCTTATTTGTATTTTTTTACTTTACTTTATGAGTTATGAGTTATGTACCATGCAATGTTCGGATGAAGAACTAATTGATTTCAATATTATTTACATACCTTAAAGGGTATGTAAGGAGGGATTGTTAGAAATTAAAATCAATGTTGATATGGCGTAATTTGAATTAAATACACTATTTAATTTAA
The DNA here is from genome assembly GCF_902827175.1 of Gymnodraco acuticeps. Lineage (NCBI taxonomy): Eukaryota > Metazoa > Chordata > Actinopteri > Perciformes > Bathydraconidae > Gymnodraco > Gymnodraco acuticeps. The sequence continues at coordinate 6,415 of NW_022992202.1, read as the reverse complement.
ATCAGTTTTATTCTGAAAAACCGGAAGTTCACTAACTATTAACTTAATACTTTTATTCTGAAAATTATTCACTTCCGGTTATCATTAGCATGTGGCGAAATGCTGCATTTTCAAACCGTGAATCAAAGGTGAAATGACATGTGATATTGTACACTGAGCACACTGGGTTTAGCACTCATTTATTACCGCTGAATAACGTTTATTAGGGAATGTTTAAATAACCACAGACACCAAATGATATAATTTAACAAAAAAAGGCAGAATTGCATTGGACCCGCCCCCGACGACGCCGGCCAATAGGAGAAGACCTCAGATGACAACAGGAAGAACAAGCCAAGAATTGACCTCTTCTACCTGCTGACCTGGACTGACCGGTCGGATGAGGAGAGCGCCTCCAATCGCACATTTCATTTTGTACACCACCGCATCTTTTGTGTAATTAAATGCTGTTAACTTTTATAAGTTTCCCTTGACTCTTTTCAGTCTCTCCTCCTGCCTTCAGGGTTCTAGAATACACTAACACTCTGCATCAGTGAGAAAACCCTCTCAACATTTGCATTGTGAGAGGAAAGTGCAAAGACAAACTGTGCAATCTTCAGTAGTTCTGAGTAACATGCAATGCTTTTGGCCTTCTCAAAATATTTGGTCCACTTCTGGTGCACCTGCAGGCCACTGAACTCCTCATCACGGTTGCACCTTTCTGTGAATCTCTTCAGATTGGTGACCTGGTCAAAACACTTGACATCATCAATGACCACCCCCTTCTCTCCTAGGACCTTGATGCAGGCCTCCACATCATTCCACTCTGGTGGCTCACTCAGATCCATCCACGTGAATGTGGAGAACTCTTCCATGGGAGTCATCCACTTCTCCAGATACTCCAGACATGTACTGTACAGGCCTTGCACATCAGCACAGAACTGGTCATATTCCTTACCAAGTCCATCACTACGCTTTTGTGCCAGTAGTCCCTTAACTTTAAGGGACATGAAGTTGTTGCTCTTGCGTTCAAGAAGAATGGTGTGGATGCTGTTCATTATTTTTTTACCTCCATAATGGAGTTCTTCTCCTTTTCCATGTCTTGAATGTGGGTGTGGAACGCAGACATGAGTGAGTGCATGTGCCAGAGGTAGATCTCGCTGAATTCGTTTTCCTCTTCTCCCTGTACACAAACTCACTCGGATCAGTCATTAGCCCGCATGGTTTTTCATACCACTGCTACGCTGACGACACCCAATTAATTCTGTCCTTTCCCCGCTCAGAGACCCAGGTCGTCGCACGCATCTCTGCTTGTCTAGCTGACATCTCTCAGTGGATGTCTGCTCATCACCTCAAGCTCAACCTTGACAAGACTGAGCTGCTCTTCCTTCCGGGAAAAGATTGTCCCACTCTTGACCTAACAATCAACATCGGCACCTCAGTTGTTTCCCCGACTCAGACTGCAAGGAATCTGGGTGTGACCCTAGATAACAACCTGTCCTTCACTGCAATATAGCTGCCACAACCCGTTGCTGCAGATACACGCTTTACAACATCAGGAGGATACGTCCCCAGCTGACACAGAAAGCGACGCAGGTTCTGGTCCAGGCTCTCGTCATCTCACGCCTAGACTACTGCAACTCCCTCCTGGCTGGTCTACCTGCATGTGCAATCCGACCTCTGCAGCTCATCCAGAATGCAGCGGCTCGTCTGGTCTTCAACCTTCCTAAATTTTCCCACACCACTTCCGCTCCTCCGCTCCCTTCACTGGCTTCCGGTAACTGCTAGAATCCACTTCAAGACACTGGTACTTGCTTACCATGCTGCGGAATGGATCTGGCCCTTCGTACATCCAGGACATGGTTAAAAACCGTACACCCCAGTGCGTGCACTACGCCTCTGCATCAGCCAAACGACTCGCTGCGCCCTTGCTGCGAGGGGGACCCCAAGTTCCCATCGGCAAAAACACGTGGGTTTGCTATCCTGGCTCCAAGATGGTGGAATGAGCTCCCCATTGACATCAGGACAGCAGATAGCTTGCACATCTTTCCGGCGCAAACTGAAAACTCATCTCTTTCGACTCCACTTCGAGCGATATAACTATTAACAAAGCACTTATATACTAATAAAGGACTGGCTTATCTAAAGCCAGTTGAGTAGCACTTGAAATGTTTTGGCTCTATGAAATCTGATGTACTTATATGATTCTGTTTTCTTCAAGGTTGTGTCTTCCTAGTCCGAATGTACTTATTGTAAGTCGCTTTGGATAAAAGCGTCAGCTAAATGCAATGTAATGTAATGTAATGTTTTCAAAAAACTTCTTGATCACTATGGGGTGGTTTTTGCTGAGACAGAAAGAATGCCTTTAAGGCTGTAAACATCTGTATCATCCTCTCAATGCCTGGGAACAATGACGCCACCTTGTCTTGCTGTGAGAAAGCATCCTTCTGTATTAAATGTCAACACAATCACAGTACTCCTTCAGGCTCTCAGTGCGCACAGTGTAAATGTGGAAGTACTGGTAGATTTTGAACATGATATTCTCAAGGTCAATATCTATTGTGTCCTGCCCCATGATGAACACAATTATTCAATATTTGTGTTGGGCAAACCCACAACCCGATCAGAGTGTTCTTCTGCAGCAACCTCTTCAAAATGTAACAAACACATTCTTTCCCCTTCATCACGTCGGATTCCTCCAAAAGTTTGTGTTGCAATTGTCGCCAGTAATTGCAATGCATTTTTCAGACAAATTGTTTTTTGCCAATGTTTTCAATGAGATATTGTGCAATGGTTTCTTCTGCGGTCTCATTTGGTGTGTCTTTAACCTCGATTAATTTTGTTGCATGCCACCCCTCTTCCAGTCAAGTACTGGAATTATGATTGGGAATATTTTTCACTGCTCCGTGGTTACCTCCCGTCTGTAGAAACACCACAGTACTGGATTTCTTTGAGTGCTTCATGTGCGACATCAATCGAGTGGGGCGCTATAACACCATTGACAATGGCTTCGGTTTTAGTTGCGCGCACTACTGAATTTGTTTGGCAGTGTCAGAGTCCTGGAAATGCTTTTTTTAGCAAGGCACTTGTGCAAATCCATAGATCTGTAGCTGTTGTGATGTTTTCACAAGTGTGAAATGCAAACGCACCCTCCGCTGCATTACAGCATCCTCTGTTTTGCCTGGTCTAACAAAGAAGTCTGTCAACTTTGCTGACAAACTCTCACCTTGCACAGCTTTCCTATGTTTGTCTGTGTCCATGTGCGCTTTAAGATCGCCTGCACCTTTATTGGACACACACACGTATGTGCAAGCTTTGCACACGGTGCACTCTGCCTCCCATTTGTTCCGACCGGGTCGGTACATTTGGAATTTCTTCTGCAATTCATCTGTAAAAGTACATTTGCGCTTTGGCATTGTGAATGTGAGCTGCGGTCCGCTCTGTCCCCTTCCTCTGTTTGTGTGTCAGCGTAGTTGTAGAGCCGCCCACAAAGCTTCAGACTCAGGGATTACGTCACACACGCAACAGAGTACCGTAGTATTCTGTGCAACGCGCCAGTCAATTTAAGTGCATGCAAACGGTCCGCGAAACCCGGACATTTTCATGAATTTATAAACCCCCCCCGGACGACCCGGACAGGGCGTGAAAAGAGGACATGTCCGGGCAAAATAGGACGTTTGGTCACCCTAGCATACTGCCTTGGCTGCAACAAGTCCTCCAACTAATACGACCAAATAGGTCGATTGTTTTCCGACCCAAATACGACCCATAGCCACGTTTTAAAGTGTAGCACCTCTAGTGGTCGTGTAAGAAACAACATGCTCCCGTCTATTCATTTCTATTAGCAACTCCTGGCGGATCGTAATCCCGTGAACTTTAACCTTGCGCATCAATAAAAGTGCGACGAGTGAAGAAGAAGAAGAAGAAGAAAAGAAGAAGAAAAGAAGAAGAAGAAAGAAAGAAGAAGAAGAAGAAAGAAGAAGAAGAAAGAAGAAAAGAAGAAAGAAGAAAGAAGAAAAAAAAAAAAGAAGAAGGAAGAAGAAGACGGGAACCGTAATGGTAAAATGCTAACTCACCGGGGTTTTTTGGACTCGTCACTGCATCACTGACAACATCCATTTATTTCCTACAGACAAGCTAATAAAGGTGAGTAGTCGGATTTATTTTGTCGTCTAGTACAGTGACTAAGATTACTATGTTTACCTAGGAATAATGATAGCAAAGCTAAATTAGCCAAAAGTAGAATCAGCTAACGTTAATGTGAGCATGGAAGTTATGTGATCCATCGGTTCATGCGGTTTATCCAAATGTTATCACACGTCACATTCTTTATAACTATATTAAATACTATTTATGTATTAAGTGAAGAGTCATCAGGGGTATAATGCTGCCGGAACACCGCTCCGGCACCTAAAACGGGGATGGTTGTTAGCATCTGGTGCTAGCTAGCTATGATAACGGATAGGCTGAGAGGCTAATGTAGGTAATGTAATGTTTACACAGTTAACTTTAGTCTAAGTTATCTCAGTGGGTCTGAAACAGTTTGGTCACCATATATGGAAACACATATTTCCAAGGCACACTTTTATATTATTGTATTATGTTCCACAATAGGAGTCGGAAACAGGCCTCAAGTTCTTAGGTTCAATAGCTCCATTGGTAGCATACAAATACAGGTTCATAGGTCACAGGTTGTATGTCGCAGGTTCAACGTCACGCAGCACCCTAAAGAAAATCGAATGAATGTAAAACATCGATGAAATCATTACAATTCATGCTATTGGACATACAACAAATACATATATAATACTTTTTTTTTTTAAAGAGTAAATAGTTACATATGCACAAAGATAAATTAAAAAAAGTATTATTCTTATCTTTTTTTAATTATTGAAATGTATACAGTTAAGTTTCATATGGGTGTTGACAGATGTATCCATAGATTTAGTTAATTTTGCCCTCAAAGTGCACAAGATTGATGCATTTAATTTCCCGGGGGCCTCCGGACCCCCCTAGAGGACGTGAGATCCACCCCCACTTAAAACATATTCACATGGATAGGATACTAAATAAATGTGCACACTTTTTATATAGTAACCTTTGTACCTCAGCAGGAGGGAGTTAGTTAAGTGATCAGTGAAGGAACTTTATAAACTATCAAGCAGCTGTGTCCAGCATTTACTGTAAGAATCCACATTTATTCAATAATGCAGACTTAATAAACAACCATTCTTTGTTGATTCTGGCTGGAGTGTTAATTGACAGTAGTTACATAAGCTTCAAAACGAGCCACAACTGCGCGTGCACGCATGCGGAACTTATAGAGTTAGCAATACACCCCTGGTAATGATGATTTTAGTATTAGTTCTGTGATGATGGAGCATCAACTTTTGGATCAACCAGATATTGACAGATTAGGGTTGTCGATAACAGTCTGTGACTGAATAACCATTTTTTTCCCTTACTCTTGTGATTTTTGTTCATCCTATCTAAAAGATAAAAAAACACGAGTTCATTGTTTTAACAAGATTTTTCACGATATAATAAAATACATGAATCCTGTAAACATTTGTAGTATAGTATTCTTATTTGTTTTATTCCCTTATCTGTGTTTCTGTTACAGATGCCTACTCAAAAAGTGTGCCAGACTTGCAAACACAAAATAGGAGTAGCCAGCAGGAAATGCAGGCAATGTGGTGCCAACCAACCCTACAAGGAGAAACTATCCAAGCAAAAGGAAAAGGTTGCACAGGAGTGGAAGGCCACGCAACAAAAAAACCACAGTGTCAACAAAGTTTATGACTCAACAAATCTACTGGTACATTTTTTTTTCTTGCAGATGTCAGTTGGCAAACACAGAATTATGTGACTATGGTTTCCAAAAGTAAAATAAATGAAATATCATACACATTTTGAATAAATGGTAAAACCAAGAATGTCACAGAATCAAATGTAAAGATCTAAATAATAAATTAAAAATAAATAAATATACAAAATGTTTGGGCTGAATATAGATATATTAACATTGGCTCAACTCTGCCCAAAACCAGCCAATATTAATATAGTGCTTGAAAGACAATCAAGTCCTGGAAAGAGTTTGTATTAATAAAGAGGCCCTTAAAAGCACTTTAATTTAGCTTACCAGAGTCTCTGACTTTGAGCCGTGTTCATCTGAAGTGCTTTAGTCATCAATATTTTGAGTTAATGCAGAACTTTGAACCTGAAATGACATAGGTTATAGCTTGCTGACATATTTCAAAGCTAAATGTAGCTTATTCAGATATCTGAATGTGAGAGTTAAATAGACCCATATAAAAATAACCATGCCCATGTAAACAAAACTCAAAAAGTGAACCTGAGCTTTTTTTCATGGTGTTTTTTGGGGCTCCCCTAAAATGGGTCTAAAATCACACCTGGTTAATGGTGGGGTGCCTTC